>NC_134414.1:150148854-150451884 GCF_030867145.1 Opisthocomus hoazin
CAGAATCACAAGTCACTTCAGGTACACCATTCAGACTACAAAGTAGTTCTTCTGACAAGAGAGGCTTTGATATGCGGAAACCACAATAAAGATTAAAAAAAAAAAAAAAATCAGCCTGTGGAGGTACAAATGGAGTAAGTACCCAAGAGGAGGTACTAATGAAAGAAATATCCAAGGGAGTCCAGAGTCGTAGGTCGCTGAACAGTAGCTCCAGGGGGGTTCCCAAGAGACATCCACCTAGATGACACTTCCATGAAACACAGGGGAAATAATGGTTATTTTGATCATTAATTCGCAAAATTTTAGCCAGTTGTGTAGATAAGCCTAAGCTGGCTTCACTTCACAGCAGCGCACCACAGGGCCGCGAGCAGTGCTCCTGGAATGCTGTGTGGTACAGCACGGGCTGCGATCCCTGCCTGCAGATTCCATGTAAATATTTTTAGCTCCTGCTTCTATGGCTACAGCATTGGCAACGCTCGGGGAATCCCTTTTAGAGCGAACCTCTGCCTACAGCAATACACATGCTCAGAGCTGCTCTGACACTCCGGGTTAAGAAGGAGCGTATTGTTTTGACACTCTGTGGAGGATCACTTTGTGCTGGCGGTGCGGGGCAGGAAAACTAGAAACAGCCCCATTTCCCGTTCCTCCCTCTAGCACATGGACCCAGAATGTGGGGTTCGTCACGTGCCCGTGAGCTGACATTTTAATGAGAACTCTAAGTCAGATGATTAGCTGTTTGTCACCGCTTCTGCATGTATCATCTTCCTGCCTGCCGTGGTGCCAGTGACGTTATTGTTATTATTAAGCTGGAGGAGAGGGCTGGGAATTCAGCGCCTGGTTGGGGAGGAAGCAGGGAAGTGGGAGGAGCGAGGTTTCTGGCTGCGCATCCAGGGCTGCCTCACCAGGGCAAGAAGAGTTCAGTAAGGAGATTTGTGATCCTCACGTGGGATTTGCTGGGGGAGGAGAAGTCACCTAGCAATCCTCTCACAGGCCGTGGCTTTGCATCAGACCAGGGAAGAACCCTGAAACTCCAATTCATCAACAAAAACTCAAACCAGATGCCAGATCAGCTGCCTTGTGTACACTCCTGGAGATGGAAACTGCGATTTACAGGACAAGAGGAGTTTCAGATCAGTCTGTTAAAATTGCCAGGATGTGTTGGTGGCCTGGGTGAAACAGGCTAGAAAATGTCCTGTCTTTTGTCCTTGGGGAAGAGGCATCTACATCACTACAGACCTTCAATATACTTTAGCGACTGCTATGCTGCAGGCAGCTAGGAAGCAAGGAGGCCAAAGACAGGTATTATAGAAAGGAGAAATGCCCTGGGATTCCTGCAGTCTAGGCTATTCACTGTAGTATTGCACAAAAGTAATGCCTTTCTTCTGGCTCACCCTCCTGAGATCCTCTGACAGCCCCTGCAACCACGAGGAAATGTTCATATGTCCGAGGACAGAGAGAGACAAGCTGATGATGCTTCCTGTACAAACCTTACCCCCGTTAAGGCTGGGACATGCTGATCTACGCCATTCCCACTGTGGGCTCCCCTGTCCTTCAGAGCTTTGGGCACGCGCCTGTTGGAGCTGGCCATTGAGCTGTGCAGGAGGTCACACTACACCGCACTTAGCAATAAAAGCTGAGACGCTAAAGCACCTGCCAGAGTTCTTGGGGGCACAGTGCCACCATCCACAAGTAAATGTCATGATTCAGATGAGAAAAATCCCACCCCAACATGCTTATTTATTGCCACTGAGCATAAAGGCAGTTTAAAGTGGCAGGCTCAGCTGTACACACCTGCATTATAAGGGTAGGTGAGATTCCTATCCCATGTCCATCTACACCTCTGTGCCAGACAAGATTATCTGGGAGCTGCCACCATCTGAGCGTATCTGCAACTAAGTAAATGTGTTTTTGGAATATCTCTCCTACTTACACTCAAGATGAGAGATCACAGTGCACCAGGGCTTGGCAAGGGAGCTTTACCGAAAGGCCTGAGTCCAAGCGGCAGGGTGTTATCGAGTGCGAAGGTGGGTGGTGGCCGGGCTATCAAACAGCTCTCTCCGAGGCGGAGGGCACAGGCTAACACCCCAGCCCTGCTGTGAGGATTTGTAACAGGCCCTGCCTACCCGTGGTGTCCTACCCTGCAGGCAACTCAAGTGTGTGGACAAAGCCACCAGTCCTATGAGTTTCTTGGGGCAGCTGAAAGCATTTATGTGAGTACTTCTAGAAAAAGACGAGGGCTTTTATGCTCCCCTGGTGCTGGTTTTATCATTAAGGAGCATCCAGTTTGTTCTGCAGTTTCTCCAGGATTCAAGCTTGCTCTTTGCTGTAGTCTGGATTTTTTCCATTCTAACCGGACTGCAGAAGCAGAGTGCCAGCAAAACAGCAATGATGTCTTTTCCCACCCTTGTTCCTTCTAGGTCAACACACTGGTGCAGGGCTGAATCAGATGTAGGAAACCTGGGTCCTCTCACCCCTGCCACTGGTGTGGGCCTTAGAGAGTCACCTCACGCATCCGAGGCAGTCTGCTGCCCCGCTCAGCCCCTACTAATACAATTAAAACTACTACACAAACAAAAGATCATCCTTGGAAAAGTTCTGCTTCTCTGGATGAGGTGTGCAAAGAAGGAATTACTTGATAGGCTGCCATTCGTTGTCCGCAAGGTAACAGCGATTAATTTTTGTGCCGATTTGAGCATGTTGATCCATTCATTAACACCTTCTCTTCTGCTGGTCAGTAAATAGAATCATAGAATAGTCAGGGTTGGAAGGGACATTAAAGATCATCTGGTTCCAGCCCCCCTGCCATGAGCAGGGACACCTTCCACCAGACCAGGTTGCTCAGAGCTCCATCCAACCTGGCCTTGAACACTGCCAGGGAGGGGGCATCCACAGCATCCCTGGGCAACCTGTGCCAGTGTTTCACCACCCTCATGGTGAAGAATTTCTTCCCAATATCTAATTTAAATCTGCCCTCTTTTAGTTTACAGCCATTCCCCCTTGTCCTATCACTACACACCCTTGTGAAAAGTCCCTCTCCATCCTTCCTGTAGGCCCCTTCAGGTACTGGAAGGCTGCTATAAGGTCACCCCAGAGCCTTCTCTTCTCCAGGCTGAACAGCCCCAACTCCCTCAGCCTGTCCTCGTAGGAGAGGTGCTCCAGCCCTCTGATCATCTCCGTGTCCCTCCTCTGGACCCGCTCCAGCAGATCCATGTCCTTCCTATGTTGGTGTCTCCAAAGCTGGACGCAGGACTCCAGGTGGGGTCTCACGAGAGCGCAGTAAAGGGGCAGAATCCCCTCCCTCACCCTGCTGGCCACGCTTCTCTTGGTGCAGCCCAGGAGCCCAACTACTCCTAGAAAAAAAAAAAAACCCAAAGGTATTCCAAGTATGTGTCAGCTGAGCAACTGGGCTAAAACTGGCCGGCTATTTTGGCGTGTTTGCAGGCGGTTCCCTTCGGCTGCCTGCTGTCCGCATCTGGTCCGGCACATGACACCACGCGCTTTCTGCCCTTCGTCGCTGAACTTCAACGACATCAACGGGGTAACCACCCAGACCCGACCGCGGCGGGGGGGGCCGTGGGAAGCCGCTGGGTTTTTTCGGTCTGACGTCTCAGCGCCGCATTGAGCACGGCTCGGGCTCATCACCCCCGTTTTGGACAAGGGGGGGGCATTCGAGCCTCACGCGGGGGACGCGGAGACCTGCTCCCACCCGCGGAGCGCGGCTGGGGAGAGATGTAGTCACGGGTGGGTGATGCCCCTCGCTCGCTGTACGTCGGAACCCCAGAGTCACGCTGGGGCGGGGTGCTCAACCGTGTGTTTATTTTGCTGCCTTATTAAAAAAAAATATTATTATATTAAATTTTTTATTATTGACGCGCAGCAACACGCGGCGTGGCGCGGCGGCGGGGGGGGGGGCCGACAGGCGAGGGCGGACGCCGTCGCCTGTCGCCCCCCCCCCCCTCGCCGCGAATGGAAGGTGCCACATGCCTCCTCGCCCCCGCCCCGGCGGCACCATGACGGCGGAGGGGGGGGGGGGGGTGCCTCCCCGTGACGTCACAGCGCCCAGCGTGCCGTCAGCGGGTCGGCACGGCTCGGGGTTGAGCCGCGCTTGCGGGGTGCCCGGGGCCGGGGCAAGGGGAGGGGGGGGCTCGCCCGAGTGCCCGGCGCAGGGGAGGGAGCCGCAGCAGCAGCAGCCCTCGGGAGGGGAGGCGACGGCCCGGCAGCATGAAGTTCCAGTACAAGGAGGACCACCCGTTCGAGTACAGGAAAAAAGAAGGGGAGAAGATCAGGAAGAAATATCCCGACAGAGTCCCTGTGAGTGTGGGGTGCCTGCCTTTGTTTTCCTTGTCGGCTGTCGTCTGCTTCTTTCTTTATACATACATTCTTTATGTATGTATATATCTAAAATGTAGATATAATATATAATATATATAAATATATATAAAAATATATACATATATTCTTTATATATAAAATATAGATATATAGATATTATATGTATGAAAATATATAAAGAATATATATTGTATATTCTCTTTATATAATATATATTATCTATATAAAAATAGTTATAGTATATATAAAATATATAATATATAAATATATATTATATAGATAATATATATAATATATATTATCTATATATAAATATAGTATGTATAATATATAAAAATATACATATATAAATATATATATATTATATATATATTAAGGCAAGAGAAATGAGATTAGTAAAGATAGTTTTGACCTTGATGATGTGATTTGAATTCCAGGCAGCTTCTTCTCCCTTTGCGCACGGCCACAGCTGTTGATTTCTGTGGGAAGGTGGGCGCTGGTGGGTGGGTGCGGGGTGTAATGCACCCCCTTTTTTTTTTGTTGGGTTTTTTTTTTTCTGAGATCTGCAGTAAGCCGGCGGTGAGAACGCCGCAAATCTTCTCCTGGCAGGCTGCGTGCGTGGGGTTGGGGGGTGGGGAAGGAGCTCGCCATCAGCTCTGCGAAAATGGAGGAGAACAATGAGTGGGTGAACCGGGCGCTCTGCTTGGAAAGCGAGGTCTGCATCTGTGTCACCCGATACTCCGCCTGTATTTTTATTTCGCTTCCTTTTGGTCTGTCTTTTCGACGCAGTCTCGCTCTGTTCTTTTGCTTTGCACAGGAGAAAAATGATACTTCTCAGTCTTTCTGCCCTCCTGTTTAATCATCCTGTGGAAAAAACGTCCCTTGGAAAACAAGGTCATATTCTTGCTGGACTTTGCTTCCTCATCCTTAGATCCCTTTGGAGTGCCTGTGGAAAACTTCTAGCTTTATAATTAATAATTGGAAAAAAGAAATGGCAAATTGAATTAATTGTGATTTTTTCTGGGGGGGACACATCCTTTTTAATAAACGTTTTGCAAATGTTCTTTCTTTCCATCCCCAGTGGAGAGATCTGTCCTAGATTTACTGCCCAGGGGTACTGCACGCAGAATAACTTAGACTCCCCTGCAAATCTAAGGTCGAGGGGGAACAGTTACACCACACATTTTCCCTGCCCTCGTAACACCATTTTTTAACTCGGGAATGGCCTTCAACTGGACTTGCGAAAAGGTATTGGAAGCCGGTGTTTGGGTGCGTTTCACCTAGCTGGCTTTGGGACCCCGGGCACAGCGCGGCAGGCTGAGCACGCAGCGAGTCCGTGGTGAAGTGTGTGCGGTTTGGTGTTGGAAGACGAGGATCACAGAGGGCTCTGTAGGTCAGGACGAGACAAGCCGTGAACTGGGGATTAACATGGCAGATTGCGCAGCAGATCAGGACAGATGTGTCTGGAAGAGCCGTGTGGGAGGCCCGGGACCAGACCCGGTCTGGCAAGAGGTAAAAAGAGGTCAAGGTAGGGGGACATCAGCAGATCTTTATGGAGAAAGCCAGGACCAGAATAACAAGGTGTGCTGTAGTTAAGGACAGATGAAAACAACGCATGGTGAGGCCCAGATGCGAATTGTCGGGGGTAGCCGTTTGTCAGAGCTGCGTACGGAGCAAATGAATGCAGCAGACAACTGTTCTTCTTCACATCACTTCTGTCTCTGCCCTTCCTGACAGCAGGATCCCTGAAGATGACGTCCGTTCGGCTGCCTACACTGCAGTGCCCTGATACGTCTCAGCATTTTGCTGCGATTACACTGTTGGCGTGGTCCCACCTTACCACAGTCACCACCCAGCAGCAACACACATACAGATAATCTGTCTCTGCCCTTTGGATTTTCTTTGTAGGTTTGTTTGTGTGTGTGAAGGGTTTAGGGCTTCAGATGAGATCCCTGCGTTATCAGGCAAACTGACCACGGTTGATAGATCAGCAGAGCACCCCCATTCCTTCCCTGCCTCTTTGCAAGAGAGAGGTCTTTCTCCAGCTCAGTGATTATCTAATTTAAATCTTTCCTAGGGGCTTAGAAGCCCCAACACTCTCACTCTTCCTCATAGACATGACTTCTTTTCCTCTATTCTCTGATGACCAAGCTACAAGGTACCCTTTTGAGTCAGGGTGGGCACATCAGTGTTGCTAGCTGGCAGTTCTGCTCGTCACTAGTTTTTGAAATTGGAGGGAAGAACTAAAGGTTTCTCTCCACTGCAGTTTATTGTGCTAGATATCGCCTTGTTGGTTGTGCAGGTAAAAAAGTGTGCAAAGTGCTGTTGCTGTTCGGCCTGCGTCTGTTCAGTGGGGTTGTGGGACTGTCCTTCCTTCACAGCACCCAGCAGCTGTGTCTTGTACGGAAATGCGTGTCCTGCCACAGACTGCCTGACAGAGCTTGAATGCCTTGTGCTGACTGAGGTGCTTCAAGTTCTTGAAGTAGCAGAGATGACCACCTTTCTGTTTGAA
This sequence comes from Opisthocomus hoazin, assembly GCF_030867145.1. Classification (NCBI taxonomy): domain Eukaryota; kingdom Metazoa; phylum Chordata; class Aves; order Opisthocomiformes; family Opisthocomidae; genus Opisthocomus; species Opisthocomus hoazin. The sequence goes on from NC_134414.1 coordinate 150,155,699, forward strand.
AAAGAAACTTAGACTTTTCTGGGGGTTTGGCTGTGTTGGCAGCATCCAAATGGAGCCCAGTGAAGAGATGTCCCAGCTAGCATCTCTGCGGTATGACATGCCTTGCAGATACTCGCTGGAGTCTAGAAGGAGTCGAGCTGAATTAGCGTGCCACTTTGTCCAGGCTAAATACACCAAGCTGACCATCGTAACTTTTTTTCACTGGCCGTGTCTCCCTGGTGTGACAACACTGTTCGGCTTCCAAAGAAGGCTCAGCCCACAGCAGTTCAGCCTTTTCTGTTACACACAGATACAGTTGCTGATTTGGGTTGCCAAAGAGCTAAAGGAGCTAACTGGTGGCTCACGTGGAGTATTTACAATTACAGGGTCTGAGGGAATTAAAAAGTGGAGGACCTTCAGAAAATCCAACTTCTTGTTTAGATGGTCAAAATGGCTTCTGCAGAATAGCAAGCTGCATAGATTGAATCTTGTAATACATCTCTTACCAGCTCAAAAATAAGTATCACAAAAAAAACCCCAAAACCCACCATCAATTTTTTTCTGCATAAGCGCAGTAGATCCATGGAAACACGCCTCCAACCTTTGGAAAGATTTCCAAGGCTTTTCATGGAAGGAGATCAGGTCACTTTGGAATAATTCCTGCTTCTGAGGTAAACATTTTGCCTAGCTCTGGCAACAAAAATTTTCTTGTAGTGGAAGATCTCTTTGGTTGTTTGACCTTAAAGATGCTGAGTTTCATATTTTTCTATGTTGTGATGACATTAGAATATAATGAGGATTAATATTTTGTGTCAAAAGTCTCTTGTGGGTCCAGCTGCCCAGATGGTAGCCTGTTTTTTAATTATTAGGTGTTTTTATGAATAAGGAAATGTCCGTAACTATATGAAGTAGGGAAAATAACCTTAAAGGATATGAATTTCAGAATAGAAGATAACTAAAAAAAAAACCACTTCCCCAGTGAGCTGTAGTTTCATTTTATTTCTTTTCTTCATTCTAGAGCACGTGTTATTGGTGAATGTAGAAATTAGGATGTGGGACTACTGGGAGTAGGGCTGATTTTGTGCCAGGCAGTTTGGAGCTGTAACCTAGAAACAGTTCAACGTACTTGTGATACTTCTTGTGTTCATGTATGCGCCTCCTGGCAGCTCCCTCACACAAAATTAACCTGCCTTGGGACCATCAAGGTGACCTGATTTTTTTTTTTCTTCTCCTTGTCTGTTGTGGTTTATTTTTATGCCTGTTCCAGTCTCCGTTTTTCACTCACTGGGCTTACTGCTGCAGTCCCGGACTCCCAGCACAGCTATTGCCAGTGATTTTAAGTCTTCTTCTCACCTATCTGTTCTTTAATGCTGTGTATTTGTTATAGATTAAAAAAATTTCTGAAGGCCTGGTAGCATCATCTCTCTCAAAGGGTAATATCCTTTTCCACTGATGCTTTTTGGTCCATTTCGTTTCATGATACTCATGGGTTGTTTCTTGCTTTCTCTCACCCCCTCTCTCCAGGTAATTGTGGAAAAAGCACCAAAAGCCAGAGTACCTGACCTAGACAAAAGGAAGTATCTTGTGCCTTCTGACCTCACAGGTAACAAAATCTACCTCCATTCTTCCTGATTTTCAGCGAGAAGGTCTCAGAAGTGCTTTTTACGCTGTGATCAGCACTAAGAAAATACCCAGGCAGGCTCAACATCTTACGCTTCCTCCAGTTTACCTGGCTGTCGCTGTTACATGTGTATACCTTACAGCCTGGATTGCAACATGCAGAATTCTCTTGAGATCTTCTGAGGTGTCCCACTGACTTAGCTAACGTGTATGTGTCACAGCTGACTTTTAACCATGATGAAAATGACTGAATTGTGTATAATAGGCAGTAGCATAATCATCAGTCAATGGTGGCCTAGCTGCAGAGTTGCCAGAGGCTGTATCCTTGATGCAGGAAGGGACAAGTTCTTGAAATAGTGCCGTGGTTTTCCACCCCTGTGGTTGGAGTCATGGCTACAAAGTTCCTTTTCGGAGTGGTCATGGCCATTTTGTGTGTGATTACGTTTGTTTTCATTTGAGAACATGAATGAGTTAAAGGAACAGCATTTCTTTTTCTCGCAGTGTAGAATGGATTGTGGAATACTTTGATGTGCAGCATAGCTCCAGTAAATAGTGAGGAATTTGTTTTCAGGAATTTGTTTTCAAGAATGGTATGACTATTTACACCAAGGATAAATTCTCCCAGGTGTCTTTGATCTATAGGATATAAAGGTTAAGCTAGTTAGAGTCTTCCCACCAGTTCCACCAAAGTTAGAGTCTTCCCACCAATTCCACCAAAGCATTTCATACCACAGTAGGTGGAGTGTGGATTTGGAGGTTACACGGCCTGAGGCATGTTCCTGAGAAGCTGCTAGCTCCGAGTGGATTGGCTGCTGATGTGGTTGCAGCTGTGAAGTTCCTGCTTTCTTTCCTGTGTTGTTTTTCCCTGCTTTTTCCATACAGCATGTGACTTCCACCACCAAAAGAAAACAACCAAGGTTAGGGTAGAAACAAACAAAACCAAACAAAACAAAAATCAAACAAAAGACTTCTTTCTGCATCTAAGGCATGCTCCTCTGTTCCTCTCCAGTTGGCCAGTTCTACTTCTTAATCCGGAAGCGGATCCACCTGAGGCCAGAAGATGCCCTGTTCTTCTTTGTCAATAACACCATCCCTCCCACCAGTGCTACCATGGGCCAGCTGTACGAGGTAAGCCTGGCCCACCTCTTTCTCCTTTTGTTGGAGGGTCTGGAAGAATGCATATCCTCCCTGAGGGACAACCAAGCACTACTCAGCTGGCGGTGGGTGGAGCCTGGTCGCAGATGCCTGAACGCGGACCCCCCTGGCCTGGGCTGTATCCCGTCATCTGTTTAGGGCAGTTCCATCCTGCAGTTATAGAGAGGAGCCTGGGGAGCCTCATTGTTTTAACTGACTGTTTGCTAGTTGAAAGGGTGGTTGTATCAGGTGGTGAACAGTTGCCCCAGAAGTGGTATGTTGGTCCTACTACTTTAACAAAGTGTTGTTATTGTGAAAATAAACCACTGCATCATTTGTGTTTCAGAGGAAAGATTGTGTCGGGGTGTGGGGTGGACACGAACGTACGCACTAGCTTTCCTGTTTACACAAAGGAGATTTCCTTTTAGCCATTAAAAGAACACAGTATCACTGGGCAACCTGCTGTCTCTAAGGACATTGTCAAGGAACACTTATTCTTCGTTCAGAATTACCTTTTCATCACTTGTACTGTATACGTGAGGACCTTGTAGGACACTGTGAATGCTGCTGCCCAGCATTTCTACCAAACAGTGTTATTTGATCGACCTTAAAGGCTTATTCTATGTCCATCAGTGGAATGCTCCTCAATTATATAGCCATTATATCATGGCTGGTTTACAGCCCGGATTGATTTCTTCTTGACTTGTCCTTCTGCTGTGTCAGTGTGTTTTAGTAAGAGAGCTCCAGTATGGTGCTGTGAGGTTTGTTTGACCTGTCACTCTTTTGACAATAACTGGACAATTTGTATGTGGACTGATAAGGATAATACAAGATTAACACACACAGGGAGTTTTCCAGATCTGGACACGTAGGAGGAAGGTAGGTCTAACTGTCCAGAGGTGAGATCAGGACTCTGGTCCTGGCACTCTGCACACTTTTTGTGTCAGTGTAATCACTTAACATCTCAGCTTTACTGCCCATATATAAAACAGGACTAGAAATACAGCCACTTGTCAAAGTGTTCTGAAAAACGACAAGTATAAGCACATTTACCAAATACTGAAGTATCTGGGGGTGATTTTTGACTTGTGAAAGCCTTCCAAGTCTCTGCTCTCGACCTAAAGGCCGTACCAGTGCTGAGGTCCTGCTGCACAGTCTGCCATAGTCAGAGCTGTGTCTGTTGCATGTTTGCAGCACACGCTGGCTGTGGGTCTTCAAGTAAATTCACTGTGTCCGGAAATGTGACATGCCTGAATTTAGAAGTAGAGCTGTGGCCAGAGAGAGGGAGTTGCTGTACACTCTCTTTGGTATGAGGAAATGAAGACTTCGATGTAAAAGGGGAGAAACAGCGAAGGAGAGATTATGCCCTCTTGTTGTCACGATCATCTCTTGGTTGGGCTTTTTCAAGTGTAGTGAATTACAGGGCTTTGGTTTGTTACTTTGTCCCTTTCTCCCCTTGCAGGATAACCACGAGGAGGACTATTTTCTCTATGTGGCCTACAGCGATGAGAGCGTCTATGGCAAGTGAGCACCAGCCCCTCAGGCATACAGGCGAGATGGACTGATGGAATGGATTGGGGGGGGGTGTGTTAGAAAGGAGTAAGGAGGATGCCTGAGAAGAGGGGACAAGAACTGGAAGTGAACCACATGCACAATGCCATCACCTTTCATGCATTAATTATAACCATTATTTTTTAAATGGAGGGGAGGGAGGGTAGGGGGACAGTGTGTGAAGGGGTGAACTGAAAAGCTAACGAGGGGTTCTGCGCTGAGAGGTGGGAGCCTCCACGGTTTGTAGCTCTTCTCTTGCCACAGCTGGAAGTAGTTAGCCAGGACTGGAGGCTGCTAGACAAGCCGGTGTCGCGGAGCTTCAGGAGAGTGACTGGGCAGGATAGCCATTTTTGTGTAACCCTTTCACTGGGTGAAGAAGGCATGCCATGTATTGTACACTGACCTTGTCACGCCTCGCCCGTGGCACGGGCTGCACTCCTGTGAGCGTTCAGTGAGCTGTGAAATACTTCACTCTGCCCACACAAGGCTGTCCTGTGCTGACAGTCCTCACTCCAGCTGCTACCTGTGAAGCGTTCCAAAAGTATTGTGTTTCCAATCACTTCCATCAGTATTAGAAGGGCTAACTCTGAGGGCTGGGAACTCCTCAGATGTGAGTCAGGAAGGCTGGGGAAAAGAAGGAAGGATTTTTTTTTCCTTTTTTGCTTTAATTGCGAGTGCTGGGCAGAAAAATTAGAGATGACCCTTTCATTATCTTTAGCGAAGTCAACTGATAAACTCTTAAGCATAGGGCTAGAAAGGACCTCAAGAGAATGACTCGCCTACTCCAGCTCTGAGACAGGACTGAATATACCAAACATGTCCACCATGGCTGCTCGTCAAACTTGTTGTTAGTGAGCTTTACTCTGAGGCAGATCCTGGAGGCTGCTGAGATTGTCTGTTCAGTTCCTAGCTAGTCTACAAGTGAGAGCTTTTCCTGCTACCTAACTTCAGTCTCCCTTGCAGTGCATTAAAGCAACTAACTACTAATGGTCCTGTTATTGGTGAACACAGAAAATTATCTATCAGTGTTGTCCTTGTACCAGTCTTCTGCAGATTTGAAGATGGCAGAAGTCCTCTGGGTTTAGCCTGCCTTCCCATGTCTCATCCTTGTACAGCCCTTGCACCCCATGCACAAGCAGAAGAGATCAGTCGCTCCCACGTGTGTTTTGCTGCCATTTTGTGATTAGACAACAGGGCCACTCTTCGCCACAAGATAGGTGGTTTTAGACTTCGAGGGGAAGTGAAATAGATTCTCTGTAGAATTTTTTTTATAAATTATTTTATTTTAAGCTGGTGGTGTTCTTGGAAAGGTGCCAGATAGATGCTGTCCCGTGCAAGCCTTATGCTGTCATGCCAAAGCAGTTTCCTCCCAGTGGCACAGACAGCAGATTTTACCGTAATTGCCATCACGCTGATGAAGGAGTGGGGTTTGGGAAGTGAGCTGACTTTCAGGAAAATTCTGGGGTTTTATCTCAAAATTGGAGAACTGGACCTGAATTACTGTAAACATTCCTACATTTACGAGAGGGACCCAGAGGGAGGAAAAGACAAGAAGGATGAAGAAGACAGGTAGATTCCGAAATAAGTTGAAGGTGTTTGCGCTATTTACTTTGAAGTTAGATCCCAGTTCTCTGCATTCGTCAGGAATGAGAAATGAAGATGAGTGCTCCTCTGATGGTGGAAGACGGGAAATCAGGTGTCAGCCTTCTCTGACTGCTGTTCCACAGAGGTACGTGAGGCAGAAGAGCAGACTAGGAGTGTGAAGTGGGAGTCACTGGCAGAGCTGTGTGAAGGCCGGGGAAGGCAGCGTAGTCGGGCAGGAGGGTCACTGCCCGTGAGGTGTGGGAAGTAGCAAAAGAATGGGAGAGAAAGGAGGGAACACAAAGGACGTAGACAGAGGAGTCCTAACGGGCAGGCAGGTAAGGCGGGAACAAAGGATGAAATGGGTGGGTTAATATCCCCAGTATTTCATCCTGAACTTCAGGTTTGCTGTTCCATCATGTGTTCATCTGGAATAAACGTGTTTGGATGAGTTGTACCTACTGCCGACTTACACAACTTCAGTTTCTGCCCACAGCGCTCAGTCCTCTCTTTTTGGCCCACTCTCCTCCAACTACCAGGCTCTTTTCACATCCTTTAAGTGCAAATCCACATCAGTCTCTTGCTTTAGGAAGCTCCGAATGTTCTGAAGCAGAGAACAGACCCAGGAGGCTTCCTAGGGTAAAAGACAAGATGCAGGCAGATGGGGTGCATCTCTCTGCCGCTGTCCCGCTTGCTCACGTGCCTGTCTTATCTCAAATGAGCCCATGCTTAGGCATGCTCAGGGGAGAAGGAGTTGGCATCTGGGGTGCTTGGTTTTGTGTTCAGACCTCCCCTCCCGCTGCTGGGTTTATAAGTGACACGTGTGGGACTAATCTCAGCCGTTTGTTACATGTAGAGTTTACAGTTTAATTTAGTTATTTTACAGTTCTTTTAACTGGATTGTGGCATTTACTTCTGTTTTTGCGCTAGTCTGGTATTGTACGAGGTAATGATGGTAATTCTTTTTTGTGTTGGTTAGCTGCAGGTTCTTGTAAAATAAAGTTCATACTACTTGAGCTAAATCAACCAATCAATAAAGGCGCATTTGAAAATCACAGGCTTGGTTCAAAACAGGTGACTGTAGTGTTTCTCTCCACACGTGTGCTTGTAAATAAAGGGGCAGCTTGGTCAGAACTTCCTACGGCCACTTTTTCCCAGAACCCCAGACTTCCCCTGTTTTGTCTACCAGGACAAGTCACGTCTCTCCTGTTCTTTTGTTACGTTGTCACACGCACACGCTCAAATGTGTCTTGCTGTGCCATCAGCATGAACTTTAATTAGACCTGGATGACGTGAGAAGGTCTTAAGAAGTGCAATGGGTGCACTAAGTCATTCTCTGTCAGTGTAAGGCCCTGAAAAGTCCTAGCCGGCCGACAGAGTCCTCAGGGCACCACCATGGCCCGAGACCCCATCTCGGCCCCCACAGAGCCATCAGCCCCTGCCCCAACAATGCCACAGCAGGGCCGGTCTCCAGCTCCCCACAGCCCTGCCTTGACCAGCCATGGGCCCTGCCAAGCCGGGCCCACAGGGCCCAGCCCTGGCCCGTCCCTGTCTCCACAGCCCTGCCATCACCACGCCTGGGGGTGCCCTGCTGGCCCTGCCCCTCAGGGAGCCGCTGGGCCTCGCTGTCTCCTGACACCTAGGCTGGGGTGGGACTCCCAGCCATGGGCAGAAGCCCTGGGGAGGCCCCTCCGTGCCTCAAAGCCCTCTAAAGATAGGAAAAGCGGAGATAAGGAAGTCTGGGACTAACTGAAAAGCAAGCCTGTGGTGGCGACAGGTCTAGGCTGCTTTTCCTTGTGGTTATTTGTGCGCTGAGAGAGAAGGAGCCCTGCTGGGAGATGGCAACACTGGTGGGAGCCATTTGCTCAGTGCCGTAACTCCATGTCAGGCACCAGTGGCAGGCGAAGAGAAGAGGGATGCGTGCTGTCAACCAGGGAAGCGGCGAGGGACCTTGTCCTCCTTGTCACAGAATCACAGAATGTTTGGGGTTGGAAGGGACCTCTGTGGGTCACCCAGTCCAACCCCCCTGCCGAAGCAGGGTCACCTACAGCAGGCTGCACAGCACCACGTCCAGGCGGGTCTTGAATATCTCCAGAGAAGGAGACTCCACAACCTCCCTGTTCCAGGGCTCCGTCACCCTCAGAGGGAAGAAGTTCTTCCTCATCTTCAGACGGAACTTCCTCTGCTTCAGTTTGTGCCCATTGCCCCTTGTCCTGTCGCTGGGCACCACTGAAAAGAGTCTGGCCCCATCCTCTTGACACCCACCCTTCAGATATTTCTAAGCATTTATAAGGTCCCCTCGCAGCCTTCTTCAGGCTGAACAAGCCCAGCTCCCTCAGCCTCTCCTCGTAGGAGAGATGCTCCAGTCCCCTCACCATCCTTGTAGCCCTCCACTGGACTCTCCAGTAGCTCACAGAATCACAGAATAGTAGTAGGGGTTGGAAGGGACCTCTGTGGGTCATCTAGTCCAACCCTCATCTTTCTTGAACTGGGGAGCCCAGAACTGGACACAGTACTCCAGATGGGGCCTTACTAGGGCAGTGTAGAGGGGAAGGAGAACCTCCCTCAACCTGCTGGCCACACTCCTCCTAATGCACCCCAGGATCCCATTGGCTTTCTTGGCAGCCAGGGCACACTGCTGGCTCATGGAAAACCTGTTGTCCCCCAGCACTCCCAGGTCCCTCTCCACAGAGCTGCTCTCCAGCAGGTCCGCCCCAAGCCTGTACTGGTGCATGGGGTTGTTCCTCCCCAGATATAGGACCTTGCACTCGCCCATGTGTTGTCAGCTGAGGGACGTTGTCCTTATCATTATCTGTGGGTCTAGAGTGGCAGGAACGGTCTGTGCCAACGCTGCGGAGGAGCAACGGTCAGCCCACGGAGTGAGGGAGCTGCTTGGAGCATGGAAGTCAAGAATTACGACACCGAAACTCACAGGAATAAAACTTGCCGGGCCCAGTGGGTCTTCTCTTCCCCACTGCGTACAGGGTGGAGCCACAGTGTGAGCTTCTGTGGCTAGTCCTGAGGGAGAGGCGGTAATTCATGCTGCACCGTGTAAACTCGGTGCCTGCTCGTAGCAGCAGTTTCTGTGCTCATATCCACCATCACGACAAAGACAAGCTCCCCCTGTATGGCGGAAGGGTGCTGTGACTCCAGACAGACGGGCAGAGAACAGCTGAAAGCTTACGCTATCGGTTGAAATAATATGAAATTCAGTTTCAAACATAGTGCATGTTTTGCTGTCTAGGCTGTGGTGGTGTCTGCTAGCTCAAGCAGAAAACCACTATGGAGTTGTATCTGAATAATATGATATCTGAATAAGCAGCCCTCTCCAACTCCCCCTCTCCCCCCTTTCCTAGGAAAATGGTGCACCAGTGGTGTTTGTGTGCCTTGTACCTTCCGTGCTGCTTTGCATGTTTGTGTCAGAGCCATCGCCGAGAGAAACAGCAGGCGGGCGCATTTGCTGCATGTGATTTGCCTGGTCCGTATGTGAAATGTTAGCCTGTGCTCAAAGGCTGTTGCCTTTATTCTGTGGGTTATGGAAATGGGACTGGAGCAAGGCCTGGGGGAAACAAGAGGCTCAGCTGGTTAAGAGAGGTTAAGTAATTAATACTCGGCCTTGGTCAGGATCACTGCACCTGGGTTCCTCTCTCCAGTCATCCTGTTTGCTTTGGGAGAAAGCATCCTCCTGGAGCAGAGAGTACCCGAGGAAAAAGATGGCCTGGGGCGTTAGGGCCTCACAACATCACTGTGAAGGATATCTGGGGTAACATAAAGGGTCACAAATTATGCTAAAAACTGATGTTTTCACTTCTGTAAAACAGTCATGTCCGAGATGAAAGAAACACTGATTAAAACAGAAATAAACCTGCTGGAGGGAGAAACTCCAGCTCATCCCTGTCACTCAGTCTCAGATAAACGCTCCCCTAGAATGAGCCCAGAGTGTGACTGGAGAGTTTGTTGCTGGCTGGGCACTCGCAGGACTGACCGAGGCAGAGCACAGCTGACCGTGAACAGCAGCTGCCCCAGCTTGTGCTGCCAGTCCTTATGAGGGTGTTGCAAGTCCCATGGTATTCGTGTTTGGGGAAGCTCGTATGAGTCCCAAAGCACAGATCGTACCTGCATATACATGTGTTACAGGAATCAGTTAATATTCTGAGAAAATTGGATCTTGTGGTACCTTTCTGTACCGTGAGGGTCTGATTCGCCCTGATTTTGCACTCTGGCCAATATAATCTGGATGTCGTATTGTTCTTTTGGAATTACAAGATTGTTATTAAATGCTATAAATAGTGATACGTGGAAGCAACAGGAGAAACATAAAGATCCTCATTTTCAGGTGAGGGCACTTCTAGAACTGCATTAAGCTTAAATGTACTGGATTATTAGCTGACTGAAGGAAAAGCTGATCTGATTCGTCTCCTGTGTACATTCCCCACCCTTGCCCCCAACAGCTTAGAGGAGTCTTTGTCAGAGCTCAGGACCCTGTGTTGTAGTTTTGCCACGGTCCTCGCTGAGCATCTGAGCAGTCTCCTGCAGTGTCCACACACTGCTCAGGAACCTAGAGAGCTTTCAGGAGGCAGCAGTCTCTGTTACCTTTAGCAGGACATTCTCGTAGCCTGTGGTGCACCTTACCACCCTTGAGCCCCTTCATACAACCTTTGTAGTCAGCATTCCTCCCCGTCTTTACTAGCTTTCTACTTGGACTCCTTTGGAATACTCTTCTATGTAGCAGCATGCCTTTAGGTGAGTGATTATAAATCTCTAGTGTTTGCAGAAGATGTAGTTTTTTGCTGTATATTGGGGCAAAAGCATCCCCGTTCAGTGTTCCCAGCACATGCAGCCTGTACACGGCAAGTCTCAGAACTGCCACAAAATCCACAGCCCATTTCCTTCATGCTGGAAATCCATCTTTGTTCTCCCAGATATGATGTCTTTTGCCAGTACTCAGCAGTATGGATGCTGTTTCCAAAGGACTGATGGAGCTCTCTAGCAGCACAGAGGGTCTGCAAGAGGGTGGCCACTGCCTGGGGAACTTCAGAGTGTCTCCTAACATGTTGGGGAGATCAGGAGTTGATGGTAAATATCCTTGTCCAAACATGGAGTCGTCCTCCTTGAAGTAAACCCTTTACATTTTCTTCAGCTTGTAGCTGGGCCTGGCTCTGCCTCTTCTCTCTTCCAAAATCCTATTATTCCTCCAGTAGCACCTGCCATTTTTCTCTTCATGATGCAGAAAGATTAGCAGGAACAGAAAGCTTTCCTTACCCTTCGATGTCATTGCCTGCCCAGCCACCTTCTCACTCAGAGGAGATGACAGGAGGCTGATGTGCTCTCATGCAGCAGCATCACCTACCTCCAATACCTGGGGTTTGAAGGCACTTTGCTGCCAAACATACAGTGAGCAGGGCTGAAAATGCATCACATCAAATAGGCAAAGTCATTGCATATCATTCCCACAACAAATGCACATCTGTGAATGCACTACCTTGACCACACACAAACATGTGTAGGCTACGTCCCGCACCTTTTGCTGGAAACACAACACCGTGCTCGCCCCGGACACACTTGTACACTCACGCACCTTTTCTGCCGTGCCTCACACTGCGTTAAACACACACACACCTTCACATGCTGCATATCATGAATATTACCATCTCAAAACCCACTCTCTGTCTTCAGTTGCACCCCACGCAGGAGTGAATTTGCATGCATTCCCATGATGTGCTGTCAAAAACTGTGCTCTTCCTACACTGAGCCTTGTATGGCAGCAAATACGCCAAACATACCAGTCTGGCAGCGTTCCCCTGAAGGATGTGTAAGCAGAAGGGATGTAATGGAGAGAGTGACACACACTGCACGCTTAGAGTACAGTTCAACTCCCCACACAGACAGCAAGTCTGGAAAACAGTGCAGAAGGGAAAGAAAAAGGAAGACATGCATATGCCGAACGTGACGCTTTGCAGGCCTGAAGTACAGCCACTCTGCCGAGTGCAGTGTATATAGGCAATCAAGAAAAAAATACAGCAAAATATATGCTTGTGCATACTGGCTTTGACCCAGCGTTTAGGATGATGGACAAACATACATGTGTTGAGTGCAACTGGAGCCAACAGCCACGTGGCAAAAATGGCCACTGAGAAGCAGAAATCAATAAGGAGACACAGGATGGAAAAAATGCAGAGGGTAATATACAGTCACGGGCTTCAGTCGTTACAGAAAATTTTCCAAAGGTAGAAGTGGGAGTGAAAAAGGAACCTGGAGGGCTCGGAGAAGGTACTGCAGTCTACAGCCACTAAACTGCCTCTTATCTGTGGAGAGCAAAGGATGCCAAGTGAGCATCAGGTCACAGGAAACCTTGGAGGAAAGGAGCCCACTAACTGCAGTCATATTTCAGAGGTCAAGAAACAGTAGTTGCTCTTTCTTTATCCTTTGCAATTAGAGGTGAAAATTAGAGTCTGGAAAGCCAAGACTCTTCTGACTAGGAATGGATTGGACTGGGAGAATAGGAGGGAGGCAGAACTGGAGTATTAGCAGTTTGTGGAGTGCGGCTGAAGGTAGTAGGCTGGCAGAGCAACGTGTGGGAGCAGAACAAGAACAGACTAGTGAAAGGGCTGCAGGCTATGGGTGAAGCTGGCAGAATTGCGTGGGAAGCCCAGCACTGGAATAACACGGTGGCTCCAAGGCAGGAGTGAAAAGATACAGGCAGCTTTAGTGCCAAAGGTGCCGCAGAAAAAGCTCCTCCTAGATTAGGTGTGTGGTGTCTCTGACAGGTACTGGTGCATTCAGACTGCTGTCACTACTGGTAGAGCTGCAGCTGCAGGCAGGGCTCCTTCGCAAAGGTGAGTCTCTGGCGGAGCTGTGGTTATTTACCTCCCTATCTCTCTAACTAGTCCTTTTGTGCACAGTCATTGCGGTAGCCATCCGAGCTCCCTGTGACCGTTGCTCTACCCTCGTGCTATCAATTAACCTCTCTGATGATGGGTGGACAGGGGCATGGGACAGACTAAGTGCTTTTGCCTGACATCACACAGGAACTCTGTGGCAGGGTGAGGGAGTGAACAGTTATCACAGGGATGGTCCTTCTGTTTCCTAAGCCCACAAGCTAAATAAGAATGTAGGTAAAGGAGTGGTACCACCATACAGATATGAAGGGCAATAGAGTGAAATATTTAGGAGAGAACAACTAGAAGACACTGAGCAAAGCAAGGCTTTTAGGATGAGAGCCAGGAAAGGCAGGAATCAAGCTGCAATGCACTATGTAAAAATGTATATAAAAATGATGGCAAAGATGCTAATACAGTTGAGAATCTGAAATAAGTATTTTTGCATTTTACTGTGTTTGTTCAGAGGTAACATTGGAATATTTCAGGTCTCCCTCGCAGCTCATTTGTTCCAAGAGGCATGTAACAGAGAATGAGCAGTGACAGGTCTGATCATATTTCATTAGTTCGCATTTTATTACTTCACACTTATATAACAAGTTCTATATGACAGTCTCAGTCCTTTCAAAAATACTGATCTATGCAGCCTCACAGCAGCCCAGTGGGGTAGCTCTTACTGTCTTCAGCCTGCTGCTGGGCAAAATGAGGCACAGAGATGTGAGCCGGCTTGCCACGAGGCCACGCAATGAATCAGAAGCAGAGTCAGAAAAGAAGTCTTGTCCCCCGATCTCTAGCACCTCTAATCACAGGATTATACTCATTACACAGTAACATTTGAAACGTGGATTCTGTATGTTCATGTGCTCTTTCAGTAAAGAAAGAAACCCCTCATCATCTTTGGGATCACAGCATTGTAACATTTTATTGTTCTGCCATTTGCGGACTGGAAAAGCTCTGATTTCTTTGCCAGAACCAGCAGCAAGGAGGTAGCTCCTACTCTTGATGTACTGCCAGGACAACACTGCTGAATTGTCTTTCAGCAACAGCTCTCTTCAAAGCTCATTGATACATTTATCAGTGCCTTCTTTCTCTGGAACAAAAAATAAATCACAGTGCAAGCCTGGAAAAAAAAATGAGCATTTTCTTCTTATCATTTGCATTTTGTTGGATTTTCTGGCACCTTACAAATATTTAGTATCTGCTCTTTTATTCTGTTATGGAGATGTTTCATATAATTTGCCAAAGGATTCAAATTATTTAGAAGCCTACATGTAGTTTTGAAAAGAATTTAGGCATTTAGCTCTTGATCTTCAGAGCTGAAGTCCCACTCACTCTTGAAAATGCTGAAATAAACAAAACACTGTAGTCACAGTCTTTCATTGATATTTTGTTTTGCAGTATTTTTAAAGACACAGTCACACGTCAAAGCAGAAAGAAATTGATGTTTTTGAAACTATATAGCTATATGTGGCTGTGGTTGTCTAACTAAAAATCAGACATCTCTGGCAATGTTATCCTTTTGGGATAGCATTTCCTGGCTGAAAAAAAAAAAAATAAATGAGCGTTTTAACATCTGTACTTTTGCTGTGGATGTTATGGTGATGACTGTCAGAGCATTTCATTGTTAGAAAAAAATGCCGTGCACTGTCTTGGCCTCAGAAGATAAGAAAGCAATTATCCAGTGGTAGAGACTGAAGGCCCTACAGCTACCTAATAAAATGGAGGAGCAACATTCAGTTAACGACACTACAGTGACTGGGAAGTTTTTGCTTCTTATAAAAGATTTCTGCTGATTTTTGCCTTGAGGATGTCCTGTAAGAAAACTGCATTTCCCCAACTCAAGCACAGGGGAAAATAATTGTTATTAAAACTTTGACTGTTCCAGAAGGCAGAATCAGTGCATATATGGGCCACCTTCTGAGCTCTGGAAAAATCACAAATCTGCTAAGGCAGATTCATGTTTTAGCATATTATAATATATTTTAGCATATTCTTTCACTGAAACATTCTCATGTTTTTCCAGAAAGCATAAAACACATCCAAGCAGTACACCCTGGGTAGCACAAGCTGCAATTTGCTGTAGCACATTGACACTTCTCCTCTTGACTCGGGTGTTGCAGGTCGGTTGCTCCCACAGCAAGGCCATTTTCTCCTTTTTCTGCAGTCACGTTGGGCTGTCCAGAATACAATAATCTCCTTGAAGGTACCTCCCTGCAAAGGATTCTTGGTCAGAGCCTGCCTCATAGGTTTATTTATGAAGAGGGATGGTATTAGTGGGTGGCTGGCAATTTCTACCCACAAAACGCGCGCGCGCACACACACACTGCAGAACACACACCCCCCCTCCCCAACCAAAAACTCCAGTATGACTGTGAGTGGCACCATGAACTCAGGGGGACGACACTTGCACTGAGTAGAACTGTCAGAGTTTCTATAACAGGGGCCTGCAGGGCTGCCCTGTGTGGGAGGAGGCAGTGAACTGCCCCGTGCCGATCACAGCTACTTCCAGCTAGCTCTGAAATGGAAGTGAACAGCCCATGGTGCTCCAGAAACCTCAGCCAGTCAGAAGATCCACAGCAGAGAGACTGGCACTCACAAATGGGAGGAGATATGTGAGAATGAAGAAGACATTGCTTAGGACACGGCTGGAGATGCATCCTTGGAAGGAGAAGTTCCGTGCCACAGCAAGGACATGCCTGAGGGACTGTGGCTTGTGGAGAACCCATGCCAGAGCAGAGACACCCTCCCAAGGGACTTCAGCCTGTGGGTGGCCCACACCAGAGCAGAAGAAAATGAGTAATAACCGTGGATTGGAAGAGAGAAGCCATTATGTGACAACCTCAGCCTCCTCCGCCACCCATCGCATCCGTAAAGGGATCGGGAGAGACCGAGTGTAATGCACGGCAAAAGCAAGGGAAGCTGGGACTAGGAAGGGGTGGGAATGGTGTTTGGCTGAAGGTGAGCTGGGGGAAAGAGGAGGAAAGGTGTTTCCTTAAAGGTTTGTTTAATAATTTATGGTGTTTTTTTTTTCTCAATATCCAAATGAGTAATCCAAACTTTGTGCTAGTTGGCAATAAATTAAATTAAACAAAATTCCCCAAGTTAAGTCTGCTTTGGCCACGACTTAATCCAGCTGGTAAAAATGTCCAAGTGCTCTGTGGTGGCCCAGCTTTTACATGTAGCAGTTCCAGCTCAAGCTCAGCCTTCTATATGATGCTGTACATCTGAGGAAGCAATTCCTTCCACCAGTGATAGTTGTCTTCACTGTTTATTGCTGCCTAACCGAGATGGCCAGTAAGTCACCATTTACCTCATTTCAGGTCAGCCCAGGCTGCTTTAGCTTTCTCCATAGATAAAGCCAATAAAGTACGTTAAAGTCTCTTCTGGGGCCACTAATGTGTTACAAGCATGTAAAGCTGTTAAAAGTTCCTCTGTGTTTCTTTTTTCTGTTGCATACCTGAATCATTTGGAAGAGGGCAGATGTAGCTGAGAGCTTTGGGCGAGCTTTCCCCATAACGGCTATTTGTGCTTTACTTATTTTTCCCAGTACATATAGAACCATCTGACGTGTTACAGCTGGCAAAGCAGTCCAGGTCTCATTTTGTCTGAGTGATAGTTTTGGGCAAGTTTCACCAGATGACAAGCGTAGCCTCCATTTCCAAAGGCTCTCAAAGCAGTCTACAGAGATTGATGCTAAAATGGTCATCCTACTTATGGAAAGGCAGCTGTTCTTTGAACTGCAGAAAACAATCGTAGATCAGCTAGTTACAGGGTAGAAAAGGCAGAATAACATCAAGTCTCTGAAGCAGGAGGTAGGGGATTCTGTCTGCTAGCACTGGCTCAACACTTGCGTAGACCCACCCACTTTCAGAAATACTGAATATGATTTACTAGCTTTCATAACCTTGGTTTGAAAATTATTTTCTGTCTCTAAATAGCATAGTTTTTTATTGGAAATATGAAAGATGTAAACCATGCGTAGTGTGGGAGTTTAAAAAGCAGAAAAATGGAAGGCTAAATTATATAACGAAATAACAGAGAAAAATTATATATGCTGGCTAAAATTTGGGGATGGTGTGTTTTCTGGGGAGTTTTGTACTGCCTCTGAAAAGTACAGAAAAAAGAGACAGAGTGAACTAGTCTAACCCAGCATAAGTGAGACAGAAACCTCCCAGCTATTACGGTTTTCCACTGTCAGACAATTGTTATCATAAGCATTTTCTATTAAAACCACATATTTCAGCCAAAGAACTCAAATACCCACTTTTTATGTAAGATATTTATTTGTCTGCCTGATGATGTGTAGGAGTAGTGAATCTCCAAAGTGTGGAACAGAGATTACAAAGTCATCCAACAGGACAGATTCAGTAACGTTGGTGCAGGACCCAAGACCGTAACATTAGGTAGAAATCACTGCTATGAAGCCCAGAGGCTGCAACCAAAACTTGAGTCTCCTGGGATTACAGTGCAGAGAACAGCCTTGTCCTTCCAGCTAGGTGACAATGACAGTAACTAGTAAAATCCTTTGGAGCAAGAACTAGCAATGAGTCTCTACAGGATCGGAAAAAGCATCAAAGGAGACATAAAGGTTTTACACTGGAAGAAAAACGTTAGATGCTTGATTCTGCTTTCACTGGCATGACTGAAGAGCTTCTGTTTGGTTTCTATGAGAGTGGACTCTGCATCCAAAAGCAGAGGCAAGACTCTGCCCTGGGCTACATTCATGGCACTGAGTAGAGTGCTTGGTAGAGTTGCACAGAGGCAGCCGACGGTAACATCCTTCCTTCTCTGTAAGCACCAGCTTAAAATCTTCCTCCTTTACCGGCATAAGGACAAGTAACTTGGTAAAAATCAGGTTTCCTTTATGTTAATGACTGTTCTAAGCAACTCTTTTTTCCTGGAGACTGTAACACTTTTTTAACAGAATAAAAATACGTTTGCATCAAAATACTCAGGAATCTCTTCTGCCAAACCTGTGCACTGTTAGTAAATATTATTCAATTTACTTTTTGTACAGGGAGTTATTAATAGATTTTGTAATGATCTCATTTCATTTTAATTTGCAAACAAAACCAGAAGAACAGGATTAGTTAGCAGGTCTGACTCACCTGTATACATTATTTGAAGACAACTGATGAGACTTTGGTCGAGGAGTCATAAAAAAACTTAAAAGGGAATTATTTTAGCCTTCTGCTGAACCAGATGAAGAAAAACAAAAAGAAATTAATTAAAATACCAAAAATACAAGTCTGCAAAAATATTATGTTTAATTGGAAGTTTATTTCAAATAAATTACTTGCTGTTAGTGAATTACTGTTGCCAAGCATATTTTAAAGGTTCAAAGCGCCAAGAATTGCCAGGTCTGGCAGATTGGTGCTCGTTCACATCTGCTCCTGTAGGAGGTTGACAAGCCAGGGTTATTTTACGCATATGATATTTTCTTCTTCTTTCCAAAATAGCTGGATAAAATAACACCTACTCTCTCAGAATTTCACAGATGAAAATCAAGTTGAAAGTTGCACTCCAAACCAGAACCACGAGTAGTGGAATAAATGGGGTTGTCACCCTTCCAATACCCAAAATGCTGGCAAAACTGAAGTTTTTTGCTTCCAAGGAAGAAACCTGTTCCCCTTCAGATTTCAGTGAGAAAATTCCTTTCTTTCATGGTGGGAGTCGTAATGAACCCAAGGAAGCTTTGTGGTGGTTGTCTGCGGGTGTCTGTTATGGATGTATCAGCCTATGGATGGTGCCATGCGCCTTCACTTCCCATTTCAGTCACCACCGTACATAGACTGGAAAATGCGGTTGAGAGGTGATGAGTACTGGACTTTAGACTGGCTAGATCCTACCTAGGCACAGCCAGCTTGAAAGACTATGACACAAGGTTGCTGCTTGTTTGCTTTTGTGCTCTCAGTGGACCCAGCTGGGAAATGATGCAAGATTTAGAAAGGGAGAGGGGAACTAGATGGAAAAAAACATGGCCTGATTGAACTGATATTTCACAGCAGGTGTTACTGGCCAGCAAAGCAGCAGATATGAGACACTTGGCTGGGTCTGACATATGTCACCACGTCAGGGTGTTCACAGCCAACAAAACCTTGTCCATTGGAAATCACTGAAAAATATATCAGATTGCTAACTGGTTGCTGTTAACAGCTCCTGAGAGCATCCTCCCCTACATTTCCAAGCAAATACCCCTTCAGTGGACATGTCTGCACAGCATTACTATCACAGGTGGTCCAAAGAAGTCAGATCACAGTGAAATATTCTCTTCTGCCTTTCTGATTAATATTATCAAACAAAGTAGACAACAGATACAAATTCTTAAAAAAGAACTGGATTACCCAAACTTTACTTTTTTTTCTCTCCAGGGTTTTTTTTCCTGACACTACGTATGCAGCAGGACTATGTGAAATTATATCAAATACCATAAGAAAAATTCAGCCCCTTTTAGGCATTTAACACTCTGTAGGCAGCACAGAACAGAAAGCTAACAAGGTTTCCACCAAGTCAGTCGTTAGGAGAGACTGTCAGATGGCATAATGCTTGAATAGGTATTGTCAAAAAATACCAGGGTTTAGATGTCAGTCTTGCAAAATTACAAATAACAAGCAAGTGAATGACGGCCAATTTCCCATCTCCCAGATGCCCGTGGCAGCGCGATTCTTGTAACAATAGCACCCATGTAACTGCTTTAGAAAACAGATGAACCAAATTTGTGTAAATCCTCTTTTGTCACCCACCCTCCCCTGGGTTAGAAGCACCTTTGCTCAATATGGCACCGTCTTTCTCACACTGCTACCTTCATAAAACGCATTTTGATCTCTATGCTCTCTGAAGCACTGGCCATGCTCTTTCCCTGACCCTTCCCTCTGACAACCAGTGGAGCAGCTCAGCAATGCACAGTGCCTTTAAGAGAAGTCTGTGCTAAAACATTTTTGTCTTAGAATGTGCAAACAGTGGTTGTAATTCCAGAGCCCAGATAATTTCCCACTCCTCCAGCGCTGTCAGTGTAGTTTGTGGATCTGATAGTCGATTATGGAAAAGTCACAAGCGATACAATCTGCAAAAGTAACCCAAACCCATTCCTTTCATTCCTCAGACTCTACAGGGAGAATAGGGCACAAATTTCACGTGCTGAGAAAAGACTCGTATATTCATGAGGCGCTATCGTACATATTAAACAGGAGAGTGCTCCTCAGAGGCTGAAAAAACACCCAGATGAGAAGAACTTACGTGCCAAGAATCTTGCCTGATTTTCTTTACATTCTGCTAGAAGGAAATACAGAAAACAATGGTATTTAGCAAAAGGTATTTGAAACACCTCTGCTGTTTTTGAAGAAAACTAATGAGCATAAAGGAGTAACATTTGCTATTGTTTTATTAATTGCTTCTGAACTGATTGGGCTTTGAAAATAAACACCTTTCGTATGCATACAATAAGCACAGTCGTGGGAGAGTTCTCGGATTGGAGAGTGACTTGCAGTGTGCAGTGTAGGGCTGAAGCTGCTGTTTATTCTTTACTGTAAGGCACAAAAAATCCTGGAAGATTGCTGTGATGGCTGCTGAAAATTTTTAAATTTTCCCAAGGCAATCAAGATGAGTATTTTGCAAAGCAGAGAGACTATGACTACTTTAGGATTTGTCCTCAGGTATGTCACATTCCTCAGTATTATTCTTAGTACCATGATTTTCTCTACCTCATGATGAGGGGTTTGCCTTAGAAAGCCCTTTGTTCACAAATATGAGCCAGTGCTTATGTACAGCCAAAGGAACAAAGGTCTTCTGTTCCAAAAGGTGAGCCAGACCAGGCTCTGCTCCATCACAGAAGTCTGTATACAGCAGACAAAGAGCAAGGCAGATGATACACTTAATATTCTCCTAAGAGAGAGCCCAAGAGCTGTAGTTGCTGCTGTAGTTTGCACTGTCAGACGTGAATACATCCCAGTATTGCTTCACAGCCCTGGAAAATGTGGCTAACAGACAAAGAGGGTAAGGCTTAGCGCAAGGAAGAAGTCATGGCTGCTGTACAGGGAACTTGGGAAAGGCAGAGGGGATACAAGGGACGGAGATAAGGACAAGGGCCATACGAGTAACACTCTCCTAACTACTCAAAATGCTGTTGTAAAAGCCTTTGTCTGCCCAAGCCTTGAGACAGAACACTCCTCCTGCCTTCTGGAAGAGAACATGTCCAAAGATGTCCACCTCCCAAAGCAGGTTTTGTAAAGTCACAAAATAACAAACAAGGATAAGATAACCTTGAAAATAAAAGAAACTCAGATTTTATTTGCAGGGGGGGGGGCCTAAAATCTCGTTTGAGTGCTCTACCCTGTCAGGCTGGTCCTTCTCTGGTGTGGTTCAGCAGTTTTTTCAGTGATGCTCTGCATGAAATAAGCAATAAACACCCTCAGTCCCCAGAAGGCATGAGGCTGTGCTGGAGGTCTGCACTCAGAGCAGATCACCTTGCTCTGTTCTGGTTTCAGGGCTGCCCCTTGCTCTGTGACCCCTTGCCTGCCCCGTCCCACCTCTGGAAGCTGAGCATGTCCAGCCAGTTGCAGGGAAAGCGCCAGCTCCCCTCTCCTCTGTGGGGTCCCCTTGACTGAGCATGCTGAAGCAGGGACGGGGTGACAGAGCAGCGTTTCTTGTCCTCCCATCTCTGTCATCTGGTTATATGTCTTACCTTCCTCTCGTAATCTGCAGTCCTTCAGCATGCCACCAGCAGAGACCGCACATCGTACAGCATCGGTCTGAGACTGAGAAAGACATTGGAGAGATTTCTGGACTCCTTCTCACTTAAAGTAACATAAAGACTCTCTAAAGAGTGCTCCAGGCATCCTGAAACAAGGATTTCTTTTTCAAACAAATATCCCTTTGACATACATAAATCTAGTTATGGTTCCTCTCATGTGTTCACTTAACCCTCTAGCAATGCCTAAGCTCCCAGCCCTACACGATGTGTTGCACCTTGCAACAGCCTGTGTGTCCTCATCTTCCATGTAAAGTCAGCGAACACCAGGATGTGTGGTGCTGCATGCCCTTCTTACCTCCTCGGGATGGTGGGATAGCTATTTGATAACAGTGCCTCACAGATCATCATCTATGATGTGATGATCCCCACACTTCACCTATGGCACTCTCTGCAGAGATTTCACCGTTTCTCTCTGCACACACTTCATAGACTGTACTCTGAACAAGAATGTGTTGCCGTCCCTGAAACTTTCCTAGTTCTTGGAGACACTGACATTTTTACAGGAAAAAGGAAGTGTTAGCAGCTTTCTGAAGTCCTGTAGGGAAACAAACTGCATCTCAGGGGTCATTTCTGGTGATTAGATCCCAGGGAGTGGAACATGAGTAGTAAGTCCAGATCAGAGACCAGATCTTCTGATTTAACTAATGATTCTCAACTAAAAGCAACCCTCAATCTACAAAATCTGCCGCAGAACTTTTCAGAACAATCTCGTGTCAAGCAAACCAATAAGTTCGATAAAGGTATCAGACCTGCAACACTCTCATTTTGTGACAGAGGAAGAACTCTAAACAGAATTCTGCAAAATTTGAGAACCTCTGTGCTTTGCTGCTCTGTGCATGTATTCTCCAGACCTTGTGTGATGCTTAACCTCTAGATGCTGTCCTGAGTAGTAAAAATGACCAGCGATTTCTCCAAAAGGAAATGTTATCACAACATATGCTTTTTGAAGTATGAATCTATGTTGGATGGATTGACACAATATCAAAACTCTAAGTGCCCCATTGCTGCTATTTGTACTTAGTGATAAACACCGAAATCAACACTGTGCTTTTATAAAGCTCTTTGATAAGGTTCTTTCATTGAAATCTCGAATTTGAAAACTGTCAGGGAAGTTCCCTCCAGTAATGGTCTACCTGAACAACAAAAACAGAGGAGTACTTTCAGCAACAGCAGATTTAGCTACAGCCATATTCTATATGCTTCTAGGAAGCGGCTGAACCATTGGAATAAAACTTTCTGTGCCATATGTGACTTTGTTGCGTATACCAACCTCCAGGAAAAATATCAGTCTGTAATTCCTCAGGCAGAGCTGAGATAGGAGCCCGATTAATAGCCGTAGCTGTATCTGCTGAGATAGGAGCCCGATTAATAGCCGTAGCTGTATCTTGTCCTATGCAACAGGAGATCCTCTTCTGCAGTGTTACTGCAAAGAAAATATTTCACCCCTTGTCCTCCTTGCTCTGTTCCTCCTACCAGCTTCTTTTCTGCTCATTTATCAATCACCCAATGCACTGAGCAATGGTGTTGGGGAGGAAAGCAGGAACAGTCACTATTCCTGAAGTAACTGTTAGAAGCAACTGATATTTATTTTCATCTCAGCGGGGTAACAGGTTTACTCCTTCACAGCTCGTTACACCGCAAGGTAAATTGGGAGGCATGCTCCAGTTTTCTCCAGGTACAAAGACAAACCACAGAAGAATTTAGGGTAGAAGGGACCTCTGGATATTATCTGATCCAAGCACTTGTAAAAGCAGGCCAAATTCACACTTCAGGCTAGCTTTCAGCCTTGGTGTACGTCACCAATGTTCACAAGAGAGAGAAATTAACCCACAGTTTGCACGAGCTGACAGATTACAGTCCCATCTTTCCCTAGGATTTCCCATGCCAGGACAGCATTCCAGCAACAGTGCTCAGGTGTCTCTGAAAGTGACTGAGGGGCACTTAGAGAAATCTCTCGTTCCCCCTCTCCACCACTTTGAAGACCGTCTGTCACTAGCTGATGGTGATGAACATGAACATCACCAGTGTGATGCTGAATGGAGCCAGGAGCAGCACTCCGACCTGCTGCAGCTGCTTGTGCCGGGGCTTTGGCTGCAGCTGCATTCGTTGCTTGCCCTAAGGCAGGTGTCCAGCAGCAAGGAGCACAGCCAGACGCTCTCAGAGAAGCTTCCTGAGTCACCTTCACAGGGATCAAGCCTTAGCACAGCCTTCCAAAGGACACTTCCTAACACAAGGTCCACAGAGGTCACCGAAGAGATTTCTTGCAGATCCATGGAGCAAGGACTTCGCAGCTGGAAGCATGGATGGCACCTTCCAGCAGAACGGCGCAGTTCTGAACAGGGCTGTTGGACTGGACCCTGTGGGAGACATGGGCAGAGCACACAAGCAGAGGAACATTAGAGAGGGATCCCCACTTTGACAGGGGGAGGAACACCCCACAGTTTGGAGGTAGGAGACTTGCTGCAACTGGACTTCATGACCCCGTGTCAGGGAAGACCCATCCTGGGACACGGGAGGTCTGGCAGCAGAGCTTGCTGTGCTCGGAGCTTGCTGTGAGACATTCGGTTAGTCAGTCTCATTCTGGGCTCTCCATTTCCCACCACTAAAAACAGAAAAGTCCTGTCCCATAAGGGATTTTCTACTGTTCCGCTTAAGGCATTTGGAGACCTTGGGACAGAAACTATCAAGTATACCAGTTTAAACCTGTGGTATGGGTATGTGGAAGGTGAAAGCTTCTACTTCATTAAAGTTATCCAATCAAGAAGCCTTTCAGTGCAAAAGAGGTTAATAAGGTGGTGGAAACGATTAAACAGAAATCCTCAGAGACACAAACCTGGTGCACATAAAATAACAGAGGCAACTGGCAAAGACCAAAACTCTTCAGCCACTAATTGATGGGCTATCAAGAAACTCTGGGGCACAGCTTTGGAGAGGCACACCCTGGGATTTGTAACTGATAAGAACGGGGGTAAAAAGAGGAACAGGAGGAGTTGGGGTATTTGAGGAGGGCCTGTGTGACTGTGCAAAACTCGTTGAGGAACCCTTAGAGGAAGGGGGGTGAAAAGAGAGGAGGGGATGGGCCATGTGTGAGCAGCTGACGGTGTTCTGAAAGTGCTCATCTGACCCAGCCCAGCCCCTGATCCCTCTCACCGGGCTCAGAGGGGGTGCAGGACCCTGGGTGGCGGTGCCGGGCGCCGGGGGTAGAGGGCTTGTGGCTTCCCCCAGCTCTTGCTGCATGGGACGGGAGTGTGCAATGCCCCGGCAAGCTCCAGGCTGCACTGGCTGGTGAGTGCGAGTCCCTGGGTCTGGGGAGGGGTTGTCGGGTGGGCAGAGGGTCCGTGCTGGTATATGGGGGGAGCACCGTAAGCGTGGGGTGCCTGTGAGACAGGGGTGTGAGTACATGGGTCTGCTCACCAGCGATCACTGAGCTGGACCAGCTGGTGAGCGGGGGACCTGTGGGGTGGGTAAGGGGTGCTGGGGTATGGGCGGGGTGTCAGATGGAGAGGTGCCGTGCCGGTGCTTGGGGGATCTGTGAACGTGTGTGTGTGCTGATGAACCTTGAGAGCGTTGTGTGTGCCTTCACAAGTGAACCAGCCAGAGAGGAGCAAGGGACTTCTCTGCCTGTAGCTGTGCTTTACGTGAGTCCTGGTAGCATTACATGCTGCAGGCAGTGCCTTGTCTGCAGCAGTGTGTGTAGCCAGCCATGGCAGAGTCCTTTGCTTGCATGTGTGTCTGTGTCCGTGTTTGTGCCTCTGGGATACATTCTCAGCTTCACTACTGGTTGAACCTGCAAATGGGAAAGTAGCAGCTGTGTCCCTCACCCTGGGACAGAAACTCCCAGGCCTCTGGGTGGACCCGACTGGGCTCCAGCAGCCAGGCAGGACGAACCCCTCGGTTCTGGAGCTGCTAGAGCCTGCAGATGCTCTGAACATCCCTTAGCAGTTGCATTCATTGTTGGTCAACTTCCCACAGCTACAGATGGGACATTTCATGGAAAAGGGTTAAGGGCATGGGAAGGATCTCAGTCCCTTTATCTAAACATACAGAGGAAGCACCGTACTCACTTCTTGCCACTAAGTTTTGAGCCTTCTTCCCAGGCCCAGTCACCATCAGTGCCATTGCGCAAACCAATCCAATGGAGTTTGGTGTGCATCATCTGGAATAAGTCCTAGGAGGGACAGAGAGGCCGAGAGAGATCAGTAGGCTTGGAGAAACCCAGTCAAGTCCTGGGTTCTGAGGCAGAAAGAAAGGACCACTGGTGAGAGATGGAGTTTTGGGGCCATTTCTCAATGTCCTTTGAACAGCCACACCCTTCCTCCTTAGCCTCCTGACTGCGGGCTCTGAGGGCTGAGCCCACGACAAGCTCAGTGGATGCAGGCAGAGAGAAGCAAGTCCCTCTTGCCAAGTGGCCAAGGGAAAGACTTGCCCCTGCCAGATACAGGAGGGTCGTGAGTACGGGTCCCAGTGCCCTGCGAAGGCCCTTTGGAAGGGGAAGAGGTGGGCAGTACAGTGCCTTGGACCCTCTCCCCCATAATCCTACCGTCCAGCATGGGAAAGGCCCTCTGCCTTTACCACTGCGAAGACACACACCATTTCACTGGTATCGCTGATCACCAGGAGATGAGCTCCCTGCGCCCGGCAGGATTGCTGGCTGGAATACCAGTCCTTCCTCTCCTTGGAGAAGGAGTAGCAGCTCCCTCTGTGAGCTATCCACTTCTCGGGGCAGTGTGGACATGGACAGCCTGCAAAACAATCACACATCTCTCTTCCCCGTTCATAGTTGTAGCCTAGTTCATCACAAACAGATTTCACAAATACACCTGATCCAGAAAATTATTTTCCACCAGTACAGTAGTACTGCTGCCCTTGGAGCTCTCCTGAGACTTGCAAAGACAGTGTAATTACCTCTGGAGGGCTCTGTAAAGGGTATCCATTTTCCAGATTGGGAATAGGTGGGACAGCGTGTAGGGATCTCTTGGGACCTTCCTTTTTCTTCCCAGTGTTTTTACCTGTTTGGTTTTCCCTCCCATTTTTGTTCTGTCATCTCCACATAAACTTCATCTTTGGCCCATATCTCCTTCTGTCCAACGGGACAGGCAAAGCTCTGGCACTTGATAGGTTTGTGGCAGGCCACCCATTTCCACCCAGTCTCCACCGCCAGCACTGGCTGCTGCTCGGGCACATCCTGTAGCACATTTCTGAAGTACTGCTGCTTTGTACAAACGGCATTTCCAATTCCTGTACTTACCTGAACATCAGCTTCATAGCAAGCTGGTCAAAGGGCTTAAACTTCCTAGGAACAGGAATTATTTTATAACAGCTGCTAGTCATGGAGGTCTTGCCATTTGAAGGACCCTCCTTTTCCTTTCTAACAGGAGAGCAGCTTGTGCTACTAGCCCATGGATGGCCACTGAACACCTCAGGGTTTATTTTCTCGCTGTACAGAAAAATCCACAGAAAAGAAATGGGCCTTCAGACTATACCCTCCAGCCTAGAGTTGTATTCATCCAAAGGCATCTTTGATATCCTCTACCTCTTACTCTCTTGTTCCTGCTGAGGGCAGGTCTAACTAGACCAAGCTTAACATTTAAAAATCTCAGAAAAAAAGAAGTATTTTTTAAGAGAAAAAAATGTACTTCCAGGCTTTTCTTGGACACCTGTGCAGGTTTCAAGACCTCTGTTTTGCTCCCTGACAAAGCTGTAAATTAAAATATGAAGGAGATTTGTTTACCCTTGATAATAAACCCCACTGTTGTCCCCAGCGATGCCAAGAAGAGGATCCCTAGAATCACTGCAATAATCCAGCAAGTAGCACATGAAACAGGAGAATCTAACAAAAAGAAAAAGAACATAAATGGGAGAAATGTGAGGCTTTCTAAATGGGATCAGCTCTAAAAATACAACTTGCATTGAACTGCGGTGTCTATTTACCTCAGCTTGCACTCACGTCAGAGCCCAATACTCTCTGACCGGGTTCTTCTTGATATTCTACACACGGATAATTTAATGTTTAATATAAAATTTACTTATTTGAAGACACGTGATGCTGCACGGGATTCCAGTTTAGCAGAATGATACAGCTATGTGCCGAAAGCACAAGTGCAAATTACACTTAGCAGAATACAGCGATTTCAATACACAGATCGATCATGATACAGACGTGATTCTCATTGCCAGGCTCTGTGATATGCTCACCATCACAACGAATGCTGGGTGGCACTGGGCAGGAATATGTGGGTTTAAGCAGCTCAAGCCTGTTGCTCTCTTCAAAGCTCTTTTTGCCAGTTGTTCAGTGATTGCACTCTGTGTTAGGCTGAGCCACGTATACACTCCCCCCATACTGGTCTGGCTAATGCAGAAAGATAGTCTCACTCTTTCAATTAACTGGTGGACAAAAATTTGCACAACCAGCTGATCCACCCAACTGATACAACGGTTAATCTAAAAAATGGTACCTCTCTGGTCCCCTCAGTTCAATTTTTCAATTTCTTTTCAAAAGTTGAATTTTGTTTCTGGCAGCCACGTTCAGTCACTGCACACTTCATGAGCACACTGCACTTGCCCATCTCCTTTGAGCCTTCTCCTATTGTAGGGGCTTATTGATCAGTCACAACTCAGGATTACGTCTGAAGAGAAGTCCAGACATAATGACTGTTTTGATACGGCATCAACAGAAATGATTAGACCACACATTACTTACTCTGTTGGAGCTGCAAGTCTCCAACTTTAACCTGTCTTGAACTGCCCATCCTTCCCAACTTCAAACAGCAGGACAGAAAAAAATATTTTTAGCATACAAATGCAAATCTCTAATTCAGACATGAAATCTGTTAGACTGTTTATGCAGCAATGCATACATCTTTCCCATTATTAATAGACTTTACCTTTGTTCTTGTTCTCCTCTGTTCTTTGTCTTCTCATCATCTGTTTCTTGGAAGAAGTACTGTGTTTCACATTCAGATAGATGTGCTCCTTTTTATTCCCATCACATGCTTTTAAGCATTGGTTTTTTTCACTTTGCTTTACTTGGAATTTAGAAGTCCAGTTAGCTGCAAAGTCCAGGTCTGGATCTGAATTTCCCTGAAGGTCAACAGAGCTTTCCTCCCAGCAGTTAGGAATCATTTTTAATGACAGAGCATATTATTAGCAGAAGAGTAATACATAGAAGGAATGGTGTCCTAAATCAGCTTTCTGAAATAAAAAATCATTTGAGCAATGACAATAGCTCATGAAAAGCTCTGTCTTTTGTGATTAAACTGCTGCTATGACAGATGCTAGGTAGGTCAATGTTAGGCAGGGGGTCTTGCTGTCACAGGGAAGTGAAGTTACCTAGCGTTCTCCACATCAGCCCATATAAGTAAGTAACTTCGGCTTGACTGAGATGACAAAGGTGAGGGATTAAATTTCCATATGTAGCAAAAGCATAGACATGGGTAATTCTAGTGGGACAATTTGCAGAACACATTTCTCTCTTTCACTGCAAGCACCGTCAATAAAAGCAATACAGATGCATTTGATCTATATCAATGACATACTGATTTACAAACAGAAGTCCTTTGAGCATTTGGACAAGAAAATTGCCGGGGGGGGGACACACACGTTTACCTTAATTCCATAGGAGGAAGCTGAAATGCAATAGCAGAGCAGGTGGTGCATCTGTCCTGGTCTCCATATGTGACTCTGCAGGACGACAAAATGATGATTACCATCAGACTGAAACAGGGCAACTGAGAGATGAGAAAAAAGTATTGTGGTGACCCACACAGGAAACTTGCATACTTTTACCCCAGCACAAATCTTTACCCTTTCAGAGTTATAGCGACAAAACCTGTGCCTGACACGGTTTCACAAAATTCTGTTTGAGCTAATTATAATGTCACATTCACTGAGCAACAGAATACACTGAACCAGTTGAATCTGTAGAATCCACTATAAAATCATAGGCTTATACTGCCAGTTCCTTTCCTGCAAAAACAATTTCTCTGATCTGTCCAACAATATCAGTCTTTCCACCCAACTCTTTGGTCTGTGTAGAAAAAAATTGCTCATGCCTGCCTTACAGTTAGGTTGGGACTTGGTTTCAGATAGAGAAGAGAAATTATAGGACCTTCAGAACAGAAGAGAACTTCACAAATCACTTCTTTTGTTAATTCTGAGAATTAATCAAAATCTGTATACATAATTCTATGAACATTTGCATAATTATTTTCACTTTGCAGGTTACCAGGAACATATATGTTTAATTTCAAAAGATAAAAATATTTTCCATCCCTTTTCTTCATTTATTTTCCTTCTTTTTATTCTTACTCCGTTTATTTTTAAGGACATGAACAAGAACTGGTCAAAGATGAGAAAGCTGGCGTTAGGCTTGGCTGTAGTAACCACAAGCTGGTGGAGTTCAGGATCCTGAAAAGAAGGGGAAAAAAAATGAAAAGCAGACTCACAACTCTGGACTTGAGGAGAGCAGACTTTGGCCTGCTCAGGAATCTGCTTTCACGAATCCCATGGCAGACAGTCCTGGAGAGAAGAAAGGTTCAGATTAGCTGGTGGGTTTTCAGCTCCTCTGAATCCAAGAATGGTCCATCCCAGTGAGTAGGCTACCAAGGAAAGGTGGCAGTGGGCCTGTATGGATGAGCAAGGAGCTCCTGACTAAACTCAAACATAAAAAGGAAGTATGCAAGAGGTTGAAGCAGAGTCGGATGAACCAGGAGGAATCCCCTAACATGCAGGGAAGGGGTTAGGAAAGCCAAAGCTTGCCTGGATTTGAAACTGATGAGGGATGTGAATGGCAACAAAAAAGGTTTCCATGGGTACATCAGCAAGACAAAAACTAGGTAAAAATGTGGGCCCACTGCTGAATACTCAGTGGAGTTGGTCACAAAGACATAGAAAAGGGTGATACATTCCATGACTTGGTGCCTTGTTTGTCTGTATCTTTGCTGATAGAACTTGCCTTCAGCAATTTCAGGTCTACAAAAACTATGAAAAAGTCCAGTGCAAGGTAGACATCCTTGGTGGAGGAGGATCATGTTAGGGAGCTTTTAAATGAAATGTACATACACAGGGCCATGGGCCCTGATGGGACATACCACAAGTGCTGTGGGAGCTGGCTGATGTCGTTGCAAAGCCACTCTCAATAACCTTCGAAAGGTCATGGTGATCAGGAGAAGTCCCTGAAGACTGGAAGACAGCAAATGTGACTCCTGTCTTCAAGGAGGATGCAGGCAACTACAGGCCAGTCAGCCTGACATCAGCCCCTGGGAAGCTGATGCAGCAACTAATCCTAGAAACCGTTTCCAGACATACAACCGGCAAGAAGGTGACTGGGGAGTAGTCAGCATGGATTTACAAAGGGAAAAACATGCCTGACCTACCTGATAGCCTTCTGTGATGAGGTGACTTGCTCCACGGATGAGGGGAGAGCTGTGGATGTTATTTCTGTTGACTTTAGTAAGTCTTTTGACACTGTCTCCTGCAACTTCCTCACATGCAAGTTGATGAAGTATGGAGCTAGACAAGTAGACAGTGAGGTGGACTGAAAATTGGCTATAAGGCTGGGTCCAGAGGGTTGTGACCAGTGGCATGAAGGCCAGCTGCATGTCAGTGAGCAGAATCATGCTTCAAGGGTTGATACTGGATGCAGTAGTGTATAACATCTTCATTAATGACCTTGACAATGGGGCAGAATGCATCCTCAGTAAGTTCTCAGATGATACAAAACTGAAAGGAGTAACTGATACACCAGGTGATTGTCCCAACATTCAGAGATACCTAGACAGTCTGGAGAAATGGCTGGAGAGGAACCTCATGAAGTTCAATAAAGGTAAATGCAAAGTCACACACATGGTGAGGGACCAGTGCATAGAGGGGGTCAGCTGTCTGGGAAGTTGGGGATTCCTGGCAGACAGACAAGTTGAAAATGAGCCAACAATGTGCCCTCGTGGCAAAGGTGGCCAACAGCCTCCTAGATTGTGTTAGGCCGAGTGCTGCCAGCAGGTCAAGGGAGGTGATCCTTCCGCGCCTACTCAGCACTGGTCAGGTTGTGTATCGAGTCTTATGTCCAGTTCTGAGCTCCCCTGTGCAACAAGGATATGGACTTACTGAAGCAGGTAGCAAAGGGCCACGAAGAGGATTAAGGGACTGAAGCGTCCTTCATATGCAGAGAGATTGTGAGAGCTGGGACTGTTCAGCCTGGAGAAGACAGGGCTCAGGGGGGATCTTAACAATCAAAGCTTTTTTCTTTTTTTTTCTTTTTTTTTTTCCTTTTTTTTCTTTTTTTTTTTCTTTTTTAATTTACAGTGGGTGTGGTCAAAAAATGGAACAGGTTTCACAAGTGATGTGGTAGAGCGTCCATTTTTGAAGACATTCAAAAGCCAACTGGACAATGTCCTTAGCAACTTGCTTTAGTTGATCCCGCTTTGAACTGGGCGTTGATGACCACCAGAGCTGACTTCCAATCTCAATTATTCTGTGATTCTGTCACAATTAGTAAGATTTCAGTATGAAAGAGAAGAAGATGAAGGCTAAATGGAACAGACACTGGATTCCTCTACAGCAGCTTTGGAGAGGCTGGTAGGTCCTGCCTAGCCTTCCAATAAAACAAAGCTCTGGCTACCAGAAGGGATTCCTTGGATTTAATAAGTTAAAACAGACTTTAGGTTGCTTTCTGTGGTGCTGTTGGTAAGGTCTAAAAGAGATTTTTCCCATCCTCTGCACCCCAAAGATCTCCTCCTTCTCCCTCACACCACTTTGTGCCGCGTGTGGTTCAAGGGGCTGGCGGATCCATGCCAGCTGCAGGGACAGTTCTGCAGGAGTGAGCCACGGGATGCTGCTGACCCGTTTCCATAGGAAAATTTAAGAGTCTGTGGCTTTTGACGTTTCAAACTCAGCCAGGCAGAGCATGAGCAACTGCAATGTAAAACATTTCTCTGGGGGCAAATCAAGCTAGTCCCGTTCTTCCTAGTAATTATACCTTGCACTTTAACTCACGAGATCAGAATCTATTGTGCAGACAGCAGAAATCACATAAAGGATGAATACTGACCAGACAAAGAACTTCAGCATGGTTTTACAAATCTGTGGCTCCTTGTGGGCAGATTTCTGACACAAACATCAGCCTGATCACACTCCCCAGCAAGCTGGATCTAAATTCTGCCCCTGTGCCCCTGAGATCTTCGTTGTGCTGCTGCAGCTGACTGCATATTGTAGGGCAAGATGTTCTTAATTTAAAACACGTATGTATCAAAAAATGTAAATACAGAATGCAGGACTGAATTCAATGAAAGGCTTCCTTTCTATATTTCAGTATAAGAAATTAAGAAATTCAACTTATTAAAACATAACCAATCAAACTAAACGCTGTCCTCCAGCTTGGAGCTGGTGTATACCTTTGCAGGAAGCACACATTCAAAAAAGCGTGGGTTACAGACAATTCAGCTTGCATCTGGCTCCTTTGTCTTGTAACGATCAACAAACCACAGCAAATCCACGCTCTGAAAAGACAATACCAGCTCACAGGAAATGCTTCTTCTGAAGACATTAGCTTCAACCAGACAGGAAGCATTAGCTTCACAAAAAGCTTTGCTGCCTGATATAACTCTCATAGAAGGAATATTAGTAAGAAAAGCAATGAGGAAGATCAGAGCGCTTTTCTTCCATGATGCCATATAAATGTCATAATGCCATTTCTTCGTGTGTTTCAGCAGTGAGGTCTGTTTTGCAACACGTCCCTAGGTTAGGAACTTGAGCCAAACAACTCTGTTTCTGGTTGATTTGTTTGTGGGGTTTTTGCTGCTCTGGTTTTTGGTTACCTCAGACTCAAGACTCCTCATGAAAATACAGACATACAATTAACAACAAATAAACTCATTTAAACAGAGTAGAATAAATTCTTTGTAGTGTAAATTGCCACAGTGTACAGTCCTGCTCCTATCTCTTCACCTCATCTTGAAGACAGGTTGTGGTGAAGAGCTGAGAGCTGCAGCTCAGCTGCGTGCAACCAAGATCACGTACGTGCTATTGGTACAATAAAGAAAGGACCTGACACAGGTATGAATATTTAATTGCTTTCATTCCTGTTGTGATAATTCAGATGAAAAGTAATGAGATTTCTCCAGCAGCAGCAGCTCTGCTATAGCCTTTCCACATCAACATGGTCTCTTCTTACCTACCCAAGCCCCATGCATCTCCTCTGTGTGGTGAATTCTGAAGTACTAATCATAGAAAACTGATCAAACCACTTCTACTCACACAGACCCTAAGATGCTTCTGTATGGCTATGTGGAAGGTGAGAGCATCCACTTCATTACAGCCATCCCATCAAGGACCCTTTAAATGCAAAAGAGGATAAGAAGCGACAGAAACACAAACCTGATGCGCATAAAATAACAGAGGCAACTGGCAAAGACCAAAGGTCTTCAGCCACTAATTGATGGGCCATCAAGGAACTCTGGGGTGCAGTTTTGGAGGGGGACAGCCTGTGCTTTGTAAAGGATAACAAGGGGGTAAAAAGAGGAGCAGGAGGAGTTGGGATATTCGAGGGGGGGCTGTGGGACTGTGCAAAACTCGTTGAGGAACATGTAGGGGAAGGGGGGTGAACAGAGAGGAGGGGATGGGCCATGTGTGAGCAGTTGCTGATGTTGTTTAAGTGCTCATCTGACCCAGCCCGGCCCCTGATCCGGTGAGAACACCGGGCTCTAACAGTGTTAGTGTTGTGTACTTGTGTGTGTGCACATGTGTGTCTGAGATACAGGCTCAGCTTTGCTACTGGTTAAAGCTGTTAAGGGGAAATCAGCCGATGTGGCCATCAGCCCTGGACCTCACAGGACCTCAGATGGACCGGTCTGGGCTTCGGGGGCCAGGCAGGAGGAATCCCTGAGCCCCAGAGCTGCTGGAGGTCACATCCACTTAAAACTTCCCTTATCCGCAAGACTATCAGAATTGTGTGCATTAATTGCCTGATATACATGTGCTCATTTACCCCTTCAGAGAACTCCAGTTTATTTACTGAGAGTGAGTTCCTTGCACAGAAGCAAATTCATCTCCTCCCTCAATCCATTGTACTTAACACCTTGTCTATTGTATGTTTGTAACGGTCTCTACCAGCACATGTATTGTGATAGTCAAGCTTCTGGTCTGCAGTTTTAAGATCCTTAAAAAGTGGCGCCACATTTGCCTTTTATTTCTTTTGTACTGGGATAAATTCAAGAAGTAAGTTACTGTGGTGGGTTGACCCTGGTCAACAGCCAAACCCATCCAGCCGCTCATTCACTTCCCTTTCCGATGGGACAGGGAGAAAACAGAAGTGTGGTGAGAGGACCTGGGGACTGAGATAACAACAGTTCAATCAAGAAAGCAAAAGCCGCATGTGCAGAAGTGCTTTCACTGCTTCCCGCCAGCTGGCAGATGTCCAGCCAGCACCACGAAAGATGGGGTCAGCAGGCAGAATGGTTGCTTGGGAAGACGAATGCCGTAGCCATGAAGGTCCCTCCTTCCTCCTCCTTGCCCTGACCTCAATGTTCCCTCTGTGGTCCCTCGCTCTTTTTATCCCTGTGTTTTCTCAAAAACGCTTCCCAGAGGCACCACCAGCCTCGCCCAGGGGCTCAGCCGTGTCCTGCGGCAGGTCCATTGCAGTGCTGGCAGCCCCACGTCTCTCCCCGCAGAGACCACCCCTGCAGCCTCCCACCATCCGCAGGTGCTATATCACAACAAGTTTTTGGTCCTGGTGCTATATCACAACAAGTTCTACTTTCTAAGGCCTCTTATTACTTCTTGTCACTTCCTTTACCTGCCTAACACCTACACTTTTTAAGGCATCACACCTAAACTTTCGACATGATTTAAAACACAGTGTCATCCGCAACCACACTGTGTGGTTCACTTCTTTTCAACACCCCTGGTGCCGGCTGGTTGGTGTCCTGTCGCGGCGTCCCCTCCCCGTGCAGGGCTGCATCTGCATTGCTCCCAAGGCTGTGCACGGTGGAAGGAGACATGGAGATACAGTGAGAAATAGCATTGTGAGGATTGTAATAAATAATAAACCAAAACCAAATGAAGACACCTCTGTTCTGGCAGTGAAGTTTTCATCTACACCTCTCTGGAGAGGAACAGAAACTTTCACGAATGTGAAATGCTGTGTTGTTTTTTTTCTGAAACCGTCCTACATGAAGACGTAAGCAAGACGAAACAAAGACATCAGCAACTGCAATTCCTCCTTCCTTCTCTCCATTACTTATATTGCAACCTCTGAATTTGGATCTTGGAGTCAGCAGTATGGTGCCTGCATCTAAGAAGCAGCAATGCAGGTCTCTTCTTGTGTTGGATGGTATTGTGCGGACATATTAAGAGATTAAATGCATTAAAAAATCAGCCAACGAAGGTTCTTCCTTGTGGTGTAACCTCTCCACACCCCACACCCCCCAAACACTCCCCTACCCCTTCTTTTGTTGAAAACCCTGCTCGCAAAGACGGTTAAGGAGCATAACAACTTTGAACCATGTATGTCAATGTATAAATTGCTGGCATTCCCTGTACCAAGTAAGGTATGATTATTTTGGCAGCACGAAGATAATTTTTCCTCTCCTTACTTGTTAAAATAAAGGTTGCAAGACAACATTTCTTGCATTGAAAAAATGGGACTGCCCCATCTTTTTTTCCCTGTTTTCTTGCTTAAAAAGTAAAAGCCTTTTTTTCTGATAGCTACAAAGTATTTTCATGGAAAAAGAATTTACTCAGGTCAGCCAAAGCAAAATGAGGGCCCAGGAATGTTACAACCTAAAGGGCTGCCTGGCCTGTGGGTGTGCAGAGATTGCAAACGTGGGTTCGCAGGATTCTGTTCCACACAAGGACACAGAGGCTTTATCCTCTAAATTTCTCTACTTTATTGCAGTTACCACAACTCACCAGCAGTAGGCATACCTATGAATAATAAAGCAAATATTTATATATAAATTTATATATCAATCTATTACAAATTATTCTTCTCAACCAATAGCATAGAAGCAATTAAGGATAGCAGCAATCAAGAATAGCAGCAATTAAGAATAGCAGCAACAACTGCTGCCTCCCTGAGGCCCAGGTTAAAGATGCAACAAGAAAGCTTCCTACCCTGGTACAGCCCTCAGATTATTTGTTCTTGCTTTTTAACGTCAACAGCAATGAAGTTGCAACAAGAAGACCAAGGGCGATCAAAAGAGGCTTCCGGGCCTTGGGCCGACTGGTTAAAGGGTCAGGAGCACAAGCAGTGTTCTCCTCTATCCTTCCAGTTGATGAGGAAGAAGCAGGAAGAGCCAGCAGATCAACACCCAGCTCCGAACTTGCTGTCACTGGCAGAATTTCAGGTTTTTTAATCATGGGTCAGTCTACATGACACCAGGCCTGCTGGCAACCTGTCTCAAAGTGGGAAAAGGATCTTTGCGCAGGAGTTAGCAGGGCTCATTGAAAGAGATTTAAACTAGATTTGAAGGGGGAAACGGATAAAACCAGGCTCTCGAGATAAGTGTGGAGGCAGAACACCAACATATGAGGGACAGCATGCTAGCAAGGTCCTTCAGTCTGCTCCACAATGAGCTGAGCACCCTGGAGCACATTTGAAATGTCACTGTACTAA
The DNA here is from genome assembly GCF_030867145.1 of Opisthocomus hoazin. Classification (NCBI taxonomy): domain Eukaryota; kingdom Metazoa; phylum Chordata; class Aves; order Opisthocomiformes; family Opisthocomidae; genus Opisthocomus; species Opisthocomus hoazin. The sequence goes on from NC_134414.1 coordinate 150,192,798, forward strand.
TGCGCATAGCACCTTAGCCACGCCAGTGGAGGCAAGGGATGGAGACCCACACAGCAGCAAGGGCGAAAGTGTTGTCGATGTCATTAGAAACCATTGAAGAACCTGAGAACAGTCACGTGGGAATTAGGGCTTCTCGCCCCAAAAAAGGTGGCTGGATCAGTAGTGCAGCTGAAGCCCATCTACACTAACGCACGCAGCATGGGCAACAAACAGGAGGAGCTGGAAGCCACCGTGCAGCTGGAAGACTATGACATAGTTGTAATGATGGAAACGTGGTGGCATGACTTACACAGCTGGAGTGCTGCAATGCGTGGCTGCAAGCTTTTCAGAAGGGATGGGCAAGGAAGGAGAGGCGGTGGGGTTAGCCCTGTATTTTAGAGAGTGTTTAGACTGTCTAGAGCTTGACGATGGTGATGACATGACTGAGTATTTATGGGTAAGAATCAAGGGGAAAGGCTAACAAGGCAGATAGCATGGTGGGAGTCTGTTATAGACCACCCAAGCAGGATGAAGAGGCAGATGAAATATCCGATAAGCAGCTGGGAGAAGTCTCACATTTTCGGGCCTTTGTTCTCACAGGGGACTTCACCTTACTAAATGTCTGCTGGAAATACATTCATTTTAGGATTTTCCTTTCTGTCCTTTTGTTTTTGGTGACGAACTGCAGTAACCACAGGCACCCTCTGCCTATCATTAAATATGAGCATTAGGATTTTGAGTACATATGTCCACAGAAAGGCACAAATGAGAATATAAAATATTCTTGTCTGGTTGTAAAACATACCTTTGACAGCATTCAACAAAACTCCCACTCTTCTGCGAAGCAAAGCAGCCCTTTCACTATTTCACCCCTTACATTTTCCAAGATCTGTTCTCTGGAGAAAGAAAAAGTAGATATGATTGAAGGTCAGAGATGGGAAACTGGTGCCGCAAGAAGACTACTGCCCTGGTCAGCATACCTGGGGACATGCACCACAATTCCACTGCAGGTAGGACGTAATGGCAGGACATATCTTGCTGCTGTCAGGTACAAGACAAACATTGAACAATCCCACTTCAAACAAAAGCAAACCAACAGATGCCTACAGGCCACAAACAGACCATCTGGAGTATCTGATCATGCTCCCCCTGTGCCAGTCTGAAGGAGAAGCCTGGACAGGAAGCAATCACCAGTCATCACCACCCCCTTGTTTCCACAAATGGTGCTTCATTTCAGGGCACATCTTCTGCCAAAGTGATGCCAACCGTGACTGAAAAGATAAATCTGCTGCTGGTTACATCATTCATAACCACACTCCAGATCTGCTTCCCAGCATGCCTGTCCTCCAGCAATCCTCCCTGGCACCACACCAGGAACCCCAGGCACAGGGCAGGATCCCAGTGCAGGCAAGTGCTTTGGCCAACGTGAGGTAACTTGGCAGCTTTCCCTCTGGAGTGAAAGCAGGCTCTGTTGCAGGCAAGAAGATAACCTACATTGGACTTACAGTGTGGTGCCTGGCAAAAAATGAACTATCAGCTAAGGGATTATTTTTCTAATTTAATTCATTCTGATTTAGTTCACAGACTTCCACAGAACATTGCTCTTTCAAATGCTTTTGTCCTTACCTTTCCCATGTAAAGCAGCTCACTGAGTAATCATATGGCTGTACCATAGCCACAAAACTCTGCATGTGCCCTGAGTCAGAAGAATTATACAGCTCCTCTCACTGAAATACCATGTAAACACCATGGTAGAGGCATTTTTGATGCATAGAAGGAACCTCTACACAAGACGCCTCAAAAGCACCCAGCACTGGTCTGTAAAACAGGAGCAGGAGAGAAGAGTTTTCAGCTTAAATTCCACCCAGCCACACACTTGCCAGTGAAGGCTAAGCCTCCCCACTCACACTTCATGATCTGAAAGCGCACATGGTTTTAAGAGCTCAGAAACAAGTCCAGGATGAACTTTAAATCTGTGCCTCCAACAGGAATAGGGAAAAAAAAGCCGTGCTGGGTAAGAAACATTTATCAAACCCAAGAGGGAAGTAAGAAGGAAGATTTCCGAGTTGCAAGACTCACTGAAGTCCAGAAATTTTTGCTTCAGCTCGAAAGGAGACTTCAGCAAGGCTTTCGATACAGTCTCCCATGATATCCTCCTAGGGAAGCTGAGGAAGTGTGGGCTGGATGAGTGGTCGGTGAAGTGGATAGAGAACTGGCTGAATGGCAGAACTCAGAAGGTTGTCATCAGCGGCACTGAGTCTAGTTGGAGGCTGGTAACTAGTGGTGTCCCTCAGGGGTCAGTACTGGGCCCAGTCTTGTTTAACTTCTTCATCAATGACCTGGATGAAGAGTTAGAATGTACCCTCAGCAAGTTTGCTGATGACACCAAACTGGGAGGAGTGGTAGACACACCAGCAGGCTGTGCTGCCATTCAGCGTGACCTGGATAGGCTGGAAAGTTGGGCAGAGAGGAACCTGATGAGGTTCAACAAAGGCAAATGCAAGGTCCTGCACCTGGGGAGGAACAACCCCATGCACCAGTACAGGCTTGGGGTGGACCTCCTGGAGAGCAGCTCTGCGGAGAGGGACCTGGGTGTCCTGGTGGACAACAGGTTAACCATGAGCCAGCAGTGTGCCCCGGCTGCCAAGAAGGCCAATGGGATCCTGGGGTGCATCAAGAAGAGTGTGGCCAGCAGGTTGAGGGAGGTTCTCCTTCCCCTCCACACTGCCCTGGTGAGGCCTCATCTGGAGTACTCTGTCCAGTTCTGGGCTCCCCAGTTCAAGAAAGATGAAGAGCTACTGGAGAGAGTCCAGCGGAGGGCTACGAGGATGGTGAGGGGACTGGAACATCTCCCCTACGAGGAGAGGCTGAGGGAGCTGGGCTTGTTCAGCCTGAAGAAGAGAAGGCTGCGAGGGGACCTAATAAATGCTTATAAATATCTGCAGGGTGGGTGTCAGGAGGATGGGGCCAGACTCTTTTCAGTGGTGCCCAGTGACAGGACAAGTGGCAATGGGCACAAACTGAAGCAGAGGAAGCTCCATCTGAACATGAGGAAGAACTTCTTCCCTCTGAGGGTGACGGAGCACTGGAACAGGCTGCCCAGGAAGGCTGTGGAGTCTCCTTCTCGGGAGATATTCCAGACCCGACTGGACAAGGTCCTGTGCAGCCTGCTGTAGGTGACCCTGCTTCAGCAGGGGGGTTGGACTGGGTGACTCACAGAGGTCCCTTCCAACCCCTACCATTCTGTGATTCTGTGATTCTATGGGATGCAGGATCTACAGATACGTGTCTTCCTTACTAAGATCCAACACTTCAAGACCTTGTTGCCTTATCTGACGTGATCTGGTATTTCACATGCCAGTTTATCCATGTCAGATTCACTCTAGAAGTACAGAAACGTGCAGAAGAAAACACTGTGGTTGTGCTTTCCACACTGTGTTTCTTCAGCTGCTGCTTACTGGCTGCTTAACCACAGGACAGGGAGCTTACAACTCACAAGCCAACAACCACCAAACTCCATTTTAAAGACGCTATAAAACCAGCTATGCAGCACAGAAAGATTTCAGTAATGATTTTCTGAACAATTATTCATAACTGAGGTGTATCCTGTCGCTTATGGCAACAAAGGCTAGGTCAGATGCCATTCCAAGATTGGACCATCAAGAATGGACAGTGATTTGCGATAGGGGATCATGCCAAATTATCAACACTTCTAACAGGAGCGGCAAAGCCGTGGCGGATAAGACATGACAGCACCCTCTGACTCCAGTGTATCACTTGGCCTGAAAAAATACGTATTTGTTCTCACTCCCAAATGATTAAATGTCACCTTGTGTAAGTCCAGACATGGACTATTCTAGGCATGTTTCCTGGTCATTTTTGCTTTCCTGGTATGAATTGTACATGAGCCATATTCAAAAGTCCTTGGATTACTGACAAGCTATATGAAATCCAGCTATTTTGCTGGGTATTGAATAACTCCATTACATTCCACAGGCTTGCTCATGCCATGCAAAATAAGGAAGAGTTACTGTATTTTTGTGTGTGATATTAAATCAAGAATGGTTTTGTTACAGTACTCAAGCCACTGTTGCTAAAAGTCAGTGACGGCAGCTCGGGCTAGCTCACTACACAAGCATATGAGATTCTTGGGAATGAATTCTGCAGAAGAAAACTGCAAGAAAAAGAGGAATGAAAATAAAATTTCAAGGCAAAAATTGGGGAAAAAGAAACCTCCCAAAAAACCCCAAATGCCCAAAGGGAAATACAGCATCCTGCACGGAAATAATTTCCACAGGAGACGGAGTTTGAGATAAAATGATTATAATCTTAAATAATTTACAATAAGAAAATCAAGAAAGCATTCATTAACATTTGGAAAAAAATTACTGGATAGCAAGCTCTAAGCCACAAAAGACTCAAACATTTTCATGAACATCACCAAACTAGCAATTTAAAGTTTTGCATATGAATTATCTGTTTCATACACTGAGTAGAAACTTACCAACGGCCCAAAAGGTTGGTTAGGAAAGGGCTCCACCGAATCAGTATGAACGTGGGATAGCGAAGAAAGAGAAGCAGGAATCTCTCAATTCTCCCAGCAGTTCAAAAGTGGCGGGCTCCATCTGAAAGCTCAAAGTGTATTACGAGACAGCACAGATACTACTGTCACCTGAAATGTCTGAATCAGCTACATAGGGGGTTGCTTTCAATTGTATTCAGATTCACGGCTGCATCTAAACAAAATCAGATGTACAGTCAGGTCCTCCTCTTGCACCACAGCATTAATTCTTCATTTTAAGTTAATCTATCAGAGGGCAGATGTGGTAAGACCAGCCTGTTCTGCCGCACAACCAGCTGCAGCAACTACAGTGAAACAAGGGCTAGGGCTGGGTTTTTTCACACTCCTGCCTGTTTCATACATCAGAAACCATGCTGGCATCCCTTCTGAATCTGTGCGAAGTAAAGGCACCCGTAACCCTGTAACAAGGACTTTTTTTACATCCATTTGGTCTGACACCTGAGAAACTTCCCCCTGCCCTCGTGAGCACGACTGCTGCAGTGAAGTGTGACTGATCCTTGCTATTCAGATGCTACCTCAGAGCAGCTCTGGCAGCAAGGGCTGCTCCAGCAAAGACATAAGACATAAAGAGCAAAATATGGAGGGTGATGGCAGCAGGGGAAAGTAAAACAGATCTACAGTACTGGTGAAAATTTGTAAAGAATCTTGCCAGGTGAATGAGCTTGTAACTTCTGAGCTGTGGCCATAACAGGCTTTGTGTGAAGCTATGCTGATGCGGGGAGCAGAAGAGCAACACCTCTGATGTAAAACACAAAGCTACAGGAGTAAAATGGCCCTTGCAGGAGCAGATGGCAGTGCAGGCTGTTTAAAAACAAGGCAAGAGGAAAAACCCTAGGCCACGTCTCCTTTCGTCATAGGCAGAAAGACACATTAAAGCATTCTGTAAATACCAGACTAACTAATGGGAAAAAATGAGCACTTTCACGTGTCTTGGGGGGTGGTTTGTGGGGTTTTTTTGAATTATCACTATTTCTTCATAGTGCAGTACCTGCTATAAATAAAATCACAAGCCGCAGGAGGTAGCATAAACAAATGCACTCTCACATCCTCATGATGAAACCACAACCCTCACCAAAAAGCAATCCCGTGACCGCAGCAGAGCGGCTAAGAGCTCTGCGGTATCTCTCTTCTGCGGGTTTGAACGGGATTCCCTTTGTCTGCAGTGAAAGGCATGCCACATCTGCATTCGAGAAGGACACTGCAACAACTGACCCTTTTCCAGTCTCCAACCCTGTATAATAAGCAGGTGCGCTGATTGCTGGTCAAATAACAACTCGCATGCACACAATTTACATGCTGTTGTGCTAGACCGCTCCTTCCTTGGCCCCTCAGAAGCCAGACCGGGCAAACTCGCGCCAAATGAGCAGTGGAGTGAGGCAAAAGAGCCACTGCTGAGCCCAACCCTTGCGACCTCTCAGCAGACCCAGCGTGCTCTGGCACAGGGCCTTGCTGTCGTGGCTTCAAACGGATTCAGCAACGGGCACGGCTGCCATTATTCTGTTTGTTTCTTTAGGTGGGTATGGAGGAAGAAATGGAAAGCCCTGAGGAGCATAAGGAGGCATTCCAGCTGGTTTGTTGAAAAGGTATGGAAATGATGTTGAACTAGGAGCCAGAACTGGAGGATTCTTCCAAAGCTCGTCCAGTAAACTTTGAACAATTTTTCCAAGATCCAAGTGCATTGTAAAATTACTTATTAATGGACCTGTTACATATACTCCCTGTTTGTCCATTAAATGATGTCTCACAGGTGGGAAAACGCTGATGACTGTTTTTTCCTGAGGAAACTGAGGTGGAACAAACGCATAGGAGACAGCAATGCAGCAGCCGTCTTGGTTCTCTGCATCTGTTCCAGACGGAGGAATTCTTCTCTCACCTTCTAAAAAAGCTTCAGACGTACACCCCAAGCCTAGGGCATCACCTCGCAGAAAGTGCAGAGCTGGTGTCACAGAACCAGTAAGCTCATGCTTTTGGTGATGGCAAATTGCCAGGCGGAAGCATTGCAAACCGGAGCGGTGAAGTCCAAGTGCAGAGTCCATTCCGCAGGAGTTGCTGCTCCTCAGCTTCACACCAAGTCAGCGGGCACTGACTGAATGATGTAGATGGCCATCTGGGAGCACACTTCAACATAATAATCAAAAGCCAACATTTTTCATAGGAACAAGATATTCCAATTACACAAATAAAACAAAGTCTATCACTGAAAATCCACGCTTCTCCACAAAACACCTGTGAAAAATTTTCACCCGGTCCTCAGTGGATTCTCTAAGGAGGAATTCATGCATGAGTCTACACAGATCCTAAAAATTTAGACCCATGCACTAACGGAGACTGTCGTGTGGGAAAGATTTCTACATAGACTACTTTAATTAGCATGAAGCACAGTTAAACTAGGGTAACTCCATGGGTATAATTGCTTTTATGCCACTATAAAACTTAATCTGATTTAGATTTTGTCACTTCCAAGTCTATACAAGCTCACCTGGGGAAAAGGGAGTCAAACTAGAACAAGAATGCTCATACTGAGAATCAAGCTGCTTTATTGAAAGGAAATTAAATTTAGACCTTATATAGCAGGAAAATGTCTTTCTGTGGGCAAATTCATAAGCAGGGTCTTGGCACAGATTTGCTCTCAGGGGAAACTAAAGCAGTTCTTTTGTCAGAGGCTGCAAGGTGCTCAGCATCCTGAATTCCCATGGATTCCCTTGATCAGAGCTTTGATAACAGAAACAAAATACGAGGATTTGTGTAAACCAGAACATTGCTTTCTGTGATGCAACAAGATAGGGAGCTTTGAGAACAGTGATGCATTTGTCACGTTTAACAAAGCCCCTTGTGAACCACTGTGCCTTATTCATCAGGTCTGCGGCAGTTCACAGCTCGGAGATTGCATTACGTATCTGAAACACACCCGCCTTTCACTGGCAAGGCCTTTGAGAATATCCCGTTCTTGGGTGGGAGCTTTGAACCAAATGGTTTTTTTCAATCAATATTGAAAAAATAATACTGGATGACTGGCAGCTGTGACTTTGACCTAAATTTACCAGGTAGCTTTGAACTTGTTCTCAAGTGAGGGAGAGAGAAGAGGATGTTCTTATCTGAGTATTTTGAAAAGAAGATGTTTCAATTCTTCAAGCCAGATTTACACCAAGAGTGGTTATGGACATTAAGGTCGCAATTAGCCAACACCATAAGAAAAGTCAGAAAGCTAACTAAGCACTCTTTAATGAAGCTTGCAGTGTTCCAGAATATAGCGGTGATATATGTGCTGTACGAATTAACATTACTTTTATTTCTGGATGGAAATACAGTTTCTTACAAAGCCTAAGTAATGTAGGAAAAACAACCATTCCATTCATGTTATTTTGCGTTTAAAAGAGAAAACTTCTTAACATTGTCTTCGGAAGCAGACCAATAAATTTTAATGGAAACTAGAATCTAAGCTCCTTTTAACAGCTACATATGTTTAATATCTAAAGTGATGATTGAAGACATCCTATAGGGTAAATATTCCCCTTTGAAAGAGCCATCGTTTAGCTTTTTTCACAACACTGATTTTGGCCTTGCATCCTACATGGCTAACACACCTAAATTTGGCCTTACAGGATGCTGCAGGCCTGCAACTTCTTCTGAAACTATCAGGGATTCGAATACATGAAAGACCAAACCCTAATGAACAGAACTGACTGCAGTTAGCCTTCTGTGGGTTGCCAGGCCCTTCAACTTCAAACACAGACAAGGGCCATGCTAATTTGGAGGGATACTGAGTGAATATTGAATCCACTCTTCACACAGAACAGCAAAACTATTCCTTTAATGTGCATTTAGTCTTTTTTTTTTACAAGAACCTTTATTGCTCAAAGTACCAAAATAATTAGAAAAAAAAGAATTAAGGCACTGTCAACTTAGAAACCACAAACAGTAGAAGTCAGAAGAAAAAATTTGTTTCACAATCTGATTCTGCTTCTTCTGAAATGAAGGAAAAATGTTCATGACTTCAAGTGCCTCTGACTTTTTACAAAGTTTGCATGTTCATTAAAATCAATGACCAAATATTTTCAGATAAGCTTTGTGCAGCTTATATTATAAAATATAAATATTGAACAAGAAGAAACCCTCACTTTTTTGATTAAAGAGGCATGCCCCCCTTCCAGGCAGATGCTGAAGACGTACAGGTGCATTTCCACTGGGACTCCAACCCCTCAGCTACCCTAGGGCAAGTCTTCGCATAGGCACCAGTAACTTTTCTGCAACAGCGCTGGCACAGCCAGAGCCTGCTCATAACGTGAATACTCAACTCATGTGCACTCACGTAAATCACCATTGCAACCACCCCAGTCACTGAAATCTTTAGTGGAAACAAGTTTGGAACTTACATTAAAATGTATCCACTGATCAAGGCATGTAAATGGCTTACAAGAAAACTACATATGTAGAATTTCTCACACTGTTATTTTAAGCTGAATCTTGAGTTCATATTCAGCAGCTCACTGGCTACAAGTTCACATCCTCCGTATGATTACCAAAGTTATCTGTGTTGTTTATATGTGAGACCTTGAAGTAGGCTCTGTTAGCACCACAGTATTCACAAAATGCTACATACTGTCACACTTGTCATAGGGTAGCTACGAAGGCAACGTCCAATATACAGATCCTCACTGCAGAAGCCATGCAGCAAAGGTGTCACCACAGAGATAAATAGAGTCGACAGTATATTCTTACCACATTCACACAACGATGTCACTATGCATGCTTATTCTCTTCATAGGTTGTTTTTACTGCAGATCAATCTTTCTTATTTGGTGTAATCTTAACATTTCCATACTGTTTCCACAGTATCTGTTATACCCATGGACAGATGTCCCCAAAAAACCAAATAATTAACAAAGCATTAGCAACTCGAAAGAGAAGCACACGAACAAATAACCCGCTCTGCTCAAAGCAATGATTGGTTAAGGACCATCTCTGAGAACTTCACGTCTGTAAGGACTTTTTCCTGAGATGAGATAATACACCTTATGTCTTGGAGTACTCACTTGCCCCTACAGCTACTACAGGAAAGGTACACTCTTACATGAAGATGTATTGCATTAACATAACAACTTCTACATCCACAGATACGCAGGGGTTTTGTTTGTGGGTGGTTTTTTTTTTTTTAAATACAGTACCCATTCTCCCATGGGAAGCTAGAGTATAAAGCACTGGAAAAATCTCAGACATTTGTTGAACACTTAAAAGGCAAGAACATAACAGTCTTCAGTGGGTTCTTAGTGAATGGACAGGAAACTATCCATTTGTATTACCTACTCTGTACATTCATTCCTGCAGGGCTCTGCCCCATAGCATATTCCCCAGGACATCTCCTCTTTTGTATACCCAATTGACGCAGCTTCCTGGAACAGAAAGGATGGAGAGACATTTCCAGAAACCTCCTTGTGGTGGCTTTACCTTGACTGGCCACCAGGTGCCTACCAAGCCACTCTATCACTCATCCTCCTCAACTGGGTGTAAATAAGGACAGGGAGAGCTCACTCACCAATTACTGTCATGGGCAAAACAGACTCGACTTGCAGAAATCTATAATTAATTTATTGCCAATCACAAGTCAGAGTAGGATAATAAGAAATCAAATCAAATCTCAAACACCTACCCTCTACCCTTCCCTCCTTCCTTGGACTCAACCTCACTCCTGATTTTCTCCACCTTCTCCCCTCCAAGCAGCGCAGGGGGACAGGGAATAGGGGTTGGAGTCAGTTCACACGTTGCCTCTGCCGCTCCTTCCTTGTCACACTCTTCCCCTGCTCCAACCTGGGGTGCCACCCAGGGGAGACAGTTCTCCACGAACTTCTCCAAAGTGAGTCCTTTCCACATGCTGCAGTTCTTCATGAACTGCTCCAGCGTGGGCCCTTTTGACAGGGTGCAGTCCTTCAGGAACAGGCTGCTCCAGCGTGGGTCCCCAAGGGGTCACAAGCGCTACCAGCAAATCTGCTCCAGCGTGGGCTCCTCTCTCCACGGGCCCAAAGGTCCTGCCCAGAGCCTGCTCCAGCCCAGGCTCCCCACGGGGTCACAGCCTCCTTCAGGCACATCCACCTGCTTTGGTGTGGGGTCCTTCATGGGCTGCAGGTAGATATATGTTCCACTGTGGACCTCCATGGGCTGAAGGAGGACAGCCTGCTTCACCATGGTCTTCCATCATGGGCTGCAGGTGAATCTCTGCTCCGGCACCTGGAGCACCTCCTCTCCTTCCTTCTTCACTGACCTTGGTGTCTGCAGACTTGCTTCCCTCACATAGTCTCACTCCTCTCTTCCAACTGCTGCTGCACGGTATTTTTTACCCTTTTAAAAATATGTTGTCGCAGAGCTGCTACCATCGCTAATGGACACAGCTTTGGCCAGTGGCAGGTCCATCCTGGAACCAGCTGAAACTGGCTCTGTCAGACATGGGGGAAGATTCTGGCATCTTCTCACAGAAGTCACCCTTCTCCCCCACTACCAAAACCTTGCCATGCAAACCCAATATGCTCCTCTAACTCAAATTTCTCATTACATTTTCTACAGCTTCCTAAACCCACTTTGCTCCCAAATCACCACTGGCAGAGTGATATCAACAGGCTGATTTAATAACAAAAATGATAATAGTTTGTTGTTTCAGGCATGGAGGAGAGGTCCAATATATATAACGTGCTTGAAAAACAAAGGGATCCCTCCCAACACACACACCTCATTTCAAGCTTGCAAAGTGTCTAGAAAGGGCAAACTCAGAGACTTCTTTACCAATACGTGAAAGGATCCTTCAGAGTATAGTGTACTCCCTCATCAGACTGTGCACATCAACACCAGCAACATTAGCGTAGAGTTCAGGCACCACGAGCTCAGGCACCTGCAGTACTGCACGGTCATTGCTGGTCTTCACAGCTATTTGCAGGGACTGGATCAGGTCTGCTGGAGAAGGCCGCTTAGTTGCGTTCCACTGCCAGCAGGACTTCATGATGCCATACCTGTAAGATGGAGAAGTCAGGAGGCTCTGGGAATGAAAAGCACCAATACAAAGTTTTACTACAGTCATGTCATCTCATATTTAAAATGTCTAGAGACTTCCTCTTTTTCTGCTTCATAGAAAGATTTTTCCCTGACCCTTTGAAATTTGCAACCACATAATAATGTGTGGGGACAAGGGCACGCAGTTGTTTGCAAGGATGTCAACTGTGAGTATGGGCAAAGGGAAAAAGATTGTTTGGTATTCCCTTCTGAAACCGCAACTGGGATTCCTTACGGAAGAAAAAGCCTCTGAAAATTAAAAGAAATAATGTCTTCACAAGAGGAAATATAATGACTTTGATCTTCCCTGTGGATGCTTTGTTCACTTCAGGGAGAACCCCACAACTCAGAGGGGAAAGATTACTCCAGAATATGTGTGCACCTTGCAGGAAAGCAGTGGAACAACAAAATGCAAAGGCAGACATGAAAACAGAAACAAGAGCAATTTTCAAAAGCAGGAAAGAGAGGTTTTGGCCACCAAGGTTTCATGCAGCAGAATCCAGCAAGGAGAGCTGGCAGACATGTGACATGCAAACATCCTCAGCTAACAGATTACTGTTTTGTATAGTCTAGACTTAGAGATCTTCTTTAAGATCTAGTTTTGTATGCCTCACTTCCATTTAGCTCTGCAGATCTCAAGTTCACTTGTCCATAAGCAAGTGGCTTACATGGCTTGCTGGCAGCTTGAGGGTTGCTTCATAATGTTCCGTCTCTGCAGGTATGATAAGATGTCAGAAGGTGGCACGTCAGGATATGGTGGAGCACCTGGAAGGGCAAAAGGAATTAAGCTAATGGTTGGAAACAGCAGCCTCTGTGTAAGAATGTCTTCCTTCCCTACCAAAATCCATTTTTTTTCCTACCACAATTCACAATAACAGAAAGTCTAAAAGAAATTGTCAAGACTTTGGAGGTGGGAAAAAATAGGATGCTTATTTAAATGGTCCAACTTTGCATTCTGAAATTTGAGATTTTGAGTCTTGTTAATTTGCTGCTTCCTTACGTATTTTTTTATTAGCATTAAATCTTCTTACCTAATGTAATCATTTCATACAGTAAAATTCCAAAAGACCATCTGCAAGAAAAGAAAACAAAGCAATGTTAAGTCTGCATTCTAGCTAGCTAGCTTAAATACACACAAAAGACTAGGCATGACCTGCAGAAATGAGAAAAGAAGGTATGAGCTAGAAAGTGGAGCACTATGCTGAGAACAGATATGCCTTACTCTGAACTTCAGGACGCAACATGTTACATAAAGGAGTGAAAGAGATAGTCCAGACAGACAGATAAACTTCTAGTCCAAAAATCAAATCATACATGTCTGCCTTGATGCTGGGGGGTTTCTTCAGGAGCTGCTCTGGAGCCTGCCACTTGACTGGCACAATATGTGTCACTGAATAGGCACCGTATGTGTGAGCTTCATAGGCCAGACCCAAACCACAGAGCTTAGCAGTGAAGTTTTGATGAAGGAGGACATTCCTGGCAGCAATGTCACCATGGAACAACTTCTTCTGTTCAAGGTAAGCCTGGAAAGTTGGAAAAGAAAGAGACCATGATAATTTTAAAAGGAATGTTAATTGATATAGATTTTCACTTAATTTATGCCTGTCTTCCATGCTGTGGAAGACAGGCATAAATAATGCAGCATATTTGGCTCAGTTTCAACAAAAGTACATTCTCAGTGCTTAGGCCAAGAAGACTCAGGCCACCATGCAAACTTGTGCTGCAATCACACAAGAAAGGAAAAATGCAGCAAATGCAAGCAGACTTACCAGAGCTGCTGCAACTTGCTGTCCAACTTCATATACCTGCCTCTCAGTGAGGTCATAGGGGATACCATCCATTGTCACTACATCCTAGAAACAAAAGAGCAGATCTTGGATCAAACAAATGCCTTTGCTGTAGGGTATTGGGGAACATTTTCTTCTACCTTAATAATATGAGTACTATCTAACCTTATGCTCTGCCAGCTAATTTCACAATTGGTCATAAATTGACTGAAATATATGGGTACATGGATGGGTGATGTGGATGGATGGATGGTGTGCTGGGTAGGACAAGTACACCAGAGACAACTGGTGTGTAAATTGCACGGTGGAGAAGAGACGAACAGGTTATACAGAAATGGGCAGAATGACAGTGGAGAATGACAATCCATACAGACGAAGGGAAGACCTATTATAAACTAGAATGATGAGTAGAAAACATATTTATAACATATGAATGGTTATCTGGTATAAGACTAGCAGTCTTACTACCCTTACTGCCCTGCCTGCAACAGTGACCCTAGGTGGATACCCAGATGAGAGAAAGAGAGTAAGGTACGCACACAATGTTTTTCCTGTGTAGTCTTCCAGCCCCCAACTATTTTCAATTTAAGGACTTCCTGAGATGCTTATGGTTTCAGCATGTTCAGTAACCTTTGAAAGGTTATGTTCCATGAATGTATTCACTCTTGTCTTGAACCCCTGTAGAGTTTCAAAATCCACAGCAGCCACTGGCAAGGAATTCCATTAATCAACTCCCCACTTCATGAAGAACCACCTCCATTTGCTTGTTTTGAACATGGCACTTCTTAGCTTTATTTGCTACCACCTTGTCCTTCTGCTGAACAGGACAGCGAGCAATGCCTCTGTATTTAGTATTCCAGATGTAGGAGAATGATGGATTTATATAGTGACATGGCAGAGTTTTGTTACTATGCCCATCTTAATAACACCTAATATTTGGTTTCTTTTTTTGGCTTTAGTTAATATTTTCATCAGACTGTGTATTTTCATACAATCAGTCCTGTGATTTCAGTCCTCATCAGAATGGGCAGATATGAGGCCATCATTATATATGCAAAGCTCAGATTGCTCTTCTACATGGGCATCATTTCATTTTTAACTATACTGAATTTCATCTGTTCTTTTTATTGGCCAGTCTCTCAATCTTGGAATATCCTTCTGCAATTCCTCAAGGTCAGCCCTTGCCTTTACTGGCTGATATCACTGCCAACCTTCATCACCTTACTGTCATCCCATTTTCTAGCTAACTGACGCATGCAACAAACAACACCAGGTCCCAGCACATATACCAGCAGAACTTCATGGCTGACGTCCCTCTGTGCATGTACCAGCCTTTCACTTTTACAGTCTGTTTCCTGTCTTTTAATCGATTAGTTGTCATTCAGTGACCTTCTCCCTGGTGTCATAACTGCTCTGTTTTCTTAAAAGCATTTGGAGTAGGACAGTATTTAAAACTTTTTAGAAATTCAGGTAGCTGTACCAGCTCTCACTCTAATGGTCTGCAAAGCAGGACTTCGCTTTACAAAACTAGGTCAACTTCTCCAAACTAGATCATCTCAGTTGAGATATTCATTAACTCTATTCCAGTTTAGACTTGTGTAGAACTTCTCTGGGGGATGGAAATAGTTTAGACTGACAGAGGTGGATGAATGGAGAGAGGAAAAGAATCATTTATGACTTATGGATAGATATCTACCTAAGGAATTTAAGAAGACATTCTGTGATGACTTCTTTTGACTCACCTTCCGACATGTCCATAGAAATGTCAACAGGTCACCAAGTGACACATCTTCCATGATCATATAAAGTGGGAGCCGGTCTACACAGCATCCAACCAGTTCAACCAGGTTCTCATGATGGCCAAGATTTTGATGGAATTTAATCCTTCCCAGGAAATCCCTTACTTCTTGGGGACTGGCCAGGTCTGAAAGAACCAACAACAACAAAAAAAAAACACCACAAAAAAACCACCTAACACAAACAAAAAAACCCCAAGTGGATGCAGCAAAGAACAGGGTGAGTAGCTTTTAAAATCAGCATGAATGGCAATCCTCTTTAGTTCTACCAAGACACTTCTACCAAAACACCACTCTGACTAGCTAACATGACACAGCTTGTTCTTGCCCAGTAACGACTGCAAAGTTCTGCCCAGCATCATGCCTTTGATAGAGAGATCCGTACCAAAGTGGATCCTGGCCACGTGCCTTACCTTGTAAGGCTTTCAATACTACAGTCTTAGTCTTCCCGGTGTTCCCAGTTTCCAATTGTGCTCTGTAGATGTTCCCATAGCGGCCATGTTTTATCAGCTGCAAGGTGCCTGGTGAAAGTTTCTCTCGAGGTATCTCCAGTTCTTTCAGAGTCAAGGATGCAGAATTTAGCAGGCTCTCCACAGACGTCTCACTCAGCTGGATATAGCAGTTCTCTGTTGAGCTGGATTCCTGCTGATTCTTGTCACTCACTAACAAAAATAAATACACAAGACACATAAAAGCAGACAGATGAACTCTTGTAGTAAGTGGCAATGCCTGTCCTTCTATCCTCTTTGATTTTTCCCCCATACTGTTTTGGAAATCAGGACAAAGTAAGGAACTGTTATTGTATCTTACTTGTTCTGGCCCTTGAAGAGGTAAAAGAATTTATTATCTCCCATTCTGTTTGATGAAAAGGCAGAACGAGTCTGGAGATCTCTATTGTATTTAACTACATAAACTTTCTAGATAACATGCATCTGTACTCGATCCCCATGTGCTGAAGCAATGACCATTTTCTTTTATCACCCGCCACCAGTAGTTATGAAAGTGCCATGCACAGGGTGTTCCCACAAAGGCCCTATCTTTGTTCTTAATTATTTCCCTTTATATAGGCTGAAAAGGCTTTTTCCTCTAAAAGCCCCAAATCACTTCAGAACCAGATTTTCATTTCCACACAGCAACATGTGTTTGCAGTACCAACAAACCTTTTCCTACCCCCTCATCAGTCCCTGTTGTGTTTCCTTTTGTCCCCATAGGAAGTGGGAGACAGCAGCTTGAAATTAAATTTCTTAAATGACAGTACAGAAAATTGATTAACTAGGTGTGATCGACATAAAACCAACTAACATTCATAATTACCCCAGTGAAACTCTCCTTGCAGCAGCATCTAGAAGGCTGTTACTCAAACACACTCTGCAGCTCTCAAGTGATGTACCACAGTACATTAATGAGCCTATATGGCATGTTGTTTCACATTTTCTGAGATCCATCTATACTACAGATTCCACTATCACTACTGCAAGTGGGCTAAATCACAGTTCCCAGTTTTTCCATTGTTCACTGGATTGTCGAATACCAGTTGGGTTCTTCACAAATGCTATTGCCTAACAGCTCAAGCGATAGGGAAATGGGATTGACTTCTGGCCACTGAAACCAACACTCTTTCCTCTGGTTGAAACACAGTTTTTTACCTTGGTGTCCAGATGATGATGATGATTGCTCCCGCTTTGCTCGCAAGCCTCGACAGTGGAGCCAAAGAATCACAGTTAGCACGATGACAAAAAACCCCACAAGGAGAACTGGGACAACAATCACTTCAGTCTGATATTCACGCACAACTATCAGCAGAAAAAGAAAATGAGAAGCCAAGGAATAAGCAGTACTGCCTGATGCACATTGGTTCTGTATAACAAAGTAGTAATAACCCATTTTGGTAACTTTCAACCCCCAAAGCATGTGTATCTATCCTCTGCTCTTTGCAACAGCAACTGAACGCTGTCAGTGCTGCCATCCTACTTTTCAAAGGTGTTGAATATCTAAACTTCATGAAACCACTGGGACTCCAGCACCTTAGGTCACTTCTTGAGATGCCTTAATACAGAGGCTAGGAATTATAGCCATGTGTAGGTATCCTCCACCAGCAAGACAGAGTCGACCCTGGGAGACGGGCAGGAGGGAGATGGGGAGGGCTGGGTATGGCTGTGCCATTGCAAATACACCTGCAATTAGAGGTTCAGCTCCTTCCATTAAAATTATACGGAGAATTTTAAAGAAAACAAAGCATGGTCATGCGGTTTGGATTTGACCAGAAGACATTTCAATTAACAAGGATGTTGCAGGTAATTAACTCTCTCAGGTCCCCAGATTTGGAGGTGGTGCTATTTTTGCACAGCGCAAGACCACATTTCAGTTCCCAAAGATGACAGAAAGTCACAAAATCAAAATCTCACAAGACTGGTCCTCAGGGAAGCAGCACAGAATCTTTAATGACTATATTATGTCTCATTCAAAGTAGATATACTCTAAAATGACTAAAATTAAGTGAGATGAATCCCACCACAAAGGCTGTATCCCCTTAAAAGTTTCTACCCTGAGACATAATGAAAGCAAAGCTCAGTCAAACCTTTCTGTGTGAACTGGGATGCAGGTGGAGGAGGGGAAAGGGCTTAGCCCACTTTCTAGCAAAGCTGGCCTTCTTGCTCAGCATGTGAAAGCTTATTGCTTAAAGGAACATGTGAATCTTACCACATAGCTTGTCATTGCTGTTGCATTCCAGTAGCATGCGTGTGAATTGTTTTACATCCCCTGCCATGTTCAATTACAAGCAAGTGGGTCTCTGACCTCTGTCTTCTGCACAGACACAAAGAATATTAATGACATTTATCAGGAGGAAGGACGATTTATGAAGCAACAGGTGAGCTGAATATGGAGCTTTCTACCCCTTATGATCAATGGTTGTGCGAAGACGCAGCACTGAGACTTGGAGGCTTAGAGAATGATACAGGATATCCACTCCCAAATCCTATGAATGGTACACTGCATGACCAGAGATAATGTAAGATTAAGCTTGTTCTACAGTGCTTCACAAGCAACTGGGTACTCCTAGGCCTAAAGGCTGGCATACGCACATAAATTCACAGCCATGAACTTAATTATACTTAAAGAATAGCACTTCCAGCTAACACACTTCTTAGATGCCAGAATAGCTCAGCCTTTGATCTTCTGATCCATAACAAATTAATAGATCAGCAGTATGCATACAAAATGTCTGTTACTCTTCACTACAGCCCTGCCACAACTCATACTCAAGACAAGGAGAAAAAAAGTCTCACCATTAGGGCTCTCTGGTACCGACTCCTTAACACTGTCAGGTCTATAACTAATCTGAAGCACAACATCTGGAACTTCTGCATTTGCAGTTGAAAATCCAGACCCTGTGCAAGCGTGCACTTTTCCAGCTGTAATTTCAGCTTTCACTAACCCCTTAGCAGGTGCAACCATACACCTACAAAACCTTCTGACTGTGTAAGTGCACTCATCAGGTGTACAACCCCACCCAGACAGGGCTAAATTCACCAGCGTATGGCAGTGTCTTTGTGTTCCATACACATCACTGGTGTAGAATTTCAGCTGTTCTGCACTACAGGGGGAGATTAGCCCTGCAGAAATTTGTATTTCGGTTCAAATAGGTGTATGTCTTTTTGTTTATTCTCTGGAGAACATGTAAGCATTTTAGAAGATGCCCCTCTGCTACACGAAGTATACTACCTTTACTGAGGACTGAAGTCATAAGATAGTCATAGGCTCTGTGGTGCTGCACTGATTTACACCGGCAGAGGACCTGGACTACTATTTCTAAATTGCAGAAATCAATGATGTGGTGAATAGTGATGACTGATAGAAAGGCAAGGCACATACATTTAACCACTGTTTCTTATAAACATAGCCAGAAACTTAAGACTTAACAGCTTCACAAACAGCATCATCTAGAACGTTTTATAGGCATTGGGACTTGTATCCTGTAAGAACTTTCTCTGTTTGCAGCTGAGCTCAAGGCAATCAACATCAATGGCAAATGTTAATAACAATATACGGCATTCTTACTGATATCAATATGGTTTTATGGCAGTTGGTGATGGATGAAACATTAAACAGAGTTTGTTCTCATGCTTAAAATTAACAAGTGAAATTAGGCTTTATCAGTTGTACAACAGAGGCAGCAGAAAGAGGAAAACAGAATCTGTTTGCACTTTAAGATATCACAAAAAGTCTGTTTTCATTTTGTATTTCCTTTGATTCTTAATAAGCTAGCAAATTCACCTAGTTTCAGTGTGTGGCTACAACGTGAATACAATCAAAGGAGTAATAACGCAGCAGTAACACCAAAATTTTCAGGCACACTCTGAAAGCAAGCACACTAAGTCAACCTACCTTGGCTATAACACATACACACACTTACACACAAACACACAGGCATCACCATAAGAGTAACAGTCTGCCTTCTTTCACTCTCAGATGCACAGATATGAAATATACATATGAACAGACATGATGGCATCCCAGGAAAATAGACTTGAGGACCTTTAGCCAGCAATCACGTTGCACAATCCGAGTTGTAAACAGTCCAAGCTCCATCTTAACACTACCTAATGGCTTTGTTTGTACAAATGCTCGCTAGAAATGCACGCTTACATTTCAAGGACGTGCATGCACAGGCACATGTAAGCACACGCACACCAACCTGTATTCGCGCAGACACATGCTCATGCAGTCGCAAAGATCCACGGAAAACAGTTTTGACACAGCAACCGTGTCTACACTGGTCGCCTTTCCGTAAAAAAGATTCCTACCTACTCCCTTACGCACCTACCATCAGTGATGCCAGTGGGTGGCACCCATGTTTTCTAACCACACTCAGGGCAGAACTATGGGATCCAGAAATAAAAACAATGGCCACCACCGGTGCTTTATTTGCACTGGCACTCCCATTTGTTGCCATTGCTTATGGAGCTGCACAGGTGTTACCACGAGAAAAGTCTGATCAGACCAGTCCATTCACACTCGACGCATCCATCCTCTTGCAAAACTCAGGAAGCAGCAAAAGCAGTTGCACTCAATAAGATAATTCCGAAGTATCTTTGAGTGCTACTTTCCAGGCCGAGACCAAATGAATTCTCATACTTAGCTCTTTCTGCAGCTCACCGATTCAACGTTAGTAATATTGTAGTTCCTACATTCCCATCCTCACAACAAGAGTGGTAACTCAGAAATACACAGATCTCACATTACACATTTAATAAATATTTTTCCAGTGTATCAGCAGGGGACACTCAGAGGTTATGTGGAACTAACAGCTTCAGTGTACAGGTGCATGCTCATCACACAGCAGAAAGTATATTGGCAGTGCTCAAATACTTATTTTATTGTATGAAGACAGTCTTCCAGTATCAAGCCAGGATAAGGGGGACAAAAATACCTTACCTCACTGTAATTCTGATTTTCCTTGTCTGTATGTTATGTTGTACCAAGACCACTGCTGCCTAGATCATGAGCACAGGAGAACATATCCTCTATTTCTTCAGTTTAGAATTTGCATTAGACAATTTGGGCAATGGTAAGTAAATGTCAGCTTAGTTCTTCCATTTTTTTTATTACTCTCTTATATACACTGAAATTCACTCCCTGCAATTCATGTCTCTTCATTGTTTACTTTCAAAAACATATTTGCTTCAATAGACTGCTCTCTGTGCCTGGGCCTATCTAATCTTTCAGGTTATTCTGATTTCCCCCTCTTTCAGTTGAAACTCATTATATTCATTGTTCACACAAAACCTGGAACTTTCTTTTTTCTCTTGGACATGAATTTTTTTTCATCAAGTCCTTTATTGTGCAGCACATCAATGTGACCTAACTCCTTATTTAAGAAAACTGGTTGGCAGTGCAATGCAAAAATCAAACACCCTAGGTAATGACCACAGTACTAGGCCATCTTCCTTCAGAATGCCAAGGCTCAAGGTGAGGCAGGTATGTTCCCACTCAGATTCAGACTCCAAAGCCTTCCCAAAAGATACCCACTGTGATAACAGTGACCAGAAAGAGAATGAGCTTTTCTAGAACAAAGCTTCTCAACATAAGGGACTGAATGGGAGCAACAAGGAGCTGTGAAGGTCTCTGTAAATGAGTTTTGAAAAGCTACTTGTTCCCCTGACCAGACCTCAGAGCGAGGGAACATGGTTTCCACTAAACAGATTTGGAGAGACGTGGGAGCTTTTGCTGTGGCAGGGGGAAATTGATATGAATCAATGCAGATACAGTGGCCTGGAGGGCAATGCTCAATGCATTACTAACAGTGTTCAGATACTACACAGTTCCAAGCAGACTGCAACAACGATGACAGTCAAACCTTCCTTTGACTAACACCTGAACCCAAATCCCCATGTCCAAGCTAAATATACAATGAAGACCCTGGTATCTAGAAATAGCAGAAGCGGCTGCCCTTAGACAAAGAGAGATGCAAAGCAAAATCTTAGCAGAAGCTAACCTACAGTCAGCAGCATTTCCAAACTGCTGCTAGCAGACTATCTGCTGAACTGTGCACAGCAGAGCGGTTTCACAGCCTGGAGACAGTTGGCAGGCCCCTATATCTGCCCTACGCTGACACTCGCTCTCCTCTGTGCACGTTTGCCAACAGGATGAGCACTGGGGAAAAAGGTGGTAGTTTGTTTTCAGTCATCTTTGTTTGCCAAGCAGATCTGCTGCCCTGGAAATTTAGACAAAACACATGGGGACAACATGAGGACAGAACTGAGTAGCTAAAAGATGGCAGTTGTGGGGGCTGCTTAAACTGGTTCAGGAAATTCCAATATTGAATGTCAATATGGTTTTCTGAATGCAGCTGAGCTGAATTAAGTGCTCACCCATACCACAAGAAGGGAGTATCTCTTCTTTCCACTCTCTTCACACTCCTTGCTTTGTTCCCAGCTGTGCCACTGATCACATGCTAAACTGATTCAAACCACCAAACTAGCAGGAAAAATTCACTTTTCTTTTGCTATGGTAATTTCCTGCCATTTTAGTGAGCGATATTTGTTCACCAAGCAATTCAACAGTTGCCAGGGCAGGCTCGAGGAAGGGGCAGGAGCACACATCCAGAAGCAGAAACAGGGAAAACGCACCTCCCGCTGCCCAGGCTGGTGAATAGTTAGCTTGTATAATGCTACATTGTGAAAACATTCCCTGTGTCAGCACAGACCCACAGGCACTGGGTGCCTGCATAAGCCCTCTATGATTTTTCCAGCCCTCTGTCACTCATTCCCACACGTACACTGTCTCCTTGGTGCCAGCACAAGCATTCACATGACAATGTGGTAAACTGGATTGGGAAGGTGATCTGCCCTAAAAGAATTAATTTTCTCTCACATTTTATGGACTTAATTTCTCATCACACTCAATTTATGGTATTTAAAGTGCCAGGACATAAGAGACAAGAAACCTGAGTGACAAGACATTGTGGTGAAAACTGAAAGAAACAGAAATATAAAGTCTTATGTGTCCATCTAATACCCAGGAACAGGTGGCTTCAGAATTGCACGCACAGAAACTGCCTGCTGCTTGCTCCTGCCATGTTCAGGAAAATAAGATACTGTACATATTCATGCTAAATACACAGTTTTGCCAGTGAGTACGTCTGACTTGGGAACTAACATCAGTTCCCATCATCAATGCAAATGTGTAAATCCCTGAGTACTGATTAGCTATTCTGTCGAAAGAAATAGCTGATTAAGTTGATTAAATATGATAAAAATAAAGGCTAAGATTCTTTTGGATCTTCATTAGGCCTTTTGAAAGGAGCTATGAGCTGTATGTAGTTATTTCTCCAGACTTCTTGGCTTGCATTAACTGCACACCATTTTATTATAAAAATATTCTTACATATGTTTTTCACGCACTACTTGTGAAGACCAACTGTGATATGACTACAGACACATAAAGAATAGCTGAGTAATTACTCACATCAGTCCAGCATACTGCCGGACTCATAAAAGACAAAATACACCTTCTATTTAATTTCTTACAGTGGCAGAACCATATTCTCAAGCTTTTCCAGTCACCGTTTCTGTACTGCTTTTATTATTTTCTTCCTCTTTTATATGACCTTTGAACACGGCCACCCATCAAGGCTCGGGCAACCATTATGCACAAGCGCACTACCCTGGCCGGGCAGCTGAAAGCAAGGGGAGCTACCAGGGAACTGCAGGAACCAAAAAGGCAGTGAGACCACGATGTGCGGGCTCAGGACAGCCAAGCAGTTGTGGACACTGTATGTGAGAGAACGGGGAGAAGAAAAGCACCATGGAAAAGCAAACAGCAAAACACAGGTTTCTTCCCCTGTAATGTCCACCGTCTTACTAAAAGCAGCATTGAAAACAAATAAAAAACAAGTCCCACGGGTTTCAAGCCTAACAACTTGATGCCATAAGAACATACTTCTGCAAAAAGCTATGTATCTGTTAGACTATATATCCTGTCTTTTCTGCCTTCAAAAGACCTTAGTGACTATTTCCAACACCATGGCACATCATGATGTCTTTGCAACACTTCCCTGGCCCATCAAGTCATCTCATCTCTCACCACAAGGCATATGTGGGCTACAAAGCAGTATCTTCAACTGTGCAGAATGAGAAATTCTGACTGGTCAGCCCAGGTTATAACATACCAGAGCCACCTCACTTCTGATCTGAACAAAGAATACTGACTATATCCTGCAGCTTGCTGTGCTGGTTGTAATAATGTCTCAGCTATAAAGATTTGGTACTCTAACTCACTTTTGCACCAGCTGGTAGCCCTTACACCCTATCAGAAAATCACATACAGTGACTGAAGATTTTCTCTTGGTCCACAATTAGAAGCAGTACCTGAACATCACACCTAGGCCAGCTGCCACTGAAGCATATTAAAGGAGTGAAATAAAATTAGGCTGACCACTTCTGATGAGCTAGATCATGGGGAAAACAGCAAGTAATGAGGTCCACGCCACTATGTGAGCAGGTGAATTACTTAGGGCAAACTTGCCTCATTTTCCAGGGAGTGGAAAAAATAGGCAAAGTCAGCAGTTGTTACTGCATTGAGAAATATGACTCAGTAGGACTCTGCACTATTGTGATTTTATGCTAACAAGGTTATTCTAAACTGGTACCATATCAGTGGAGATATGCAAGTTCTCATGGTGCTAAGTTTTGCTTAAACTTAGATCATCTTACAAAAATTAATTGATTTGTGCACTGTGAGGAAGTCTGAGCAGAGAAGTGTGAAATGGTACAGAAACTGAATGATGATGAAGACAATAATATTTTTTTCTAACGCAGACACAGCCTACTACTGTTTCTGAAAGACTAACATCTCTGTATCGCACTCCCCCTGAATTAAGGCCACAAAAGTTACTCTTCACAGGTAATCTACAAAATAAAAGTTGAAACAATAAAAAATGAAGAATACATCAATCTGAAGCCCTTAGCGAGCAGGCTGTTGGAATGCAAAAGGTCCAGAGACCAGATTCTCAACAGCACACTCTTACCTATGACTTCCTTTTTTCTGGTCAAAAGCCCACACTATTTTTGAAAATGCTGGCCATTCTGCCTCTTTTTTACTGACTGAACTCTGATGTTGGTGGTGGCTTGCCAATAGTAAGCCTGTATCAAACCCTAGCACAAACTCGATACAGATATTCTGAAAAACCATGACAGCAAAAGCTGTGACAGGACATAAGCAGAATGAAGGAGTTTTTCAAAGGACTGTGCATGCGTGTAACTCTTGTTGTAAAAAGCACTGCGTGATAAAAATACTGCATGACACCACATTGCTGCATAACGGCTTTAGAAATGGAACATGAATCTGCTTTCATAAATGCACAGCCAGAAGGAAACCAAGCTGAAGTTGTGTACACAACATTAGCTTCACAGTTTCCCAACTTCTGGATGTTTCTTGGTGTATTTAACGTAGATTTTGTTTACAAATTAATTGGTAGCTCATGTACACACACACACACAGAGATACATGCAAACAGGTAAATACACAGAAAGATCTAGATATCTGCACCACGCTGGATCAGAGTTTGCTTCCTTACAATCAAGCAACAGTGACGGAAGTCAACCATTAAGTAATTCTGAATCCAGCCCTAGGCATGTATTACTTAACCAAACGCTGAACATACTTCTACACACACGCATGGCATCATCCTGCATTGTTTCAGTGAACTGAGACTAATTTGATATGAAACTAATTTCCTTTGTTATTTTCTTCCTGTTTAAAATGTGCCTAGAAGTTAGCTCGTTTAAATCAACCTGCATGTAGAGGACCTATTTTTTTTTCTCAAACCCCCATACCATTATGATCACAGAAATTTATTACTGTAAGCAAATTCAGCACAAGCAGTAACTACATGCACAGATGTATATACATACATACACAGATGTATAGACTTTACAGTACAGCTATATCCTAGTTCCGGTCACATGTTGATAAAAGTCTTTTTAACAAAATAAATATTCATCAGCTAATCTTCCAACAGTGTTTTCTCTCGCTTACCTGAATCACACCACTTCTCTTGCCCTGCAGTAGTCCTTTCCTGAAACTCGCCCGCTGCCGGTTCCCAGTTTGTCTGAGGCCAATCCTGATAACGCTGATGGTTACCTTGTGTGGTTGTAATTCTTATGACTAAGTTCCTCCTCACTGATTTTCCTACCTCAGACCTGCCCAGCTTCAAATCTTTACTCCTCAAGGTCTTCTCAGCTACCTCCCCAGGGAGACTGCGTGAGTGTATGTTCAGCACGGGAGCTTACAGGTAGGCACACACTTGTAGAACGGGTCTGCCTGGCTTCCAGCTGCTCACCCGCAGATGACAGAGACAGGCAAAGCAAAAAGTCCTGGGGGGGGGCGGAGGGGGGGGGACCTGAAGCGTAGTTGGAAAGGCAGGCAAACACGGAACAAGAGGAATAGGTTAACGTAACAAACAGAAATCATACTCTTCAAATTACAGGTTCATGTTTAGAAAAAACAGGTTCTTCGAACAGAAAATCTGTACAAAACCCCTAAGACTCCAGCCACTGAAAAAGCTTTCTATCAGGAACACAATCTGCAAATGAAGAGAGAGAGAAAAGATTAATAACACCAAAACATGCTACAACAGCCAGTAGCAATGCAGGTTTTTTTCATGCTCTGTCTTGCTCATGTGTATCCCTCATGCTTGGGCTATCCATGCATTTTGTCAGCATTTTCCAGCCCTGCCATCAGCTCTCCCCTGCCCTTTCCTCCCACCGGTTCAACCTAGAGCTCCACACAGCCACAATGACCCTCACTTACGAAACCCCTCCAAAATCCGTCCTGAGCTCCACAACCAGGCTGGCTAATGCTCTTGAACTTGTCCTGTGACCCTTTCCTGCTACAATGCTCTTGGTGTCACCGTTGTGCTCTCCGGGTGCCCTCAGTTCTCAGCAGCCGTGCGGCGGGATCTTCGCTGCACCTCGGTTTCTCCGCATTTCAGTCCTGGGGACTTTCTTCCCACCCAACCCGTGCATCGGAGTCCCAGCTGCTGGCCTGCAGGCTCCCCTCATTAGCTTGAAGATTGCCCTCCCCTATCACTGACAAATCGTGTGTTAAGAGTTTCAGATTCCTGACTCCTGGTTATATGAGTCTGTACAAGACCGTTTGCTTACTTCCTTCACACAAGTGGGAGGCAGTTGTACTACAAGAGGAAACAACATGAGAGCTATCGTTGAGAGACAAAGTTCATGTCACAGTCAACAACATGACGCAGGCGGCTTTGGGAAGATGTAGAAGATGATATGATCTCTGCCAACTGTTTGAGCAAAACTTACCTACTCCTGTTAACACTTTGGCGCTGCACATATTTTGTTTTGGGAAAATTTTAGTTGCGGTAGAGGCAATAGCTGTAGATACTGAAACACAACGGTTAGTTTATCCATAAAAGAGACTGCATATCAATGTATTTGTACATCAATACATCCCAAGCCTCTGTCTGGGATTATTCTCGCACCTGGCATTTACTGGTACATGTGTGCAAAATGGTGAAAACCAGGAGTGGTTTTCTTCATTGCTTGATCTCTCTACAGAGACTTGCAGAAGTGGGCAAAACAGCATTAATGAAATAGCTCTGTTATGTGGACTTTCAACCCCTGAGAAACAAGGAGAGACATCTTCTAGATTGCAAATTTTCTTGAGTTATAAAGACCACTATAGTGCAGAGTGTAGGCTCAGACTCCAGTTTTCAGCTTTCCTGTTACTCTGGTACTAACTTGCACCAACTCTCTGCAGTATTTTCTCCATGAAGGAGCAGAGGATCTGTCCTATACCCCATTACCCATTAAAAAGTAGCTAAAATGCAAAGGGCAGTTCCTCATTTAAACGAGTTCTCCACTGAAGTGTGTTACTTTCCACAGGCAGCTTCCCCAAGGGCACCTGGGGGAACCCATGCAGATTCCTGTTTAAAAATACAGTAACTGACAATCTTCCTCCCTTTGCTTCTTCTCTCACAGTTTCTACAGCCCCTAACTGTAGAAGAAAGAGTGGGAAAGGCAAAGGGTTAATATTCAAGGTATGCATATGCAAAGCAGCAACACCGCTGCTTTTAGTTTTCCCAGTCAATCTTTCTGCTGTGCTCCCAGTCGGACTGGTTGGAGAAGATATTTTAATGGTTCAGGCCTCAGGCTACACAAACTTCCTCACTGATCCACAAGCCCCCTGCCCTGTTTAGTTAAGGAACAGCAGTCATTGTCACGTTTTGTCCTGTGAAAAACAAACTTCTCCTGCTCTAAGTCTTGTATGGTGTGCACATCCACAAAGAAAACACTGCCTGTTTAAATGCCTCTGTCCTTCTCTCTGTTTTTTCCTTAAGCAAGTATGATTAGGCACACTGAAAGGCAGCAGACTGGCAGTCTGATTAACAAACATGTCCTCTTTATCTCCAAGACAGCTACAGCACACCTAGCAACCACCCAAACCACACACAGCTGTTCAGTACCCTCCAGATATGTTTCTGGGGCTAAGTAGCAATTCAGCCACAAACCATTCAGTCTTTGTCCTGTGTGCTGGGACTGTTAACGACGGTGCTAATTTTGCAGTTCAACTTCCAGAAGGTAAGCATACTCCAAGTAACGGCTGCTGCTGGACCAGAAAAACCAAGCTTCAGATGAAAGAATCTCCTTCTTAAATGCCGTTGCGGTATTCACTTTTTCTGCAGTAATTTAGAGGCAGTAAGGTCTCTCACATCCTAATGCAAGATTTAAAACTGTGGCTTATAGATGATAAAACTGTGACTGACCTTTCAGTCAGGCTAAGCCCACAGAAGTTGAAAGGCTCAGTACCTGTTCTTTTGTTTCTGCCATTCAAGAATCAGAACGGATGATATACAAGTGAAAGAAAAATTTCCAAGTCTCTGTTCTGCCTCATGAACTCTACTTCTCATGATGTCAGATCTTCTGACCTGGTAACAAGTTATTTGCCCATTTAATATTTAGATTTTTCTTGGAAATGGTAGTTCTAGTGGGATTTTCAGTTCATCCCTGCAGTTTTTGTTCTTTAAAATTTCCAGAAGAACAAAGGCTAGGAGATGATAGCATTATATGACAAGAAATAAATAAAGAAATGAAAGGAGCTTCTCCTTATAAAAATGAAATGACTGATGGATTATGCATCGTCTACTGCTAGTTGAAGGTCCAGTAATCTGCCAGCACTTCCTCTATTCATGGTTAGGCACACCTAATAATAGCCTTTTTCCCCGACTTTCCTGCCAAATTAGACCTTATGAATCCCAACTCTTCTTGAATCTAAACTCAAATTTCATTTGCACAGTTTCATGCTGTCACTGATCTGGTCAG
Source organism: Opisthocomus hoazin (assembly GCF_030867145.1). Taxonomy (NCBI): domain Eukaryota; kingdom Metazoa; phylum Chordata; class Aves; order Opisthocomiformes; family Opisthocomidae; genus Opisthocomus; species Opisthocomus hoazin. Next base: position 150,221,824 of record NC_134414.1, read on the forward strand.
CCCTCTCTCTTCTCAAACCAGATGCTCAGGAAAGATCCTGAAGGTTGGTTAGATGCTCTAAGTAGGCTACAGTACAGATGTAAGTAGGCTACAGCACAGTTTTCCCCTTCGGTTTCTTTGGCAGATTTTCCAGGCCCAGAAGGAGGGATTCCCTCGACAGACCTGAAAAATTAAGTTCAGGTCATAGTTGCACTAGGTTCTCTATATAGTTAATACAAGGTCATAAGAACTTTTGTAAAGCAATTCTAGTACTAACATCCTCTCTCCCTACACTGACATCACAGATATAACGGGTAACCTAGCTCCTGATTAACATGTCCTGGTCAAATATCAGAAGTTAGGTACCATAAATTTGGGCTAAATTCCATTGTCTTCCTCTTCAAAGAAATAACCTCCCTGAGCCTCCCAAAATCAGTACTTACCCACAGTGTAACTCAGTAGTTTGGCCACAGCCTCTCCCAGAACTCCAAAGCTGACAGACAAATTGTGAGAATGTAAGTTATGTGCAGCACGTATCACATGCGTTCAGTTCCACTCTGGTTCCTAAGCGCTTTTGTCCTGAGCAACCAACATCCTGAGCACAATATGTATGCCTATTCCTCTGTTACTTTTATCTTTCCCAGTTTCTTACGTTCTTTTTGTTAAAACCATAAATTTTCCTTTTAAGTTCCTGCTCTTTGCCACTCCATTTTTACACTGTTCTCATTTTCCAGTAAGAATGCAACAGCTCCTCTTGGCAAAATCTGGAAACTGGTGAAGAGAGCTACAGTAAGCCAAACATCCAGTCTCAATCTGGAATAAATTGCAGGGCTTCACACAAAAAGAAGCAAAGGAGCCAGCTATCCCCTGGAAATGTGCCCACAGAAACCTTACAAGAACTAGAAAGTATGTATCACCACCAGCTATAACACAGTAAGCTAAAAACTCATTTAAGAACTATTCCATCTGGTAATACTATTTTTTACACCTGCAATTCACCCTCTACCACCTCACTGTGTTCTAAGGGAATAGCAAAGAATCACAATTAAACAAAGACATGAAACAGAACTTGCTCCTGTCTGCCACTGTCACTGGAAATCAATTCTAGCACATCTATTATTATGCAGTAGCAAGGTGGCTGCTAAGCTATTGGAATGACATGCATAAACACACAATATTTGCTGCCCAGGTTTTCATAGAGTAACGAAGCAATATTAAAAAGCAACATCACCAAAAATCAACCTCCTAAGCCCATATACACACATATACAGCAAGAGAGGCAGCATTCGGGAGACAGCTTAAAGGCACAGAATTTAGGAGCTGGAGTTACCCAAGAAATGACTGTGTGACCTCAAACCAAGGGTCCATCAGCCTAGTACTATGCTTCAGACAGCTGGCAGCGAGAGTCCCTAGGGAGATGAAAGACTACAACAACAGAAAGTGACACTTCCCTTACCACTTTCGCCAGCCTCCAGTAGCCTGTGGGTCAGGGATTTATTCAGCCACAGAATAGCTTTTTCTTTCATCTGCCCTGAAGGATTTTGCCCAACTGCTTTCTGAACTCCTGCAAAACTTCAGCAACACAATGCTCTGTGATAAATTCTGCAGCATTCATATAACTTGGGTGAATAAATGCTTCATTTTTGCTTGTTTTGAAGATGGATTGCTATCTTCAAACCAGCTACTCAGTTGGTAGTGAAATGAGTGGTAACAGCAAGAGACGAGTAAGTTTCATGCATGATGAGAATGCAAATATACTCAATCATTTAAAAACAGGACAAAGTTTGTGTTTGTGTGGATGAAAAAGGAGAACCAGAGACAGCCCAAACCATTTAAGGTTCGCATATTGACATGGAACGGGACACGAACTGGGGTGTGAGCAATTGATCAAACGGGCTTCTCACGCTGCGATACACCAGACTTGATGAACTTTCAGTCTTGCTGCTCAGCCATTAGAAAATTTCTAACTCTTCTTTGCCTAGTCCTCCAAACACCTTGGATTTTTTTTTTTTTTTAAATGAAGATCATAGAATCATAGAACGTTTAGGGTCGGAAGGGACCTGCAGAGGTCATCTGGTCCAACTGCCCTGCAGTGAGCAGGGACATCTCCAACCAGACCAGGTTGCTCAGAGCCCCGTCCAACCTTTCCAGGTTTCCAGGCATGGGGCATCCACCGCCTCTCTGGGCAACCCCTTCCAGTGTTTCACCACCCTCACTGTAAAAAATCTCTTTCTTATATCTAATCTAAACCTACTCTTTCAGTTTGAAGCCCTCGCCCTGCCGCTGCAGGCCCCGCTCTGCAGCCCGTCTCCACCGTGCAGGAGGGGAGAGGAACACCCGCAGGGAAGGGGCAGAGGCACCACCCGGCTTTCAAACTCCGGGCTCAGGACGCAGCTTTTGGGTTACTTTCAGGCCAGTTCCCGAAACGACGGCCCGCCTGCTGCCAGCCTTCCCGCCACCGCCTCAGCGGCCGGCGGGCAGCGGGGCGGGCGAGGGGAGGCCGCACGGCGCGGGGGCCAGGGCTGGGGGGCGGCCGGAGGGGCCCTGGGCAGGGGGACCGGGTTACCTCCTGCTGTCCGGCCTCCGGGGAAGGGCAGGCAGGGGGCGAGGCGCTGCCCCGCAGGCCCGGGGCTGAGGGACCCCGCCGTGCCGCGGCCCAGGGCCGGCTGCGGGTGCGCTGGAGGGAGGCGGGTGGCGGAGCCCGGGCCCGGAGCCGCGGAGCGTCTCCCTGACGGGGCGCGGGGCGAGGCGGGGGGGGCAACCCCGCGCCTTTCCCCGTCCTGTCCTTCGGCCGCCCAGCTCCTCACCAAAGCGCTCGTTTTTGTGAAACACAGACTTAACCGAGTTCGTGAGCTCGGGGGCAGAGCGGGCAGGGGAGGACAGAACGGCGGTTTTTTTGGTGTCCCGTTCCCGCCCGCTCCTGCCGCCGGGGTCGGGGGGGAGCGGCTGGCGTGAGGCGCTGGCGGGGGCCGCCGGACTCCCCTCGGTGAGGGCGGGAGGGAGCGGGGTGAGGACGGGTCACGCGTGGGCAGCGGGCTCCTCACAGGGCCTTGGGGCTCGGCTCCCGGCGGGAGGTTCGAGCCTGCCCGTCGCGGGGTGCGGCGAGGGGTTCGGGCGCGGGACGCCTCCGTGGCACGCCGTTACCTCATGAATTGGGTGGTGTGAGGAGACCCGCGAAGGCTCCGCGTCTTGCCGAGGGTCGGCGTTGCTTTACGCTGCTCTAAAGCCGTTACAGGCCCTTGCGTTCCTTCTGCATTTGCTGGCAATAAAAAGTGGAAAATGGCTGTGATTGATGGAGTTTGAGAAATCCTATATAAAAAAGAAAGCTGACAGCAAAATACGGCTGCTGCGAGACGTGTCTGGTCGCTGCGGTGAAGCTCTTCCATCTCCTGCCTAGTTCCGTCCCATCCATCGGTGGTTTTTGGGAAAGGACGTTAAAGGCAAGGCTGTGTGTCCCATTTTTGGTTAATATCAAGGTTCTGAAACTTCGAATTGCATAACTTTGGACTCTCAATCTGTATTTTTGCCCCAAGCAATTTAATTTCCTGAAATTTTGCTACCTACAGCGTGAGCAGAGTTAGTAAATCATAAGCGCTCAGCTGCTTATGTGGTGACAGAACGTGGTGTATGTGGTTACCTGGCTGTAGCGTGCAAGTGTGAAGTAGTGGATACAAATGGGGATTTTACAGCGGACTTCTTTGAAAATTAAGAATTGCCCTACGTCAGAGTATTTGGGAGAGAAGACTGAAGTCAACTTTAAGAGGATAACAGATGAAATTTTCTGATTAAGTGCTTGACACGGTGATCTTTGTTATTCCTGACACCAAAATCTTCATTTGGCATAAACACAGCATATTCCAGTGTAATTCTTTCTACCTAAATTAATTTCAAAATGGGCTGAAAATAGTATGCAGCATACAGGTGATGACGAGTAACTTCAGGGTCAGATGCCTAAGGAATTCATATGTAAATTGAATATTTATAAATGTACTTTTTAATTTATTGTAATGTTACCTTCTCTAAACTGTGAAAATCAACTCCCTTCAAAGTGAAATAAAGTGTGAAATTCCTGTTTTCCTTGTAGATGGCCGAATCAGAACCTCAGGAAGGAAACTATGATGACATGGTAAAGATGGTGCAGGACCTGAACGAGGACTTAGAAAAACTTCTGGAGGAAATGGAAAAACTAACAGGTACCGATCTTTATTAAGAATGATACGGGTTTGTCTACTAGAGTGAAGACATCTGGGATTTATTATTTGTAGTTATTGCTGTAAACTTCCATGTGATAGAAATGTAAGTAAAAACAATCATCATCAACAAACGCCCTAATTAACTGGGAGAAAGCATGCAAATTATCTCAAAGTTTCAGATGGCTCAGAACTGAAAATTAATAGGTGATGGCTGCTCAGTTCAGAGTGGTGGTTGAAATCAGAAATAATACTAAGGTATTTAATTTACAATTATGAAAACATAGTATATAAAATGAGATTTGATTCTGAAAAACAGTGGGATACATAGTACGTCTCAGGTCAGTGCATGATGTCTTTAATTCTTCAACTAGAATAAAGACTCCTCTGCAAATTTAGTCTTAGTCCTGTATGTATGAAGAGGACTGCATACTCCTCTCCATGTTCTGCAACAATTCTATCAGAAACTGTGTGCAACTAACAAGAATAGATGGAAACTGTTAAATACATAGTTCTATGATTCTAAGAATTAAACTGTTTGTAATTAAACACATTTTATGAGTGCCATTGAGAAAACTGCAGTCAATTTATGGTAAAAAAAAAAGGGACAGTATGAAATAAGTGCTAAAACTATTTGCTCTGCTTTACCAGCTCCTCGTTATTTCAAAATCAATTTCATTATTTAGGTTGTTCTTAAAACCTTTCATTTTTATGCTGCAGCCTCCTTGATCTTACTCTTCCTTACCTAACACAAGCCTTCTGACTGTAACTGGTCTGGAGAGAGGATTCTTTGGTTCATTTATTTTAAAACAGTCTGTTGAACCTTTCTTTTTGATAACCTGTTTGGTCATAATTTTTAGGTAAAAGAGCCTATCTCTCTTTTGTTATTTACGTCAGTACACTTCCATTCTGAAGTATTTTGAGAGATAAGTAATACTGGACAGTTTTTTATTTAATCTTGACTATTACTGTGGGCAGTTTCCATTTTATTTTACAGCAGGCCTTCTCTGACATAAGATCTGGACTGACAATAATTCATGCCCTTTATTTGTTTACTGAATCATCCATTGCTTTTATTTGGTGAAAATTCCTGACTTAGTAGTATCTGTTGGGTTTGTAGTGCAGGCAGCCTGGACGGCATATGACATGGTAGTCATACGTACCAACCCAGACCTGGCCAACTCCATGAGGCGTTTAGAAGATGCCTTCCTGAGTTGCAAAGAAGAGATGGAGAAGAAATGGCAAGAGGCGCTAAGTGAATCTAAAGGTGAAGAGCAAAAAAAGGAATAAAATTAATTCAGTCATGCTGGCAAGACTACATCACTTGGAAAATCACTCCAGTCTTTTTATGTTCCAGCTGTGGAGGTTTCACAGACACTGTGGAAAATGGTTTGGCTTTCATCTTACTAAGAACTACTCAGGTGTATACATCTATGGAAGTATTTTAATGAGATCACACATATATATATTTATATTGTTGAAGGCAAAAGGCAACAATGTGTCTATTCCTATTACGCTTGTTAGTAATCCTTGTAGTGTGCGTGCATACACAATTTACACACTTTCTGTGTCTTTCTTCCGCGAAGCTTATACTCACTTCATCATTAGTAGCAGTGGACCATCGCAGTGGTATTGCACCTGCACATGCCTTTCAAGGAAAACTGAACAATTACTTTTTTTCCCAAATGAAAAACAGGTGAAATTCTAGATTTGCAGATAGATTGAGATGGAATTGCGAACTAGGTGTTCAGTTACCGAATTTTATTATTCAGATAGCTCATCTATAGTTGTTTCATTCTGTTTACTTGGGGTTTTAGCCATTTCTTTGGACTGGTTTTCCCAGGAAGATTGTTCTTCTCAAACCCTCTGAAGGTAGCATGTCTCACTTAAGAAAAACTTGTTTACCATTATAGACTGCACTGTGTAGTGCAGTCTGTGGGGTTGCTGCAGAAACCAAATTAACTATGTTATAAAACATGCTTTTCTCCATATGTTCCTACTGTGCAATATTAAAAAAGGAAGGAAAGAGAAGAAAATTACTTTTCATTTGTAGTCAAGATGTGGATTAAGAGCACCACCTTGTGGCGTGCGGTCAATGCGTAAGTAAATATTTTGTCTGAGATGGAAATCGGTGCAAGTTCTGAGGATCTTCCCTTTCATTAAAATGAGTCTCTTTTAACTAGAAAGTAGATATCATGTAGCAAGTGAGAAGACGTCCATCTCCTTTGAAAACGCATTTGATTATTTAAATCACATCTAAATGATCAGTCAAAAGTTTGCTAAGTATTCTCTTGAGACTGGTTGACTGTTCACAGACAGAATGTTTATCCCACTAAAGTGAAAAATATGTAAATAATTTCACTTTTTTTATTGCATTGCTACCAGGCATTTCTAGAGGCACAAATGGTTAAGAACATAAACTTTGGATTATACTCTTGATTTTCCAGAGGGTAGGTCTTCCTTCCAGCCAAGGTAGGGCAAAATGGCAGAGCAGTATCTTTGATTAAGGGTGAGTTAATCCTCTCTGGAGGATTTTTAATGGCATGTTGTCACTTTGGTAACTTTGACTACATTGTCTTCATTCATTAAGTCTGTTAAAAACTAGATTCTTTGCAGAGGCACTGTCTTTAACAGCTTGTGTATGAATGTACTGAATTTTGTGATTTTGTGTGACCTTTTGGCCACAAAGTGCTAAGTATAGATAGACTGCAGATTTTCCAGAAAGCTCAGTTTCTGTTTAGACATTTAAACTAAGTGGCCAGTGTTAAAAAAGATTAATTTTTTTTTTTTTTAAATCCAGGATTCCCACTGAGAATAGAGAGTACTGCTCAAAAACAGTCCTTTTAAAAAATATGTCTTTTAATTAAATGTGATATTCAGCGAAGTTGTATCTTTTATGTCATTGGAAGGCTACAATAAATGAGTCTGTCAGAATACAGAACCACTGTATTTGGGTTTCTCTAGAGTGAAGGGCCTCGAAGAGAGAATCACAGAATCACAGAATAGTAGGGGTTGGAAGGGACCTCTGTGGGTCATCTAGTCCAACCCCCCTGCCGAAGCAGGGTCACCTACAGTAGGCTGCACAGGACCTTGTCCAGGCGGGTCTTGAATATCTCCAGAGAAGGGGACTCCACAACCTCCCTGGGCAGCCTGTTCCAGTGCTCCGTCACCCTCAGAGGGAAGAAGTTCTTCCTCATGTTCAGGCGGAACTTCTTGTGCCTCAGTTTGTGCCCATTGCCCCTTGTCCTTTCCAAATTTTGGAAAATGGATTCCCCCACCCCCCCCACCCCGTATAACCGCTGAGGCAGAAGGCATTACAGCACCAGGAACAGAAAGCATGAATAGCACTGTAATCTTCTCCTCACCAAAAAGCAGACAAATGATAGGCTGTTAACCATCGGGCACCAATTTAGTCTCAAGGATAGGTGCTTACACTGAGGTACCAGGTCACTCCCCCGGTGAAGGAACAGAAGGAGTTTGCAGGAGGGCTGTTGAGGATATCTGTGAACAGTTGTCGTCTCTGCTGCCCTCTTTCCTACCCCTGAAAGTTCTCACTCATGTGACCACAAACACCTAACGGTGATGAGCGGTAGGGACAGAAGCTGGGAAGAGAGAACCGACGGTTGCAGCTGGGAGCACAGTGTGTCCTCTGCCTGGCCGAGTAGGCTGCGTCTGCTTCTTTCTCCACAAGATTTTCTTCCCAGCTGTGTCATGGTAGCCGGAGGATACCTAGGGGTATGCACCGGTATAGGAACAGCGCATATGCCTTGAAAAACTTTACAGCAAGATGATTGTACTTTACTACTAATCTATGTGTAGGCTGGTTTTCTAATTTTATTTTTCACATTTAGAATCAGCTCGTGGGGACTGAGAGCTTTGTTTCGTGCATCTCGCCATCTACCACATTTCAGCCCAGCTGGATGCTTTCGGCTTGCAGCAGAAACCAGACAGCCCACATTGAAACACCTTGATTTCCTGCCGCAGGGGTGTGTCATGAATTTTCACTGAAAAGCATGTGGAGCAACAGCCCCATCTAATGGTCTCATAACTTAAAACTGTAACAGTAATCCGGATTGCTGGGTTGACATCTCTTAATCACCGATCACCAAAGATTTCTGTAACGAAAAGCGTCAGTAGCAGCTTAGCTTTATGTTCAGTCTCAGTGAACTCCACTTTTGTGAGGTGAGCCTGCACAGCAGTTATTTACAGGTGCTTCCTGTACTGTATGTAAGGCAGAGCACACTTCTGCAAAACAGCTACAGCAAGAGAAGCTGGCACTGGTGCACTGCCAGTGCATATGCCCAAGTACAGCAGTAAGGAATTCTGTTTTGTTAGTTATTCACTCTTTAGCCTCTATTAAGTAACAATAAGATGTCACAAATCAGGTGAAATGTTCTTTTGGGTTGTTTTTTTTCCCCCTTGTACTGCAGACACCTGGGTGAGTACTGGAATCTGAATTCACCCTGGCTCATTTTGCATTAACAATAGGCCAAGTCTTGTTTCCATAGTTGGATATCAGCTTTAATCAAGAAGCGCGTGAAGCTTAGCAAAGAGGTTATGGACTTGACCCTTAAAAACCTATTAAGGGTAGCAGATGTTCTGGTGTTTAACACTGCAATGCTTTTATTGTCCTTGTCACAAACAAAATTTACTGATCTTAGTTACGTACTTAGCCTGTCTGCAAGGCAAGAGTTGGATGCCTAAGAGCAAACTATCCAAGAGCAATCAAACTGAGCCGTATGTCGTCTGGTCCTAACAGCCTGCAATCGTGTAGCTCAAAGCACATTCCTCTTCTGAATGTAAACATCTATCTTTCCTGTGAAGCAGAGGCGTGCAAAGTGTTCTGCGGCCCCTGTTTGTCTAGCAACTCAGGTGCTACAGCACTCATCAGAGCTGCCTGGATTCTCAACATTATTTAGAGTTTCCATGAACAGTTTCTTACCAAGAAACAGATGAGACTTGGCTAAAAGGACGATATGCAGACTCCTGGGAAATTTTGATGGTTGAAACTATGCCCTTCTCTCCAGTGTAAAACAACTGAGAAGGGGCTGTGGACATTTCACATGTCCACTCAGGCATCTCGATCCTTGTCAGAACGCGGCCTAGAACTTTGTTTAGAATATTTATTTCATTTAATACTAGTGCTTTCCAGTTCTTGATTATTCTAGCCCCAATTCAGATTACCTCAGAAAAGCTCAAGAAAAGAATCCATACCAACTGCTTTACTTTTGGCATAAATTGTTTCAAAATTTCAGTCCAGATCCTTGCAGCAGTTTTTCCTGTAATGTGTATGGAGATTATTGAATCTGTAACAGCCCTATTTACAAATACTAGTATTAAAATAATGTTCTTTTTGCTGGCATTCTTAGCAGAGAAGCAAAGAGCTTACTGAAAACAAGGGGCTGAACATTCCTTCCTAGTCAGTCATTTCCTCCAGGACTTGAACTATATCACCTAGGCACTATCAGCATGAAAGCAGCAGTGCCTTTTCTGTGTACATTCTATTAACACTGATTTCATTTTTATAGCACCCCCTCTTCCCTGCTTCTGCACCACTGTAAAATGCCTGTATATTTTTTCAACAAAAACATGATATTTTCTTATTTTTCTATTTCTGATAAACTATTTACTTGCCTGGTTTTCTGTAGGTGCTCTGAGTTTGGATCATTGGAGTATGTACATAGGCAGTAAGATTACAAGGTTTTGAGGTGACCTGTAGTTTTACACATGCATTGAGTCCTGCTGGTAACTAGAAAATTCTGTGTGGCTGCTCAGAAAGTCAAATCATGACTAAAGAGGACACATGGCATCTTCCCATTTATAGAAATCGAGACTAAATAGAGGCATTTAGAGATACTAGTTAGAGCAGGTTAATTTAGTGACCATTTAAGCTCTCATGCCACATTTGGGATACCATCCCAAGGTTGCAAAATTACTGGGATTTTAGACATAGCGTGTTACATATACCAGCACTAATTACACAGAATATTTTAAAGGAAGAAGGGCAACATTTATATGCCATTAAAAATTTAACAGCACTCTCTAGGTCATGGAGAAAAATGTGAGTATTGTGTAATGTAAGTGAAAATAATTGGCTAGACCAACACACTGATCAGTAACCACAGAACACAGACCTTCTAAGCCTCCGGAAGCGAAACAAGACTATTACAGGTACACTGTACAAAGCATATTTTGATTCTAACCACCTAAATGATGTTACCCAGTAAGTTAAAAGAGCAGAAGTTTGACTTTAACTTGAGGTGCAGCTAAAGCTTAGTTCTAGGCTGACACTAATACAAGCTGCTGCACTGAGCTAAGACTGTGTGGATCTTCACACATTTAACCAACACTTGAATTTTTTGAGAACAGATCTCTTCACGTACTACAGACACAAACTTTCTGACCAATCATCCTTAGAAATGCATTGTAAAAGCAGTTCCTAACTAATTCTAAGGACTTCTATGGTCCTACAAAAATCACAGTTTACAAGTCAAAACTCCAGATTGATAGACAAGCATTGAAGAATGATGCATTTTGACAACAGTCAGGAAAAATTACAAAGCTCTGAACTCAATGACAACTTTTTGTAGGTCTTTCCTATCACATTTTAAAACCTTAAGATATTAGAACTAATTATTCATCTCATCAGCTGGTACTGCTAAGTCATCAGGATCAGTTTTCTGCTCAGTGCATCACTGCCTACCTCCAAGACTCAAAGCTGAATTACAGTTGCATTGCTCCACTATTGTCAGCAGCACCAAATGAAGAGTTCAAGCTGCCACTTGCTTGACGTGGCTTCCAAAACTGTCTCATCTCCTTTACGCTTGAGCAACGATCCCACTGCCATTTGGCTTGTCCAGCTGTTTCCCACCTGCCCGCTAAGTATGTCATAACATCTCAGGGCATACTTTCTGCAGAATCACACTGATCCTGAAGGCTAGTTGGTTCTCCAAAAAGCCAAACCAGCAGAAAGGATAACAACATCTAACGCCACACCTTTGAACTCAGGATCTACAAACAAGAATTTCTGAAAAGCCACAACAAATAACTGTCAGACTTGTGTAGTTTTCAATCTTCATTAGAAATTTCCAGGAATCTACAAATAGACAAGTTTGAAAACCACTGTTCTAGAGCTACTAGGGTCATTACAACTTGCTATCCAGATCACATACAAGTTCATTCTAGCGTTCTATGGGAGAGTCTCAAGCATGTGCCCCTGGCATGAAGTAAGTATGCACATATCTTACTATAAGGGCTGTGAAATCAATGTAGCACAGACTTCATTTCCAAAGTTTTTGCAGTTGCAGCAGAAAGTGCTTCACTTCCAAGGCATTTGTTGCACCTGTGTTGTGCACAGTCCTCCCACAAAGTGGCTGGGAAGGGCTGCAGATAGATAACAGTATTGTTCAGTGCAGCAGTTCAGAGGATACGTACTTCTCTGAACTGGTGAATGCCTTGTCATTGCAATACTATTATGTTTAAATCAAATGCCGCACAGATAAAGGCCTACAGAGCTTTCTTCCCTTCTTTATCCTCCTCAAAAGATCACAAGCCGCAGGGAACGTTTTTGTGGCCAAGTAACAGTAGACAGCAGCCCTCACAAGCAAAAAGCCTGGTTACAGTAAGGCAGGCAGAGTATTATGCAAACACTGTAAAATGATTACATATAAAAGTGTAATCCACTCCAAGTGTCAGCCATCGTAAGTGCCCATGAAAGGAAAGAATGGTGGAATGGGAGAATGAACATAGCACAAAAACAACAGCTCCAAGTAGGTATAAAATCATGTTAACTACTCTGCAAATTCAAACTCTTTGTAGCTAAAGTCTTAAAAAAAAAAAAAACACACACAACGCTAAACTAAAACTAAGCACTCATCTGAAGTTCTGCTTGAGACAGATAACCCATAGCCTTACTTACAGGTACAAGCACCACAGCTGCCAAGAGAACTGGCCCTCACTATTGAGCACTAGTTCTACATTTTTTTCAGCCAAAGTTCAGCTAACAAGAGAACAAGTGGCCTAGTAAGGGAACAACTTATGCCCAGCCTGAGACCTCCAAAACGTAGTTTTTGTAAGTGCTTCAGACTTGCTAGACTTGAGCTTATATTTTCATAAGCAGGAAAATTCACAGATGAAGGGGCTTGTGACAGTCACAAGCTTTTGTTTTATGCAAAGATTCTTCTTCTCACACAGGCAGGATTGAAAGAAATAGAACTAGACACTAGGACACTAATTGCACCTCTCCCTCAATTTCTCCTTTCATAAAATAAGGGTCACTAGTTAGGTGCTTTCGTTAAACTGATTCAATCTGACCTACTCAGATTAAGAGAATTCTGTTTGGCATGTGAAAACTCACTTTAAGAAAAAAAACACTTTTGAACAACTGAAGGCAATTCAAGTATTTATGACAAATTCTGCAGTAATGTTTTGGCATTTATGAATATCTTATATCTGTTTGTATTACAATGAAACTGCCAACCTTACACCAATCTGCCTGAAATAGATTTAGTTCTGAACAAAACTGAAACCTACTATGGATTATCCTGCTTCAGAATTTTTAAGAGGTGCATTACCTATGTTTTCATCACCTTATTAAATTTTGTGTCAAAACAGCCATATTCTTCATCTTCCAAGAAAAGACATTAGAGTACCACTGTGTCCATCTCAACATCTTTTCCCAGTCTACAGCTTACCAGGTTTGGTGCAGAAGCTCAGTCTCGCAGCAATCCTTAGATCAATGTTCTTTCAGAACTGCTCGGTAAGCAATCCAGTGCTGCAACAGCAGGTTACGCTACATGAGCTTGCAGCAAATACAGCAGCGTAGGTCCTTAAGGGAGGCAGAAGCATTCTCCTTCCCAAACCAAGCCTGTAGCTTTCACTTCACACTGCAGCACAAGTCCCTAATTCATTGCAAAAGCAAGCAAGAAACCCTGAGTGCAGTGAGCTGTGGGCAGCACAACTCATACATCCCTGAACCTTCCCCTGTCCCCACAAGGCAAAGATAACAGGGTGCAAGGACCAATCCTCACCTGCCCAGAAGCAGGAAGCAAAGTGCTTTGGAGCGCAATTACCCCCTACGCTACGCTGAATTCTTATTTCCTGAGGAGTAACATGAGGAAGCATGTATCCAGAGAGCCTCATATAATTTTTAATTATTAATAGTGTGCAAGAATAGGGAAACTAGAGGAGACAAGGGCAGTTAAGTCCCTGCCAAGAATCTCTCTACTCTCATTTAGTCCTATGTGCCTACAGTTACAGTGTTGCTCCAGACCCAGAGGTTTTTACATGAAGTGTTATTCAGTAAAGACTGGGTAAAGATGGCATAGCTAAGAACAGAAAGAGGTGTTTTAAGAAAAAAAAAAAAATATCTAAGGTTTGGATAACAGCAACTGCAAGACAGGAACATGAGAAGTGTTGGACTACAGAATGAAGGACACAAGATAGCTGAAGAAACACACTGATATTCAACAGCTGGAAGTACACTGATAACACTTGTAAGACATCCAAAGTTTAGGGAGGAACTTTAGAAATATACACATTAGTAAGACAGTCAAGTACTTTGCTCATTAACACGAGATAGCACAGGTACAAAGATTTTACTGGTTTCAAGCAAGGAGAAGTGGAGAGGCTAATCGAATGTACTGCCATTATGCAGAACAGAGGCTTGAATAAAGTGGCAGTTACTAAGTCCACTTTATCTTTTTGAGCAGGTGAGTCTCAAAGCTTGGATTCTACTGTTTACAGAACACAGAAGCCTAGCAAAACAGATAGGGGAAAATAATATCACAGTAACCCACTCTAAGTCCCCCAATTCCTGCCACAATATGGTCACAGAAAAACCCATCCATTAACACCATTGAGCCAAAAAAGCAGAGAGAACAGTGTAGGTTAATAAGCTCTTGTGTAATTTCTTTGCAGCAGTTGTTCTGGACTGAAGTAGATCCACCTAACCTAGCCATGTCCTTGCACGTGTATCATCCAGCATGGTTTTAGACAAGATACATCAATCAACACATTAGAGAGGCAGCTCTCATTTTCACATATAAATGCTGAAGCCACAAGATTAAAATCATGAGTGATTTTTAAAGGTAAACATGAACACACACTAAAACAGATTTTTTTTTGGTAGTTGAAACCACTTTTATTTGTGAGGAACGTCACCCATGCTGCACAGTTTCAAACAGATCTCACCAAGGAAAGCAGAAGTTTCTCCTCCCCATGTCCTGCAGTGAACAGGACTGGCACAGAAAAAAAACTCATCACACCTGGGAGGTTTAGCACCAGCATCCAATAAAAAAAGCATTTTATTTCAATTTCAGTTCTTTGGTTGGGTTTTTTTCCCTTTTCAGTTTGATACCAAGAGAAAAATTAAGAAATTCAATATTAGCGAAACAGTGAAATTCTAAAAAGACACACCAAACCCCAGAGTTGCTGTTGAAACTGGGGAGGGTTGCTCTTTTCTGAATCTCACTTTTTCTCTCTTCATGCATCTATCTTGCAGGCGTTCCCTGGATCTCAGCTGCTGGTAAACTTTTTTCTTATAAATTCCGAAGTTTCAAATCTTGCTTTCGTCTCCACTGTTGACAATTTATTGCTTGTGTGTTTCTTTGGTGTTACTTTTGAGTTGCATTTTAGGACACCTGTTGAAGAGCCAAAGATTTAAAGAAATGCTGTTGAAGTTTCATTTTCTTGTTGAAGAGGTGAGGAGTCAGGTGGAGAGGGAGATTTCATAGTAACAGACAGGATAAGCATGACTGGCTTACCCTGTCCATAAGCTGAGAGTACAGTATCTTCCTAAAGTAAAACATTACCACCTCATCAGCAGATGCCATTGCTATATAGACCAGATAGATCTTCCTGAAAAATCAGGCTGATCAAGAAAAATTACTTTGTGACAGATACAGACATAGAGGCAGAGGAAAGAAAGGAGAGAAAGCTGCAAACAGTTCCTTGGTTTGCCCATACAGCACTCTCAGAAGTTACCACAAATATCTAGCCATACATACGGGGACCTGGCCAGAGTGCAAGTCCTAGAAGTATACACCATGCTGCTTCAGATGGAGAACAGGAGCTATCTTTATTCCTCACCTGAGGGATGGTAAAGGTGCCTGGGGAGCCGGACATTACTCAGCACCACTCTGCTCGGTCGCTGGAGCACGATTTTCAGCAGGCGTTTCAGTCACCTTTGTCTGAGACACAATAAACCTTTAATAAAGGCAAAGACTGACCTCCAGACCCTTCCCCTGCTCAGTGGCAGGGCCAGCCTAGCCCAGGTTTTAAAATAATCAAGGAAGATGAATCCTCAGAAAATATTAATTATAGGAAATACACTAAAGTAAGTATTATACAGCAGATTCTGTCAGGGGACCATGTCAAGTAGAGCGTGAGAAGGTCTTTCCTCATTAAGGTAAAATCTGTGTTTGCAAACAGTTCCATGAAATCATCTGGTAGAAGCAGTTAAGGAAATGGACCTGGAGCTTCCAATCCCATCTCTTACACTACACACAAACTAAACGTTTGAGGAAGCTGGAACACACAACTGTTTCTCTCCACTTCAAAAATATTTGTTACAGTCTGACCCCAATTAAGAACTATCCCAAAGCAATCCCTGTCCCACTGGTAGTTCTCTTTAAGACAAGCTGCTCATTCTCAAAGAAATTCGTAAGGAACAGGCAACGAAACCAGCCACCACCTTCAGCCATCAGCACTTTGGACTTGACCATAAGACTCCTTCAGCACACCAACAATATAGTTGTTAGAACTCCCACAGCACAGAAGGTCCTGAGCACTCACCCCATTAAAACTCTGTCTCCGACACATTTTGCCAGGAGCATGCTTACCTCTTTACCATCCTGAGCTGGAGCATTGGGTGGACGAGGTCGACGCCGGTAGTTGTATGGGCGCCTATATCCACGGCGAAGTGGCTGCTGACTCATAGCACTGGCCTCATGATGATTCTCCTTGTTTTCAGCCTCTCCAGCCACTGGGGCAGGGCGTGGACGCGAGGGCCCTCTGAGGAGGAAGAGAAATGTGTTAAGTATGAGAGAAGCCTAAGAAGGTTAAGCTACCATAATTCTAGCCCAGCAAAAACCTCTCTAACCAAGTACCAGGGCTAACAATTTTGAATGCTAGCAAACCATCCCTTTGCAGTTTGGCTAGCATATAGTTGATAGGCAAAGACCTGTTTCCTTGGGTTAGGCAAACAACCTGGGTGCCTCTTCACCGCACAAGTCAGCAGTGCACCACTGCAAAGGCAAACTGGATCCCGGGCTCCATCCACAGAGGCATTACTAGTAGAGAGATGCAAACATCCCCTCTACCAGGCCACACCTGGAGTGCTGTGTCTGGTTACTGTCTAAAGGAGGGCTGTGATGATCAAAGGGCTGGACAACCTGCCCTAGGAGAAAAGGCTGAGGGGAGTTGGCTCTTTTCTCCCTGCAGAAGACAAGGCTTGGGGAGGAACTCGCCACAGTATACCCGTACTTAAAGGGGAGCTCCAAAGAGGACAAAGGCACTCTCTTCATAAGGAGCCACACTGAGAAGACAAGGCACAACAGATACCAGTCGCACTGGGAGAGATTTCATTTTGATATTAGAAAGATTCCCAGTGACAACAATCATTTACTGGAATAACCTCCCCAGGAATGCAGTAGAGTCACCACCACTGAAAGTTTTCAAGATGTGATTGGAAAGGGTGCTAGATAATCTTATCTAGGATCCCTTTCCCACAAAAGGTTCGGCCAGATGATTTTCTGAGGTCCCTTCCAACCTGGCCTGTTCAATGGTTCTGAGAACCTCCCTTTGTTTTTCAGCATGTCTCCCACTTCCTTCGTTTGAAGGCTCCTTACAGTGTATTTTTTTTATCACACGAACAAGTAAAACCAATTTCATCCACCCTTTCCATGCCACTCGAAGGTAGATTATAGAGGTCCTCTATTTGTCTCTTCTCCCAGACTCCAAGTCCTCAGTCACTTCCACTCTTCAGACATTTTCCCCCCCTTCAGTCATTTTGAAGAGTTTTATTCTGGAAGCTCTCCAGTCTCTTCAGCACCCCCTTTCTCCAAAAGTTCTAGCAAGAGTAACTGTAATAATCCTATTGTTACCTTCTCCTTTAGGAGCCCTCAGGGAACCTAAAATCTAAATCTTGACTGACAGCAATATCCTCCGCTAGCACAGGATGTTACAAGGTAACTATAATGCTACCATATAGTTTAATGGCCTGTAAGACACAGGACACAACTTCAGTTTCTCCTGGACTGTAGTCTTTCCTCTGTACCTGCAAGTAGCACCAGGGCATAAAACCAAGCCTGCGTAACACACAGGACAGAGCTGGTTGTGGACAAGCTACTAATCCAGCGCTGAACTGCAAACTACTTACTGTCTGCAGTCCACAAGAGAACTTATAAAGCACACCCGGGCCCTGCAGATGGTGGACCTAGCTGTCCCACATCAAGTGGGATTCGGACTCATTACATGTTGAGGAGAGCAGAAGAATTCAGCTGGGAAGACATGGAACTCCAACTCACTTCAGTACGTTGCTCAATTATGAGGAGTAACAGGACAAAGAATTCTTTGCTCATTCTTGGCCTATTCCTAGCGCTGAACAATATATAAGCACCTTAAACAACTTCTACAGTTGTTTCCTTAGTCCTGTAGCTCACCTTTCTCCTAGTGATTAAAATGCTTCTCATTCTTGCCATCATTTGCATACAGATTAACATCAGGGAATACAACTTCCTGCTCTTAATGAAGCCTGTACAGATCACAAAAGCATCCAAATGTAATGATGAGCAAACAGTACAAACCTGCGATAGCGGGGTCGATAGGTAGGATTCCTATGGACTTGCTGATGAAGTTGTCCTCCTTCTGTGACCCCATCCTTGATTTCTCCCTCACCACCCTACAACCAAAAAAAGACAACAAGCATCAGAGTGCTGTCTTACTTCACAGGCAGTATACTAAGCCCAGTGATGTGAACAGAAGTTCACAAACAGGATACTGGTACAGAAACACCAGCATATTGGGTAAAAAGCAGCAGATACTCAAAAGACTTCAGTTTGGGCAAAGATAAGAGCAGGACAGAAGAAAAGCCAATAATGCTGCCCTTGTGCCTCACAGTAACAAAGCAGCTACCTGACAGTGCCTCCTCCCAGTCTGCCAAGAAACACAGAGAACCTGACAGTTCTCTCCAACGTGTAGGACAGTGCATTTCAAGACAAGACACTGCACTGTAAGGGGTAAATGTGTCATGGAAAGGCAGCTATCGATCAGGACACTTTTGAATTTGGAAAGCTAAACGAAAGACATCACTCTGAAACTTGCCAGAGACCACTGGCTTCATTCTAAACAAAGACCCATCCCACAGAGAACTCACAAAAAATTAAAGAAATTTAAAGACAGAAAAACTGTACTACATCATGTCAAATACTCTTCTACACACTCAACTTCAACCTTTCAGAGATGCAGTGGTTATCTTTCCCCTTTAGCTGTTATCTGACAAAGCTCTCTATTTCAGTTTTGTTTTTTTTCCTAAGTTTTGGTTGGGGTTTTTTTTCGTTTGTTTAAATGCCAGCCATCAGTAACATCTGTTTTATAAAAAGTTACATTATTACCCATTTCCATTACACTCTTCTTCCCTTTAAACGAAGGAATTTAACAAGAGATGGACTTCTGTGTCCAGATATTCTGCATATGATCCAGCAGGAAACAAAAGCTATTGCTTCCTGACAGCCTTCAGCAGTCTACACTAAGTTTCACAGTTCTCCTTCCAAATCCACACAGCTATTTTAACCATCACATGTTGCTCTATTTTAACTGGCAATCTCAGGTAACTGCACGGGCAGTGAACTCTTCCTTAGCTAAGATAACACAATGATTGGCATTTAGAAAGGCTGCAGTGTTCTAGGTTGTAACAAGAAACCTTGGGTAATTAAATGAACCTCAGTGACCAACCTGAACAATCTTCTCTCACCACAGTAACATACCCTCCAAATTTATTAATTTCAAGAACTCTTTGTAGCTTTCCAAGTTTCCAAAAAGCACACAGACATGGCCTAAAGGCAACTGGAATATTTCACATGCTGTACCTAGAAATACCTGTACCAGCTATTCTTAACAATACGACAAGGTCAGCTGCTGAGGTGAGTATAGAGAAATCGGAATTCAATTCAAAAGACTCACAATCTTAAGTAACATTATCCATTCATCATGATCTCTCATCAATAAAACTGACCAGGATAACTAAATTTCAGGAGGCACTCCCCCTACGTACACAGTAGTAATAGGCAGCATCGATAGCTGTTGAGAGGTACTTGAGACTCAAAACCCAAAAGGAAATTTACACTTCTGAGTTGGACAGCATTATACTACATCCAGCTACATTGCAGTATTCTCTATCCTCTTTGTATCAAGACACTTTGTACTACATATTTTTACAGTTCATTAGACCTGTGATGGGTGATCAGAAGCGTCTCAGACAGCAAAGCGAGAAACAGCACTGCTCCAGTGTTGTGTGTGGCAATAGCATTTCAGAGGTCTTGGGATTTGCCTTTTGTGAAGCAAGGACCTGATGCTCCTGCTCTCACTCTTCCCCACATGAGGGCTGGCAAAGCCCAGAAACAGGAGAAGACAGCAGCAAGATGTGAAGGGAAGACAGGAAGCAAAACTAAAACAATCCTGAACATGCTTCAGCAGAATCATTATTTCTCTTCTCCAGGATTTCTGAGCAAGCACAAGCAGAATCAGCGCTCAGTTCTAGCACTGCAATGCCAGAAATATGGAACCACGAAGGCCTAAAGGCCTCATCTGAGGGACAACGTGCCCCAACCAATGATATTTTCATCAGCCAAAGCTCTCATGTAGCACTTGACAATCAGCATCACATTCACAGCTCTTTAAAATGCAGTATTGAATCACTACATGTTTTTCATGGCACAGCCCAAGTCCGCTCCTCCCTACAGAGGGGTGCATTGGAATCTCAGATAAAAGACTCCTTTTCTCCTGTAGTGATGGAAGGGATGACTAAACCTGGTGAAGCCTTACTTGAAAACAATGCAAACATTTTCCTATTCATCTTGAACTGAATGTTGCTATGTCAGTATTTTAAATGTGTTTGGCTTAAACAACCTGTTGAAAACAAGAGTAGCAAAACTACTAAATTGCTTAGCCTAGAAGATTCAATAATTTCCTGCATCTTCTATAGTACCACAAAAATTCCATTAACACATTACATTAGTATCACTGTCAATTGATTTAGGTCTATTGGCCAGTAGCAAAGTATGGCTCCAGAATAAAATAATTATGCTGCCAGAAGTCATTGAAACACATGCAATTTGTTAAGAAAACAGAATCTGGGCTTTTAGGTCTTGTTTTAATATACTGATAATAAGAATATTAGATTCATTTAGTAGGAAAGCTTAATTTGTGCTCTAAAAGCAGCACACCATGTCTTGCACACACATGATCCTGTTTGCTCAATCTCCTCCACAGGAACCTCCAACTCAGTGTAACACCTTCCAACAAAGCATTAGGTCATCCTACAGGACAAATGAATGAAGGCAGCCTGCTGCACTCCGTTTCTTCCTCTCAAGGCCAAAACAGGCAGGCGGGCTGCGATTCTCCATGCACATCTTGCACAGATTTCTCTAACCCTAAAAAGGTACAAAATTCTACTGCTGTCCCTCAAAACCAAAGCTTTTTAAGCATTAACTGTAACTGCAATGAGCTTTTTACCTCTCTGCTTCCCCTGATTTCTTAATTCATTTGTTCTTATATCTTTTCAGATCAGTCTCTAGCTTTTGTATAATACTATTCATCTTTTCAGGTCTCCTCTCTACAATAAATAGTGCCAGCCTATGAAAGAGCTCTCGAACTATTTCGCTTATTTTCTGACTCACTGGTGTAGAGGCTCCTTTATTACTAATGCACACAGTACGTAAAATGGGGACATCATCAGTTCTCAAGGTTATCAATTCATTGTCTGTTCTAACATTCTGACTACAGCTCCATGCCATGTCTATGTTGTCACAGAATCACAGAACAGTAGGGGTTGGAAGGGACCTCTGTGGGTCATCCAGTCCAAACCCCTGCCGAAGCAGGGTCACCTACAGCAAGCTGCACAGGACCTTGTCCAGGCAGGGCTTGAATATCTCCAGAGAAGGAGACTCCACAACCTCCCTGGGCAGCCTGTTCCAATGCTCCGTCACCCTCAGAGGGAAGAAGTTCTTCCTCATGTTCAGACAGAACTTCCTGTGCCTCAGTTTGTGCCCACTGCCCCTTGTCCTGTCGCTGGGCACCACTGAAAAGAGTCTGGCCCCATCCTCCTGACACCCACCCTTCAGATATTTATAAGCATTTATTAGGTCCCCTCGCAGCCTTCTCTTCTCCAGGCTGAACAAGCCCAGCTCCCTCAGCCTCTCCTCGTAGGAGAGATGCTCCAGTCCCCTCACCATCCTCGTAGCCCTCCGCTGGACTCTCTCCAGTAGCTCCTCATCTTTCTTGAACTGGGGAGCCCAGAACTGGACAGAGTACTCCAGATGAGGCCTCACCAGGGCAGCGTACAGGGGAAGGAGAACCTCCCTCGTCCTGCTGGCCACACTCTTCTTGATGCACCCCAGGATGCCATTGGCCTTCTTGGCAGCCAGGGCACACTGCTGGCTCATGGTTAACCTGTCGTCCACCAGGACACCCAGGTCCCTCTCCACAGGGAGAGTTTAGTCTCACAGTTTAGTGAAGAGCACAGCTTCTTTTCTGTAGTAGATATAATTAAGAAACTTCTTATATGAAGAAGTACTTCTTACTCTCCACAGAGCTCTCCATGCAATCCAGATGCAGTTCCACTGGAGCTGGTTAAATACCTCAGATTCCTCAAGGGTCTCTTCACTCTTGAGAAATTCAGTGTTCAAAACCAGGCCCAGTCAGTTACACACAGTACAGGCACATTTGAGCTAGCACAGCAAACCAAGGATAGCATCTTTAGTTTGCCTAAAACCATGCCAGTAAGCAAGGAGAAATCAACTCTTGCTGTGCTGCAAGGTTTGACTGGAGTTGCCAACAGGCATCAATTCAGTGTTCCTGAAACCTAGAAGGCCACCATGTCAAAAGTCACCTCAACAAATTAAAGAGGGTTTTTTTTCCAGTAAATACAGGATTGATGATGCCGACAGCTGAGCTCTACAAAAACCTTTCACCTCTGCAGCCTCGTAGATCTTTACACACAGCGGGCCTGGGTACGCTGAAACCTTTTCTGTCACGTATGCAGCAACAGTTGCCTGCAGCTGAGTAAATACAATTTCAGCAAACACAGCCCAAGAGTGCCATACTATGAGCAACTCAAACTTGTCTCAGACATATGCTGCAGGACAGTTAGCCAAAACAAACGTCAAGTAGAGGCGCACAACCATTAATGTACCTGCTAATGGGACCATACAGAACAGTGTATACATATTGCTATGGCTCACAGACATTGCTACCTTTCTTCCCCATTTACACACACGGCAACAGAAGGGGGAAGAAGAGGCCTTGTTGAAGCAAAAGGACATTAGAAAGAAGCATCTTTCCAGATGCAGTAGACACGCAGTTTCAATAGGAAGAATGTGTTAACTGATGCAAGTGAAAAGTCTCCAAAAGGAAATACCGACAGCTTCAGACGAGGATTCACTCTAATCCCAATTGATCTGTCACAGCAAGTACAGAGGGGATGACAAGAACGTCTGCACAAGTTTGAGTGGTTTCACTGAGCTACAATAGGACAGATTCAGGGACAGTCCCTGCAAAGACTTCCTTAAAGTGAAGCTTTGACTTGTTCAGGCAACTAATAACCGAGTGGGTAAAAAGGCCCAGCAGAACTGGTCGCACCTCAAACTAGCTCAGACCACTGCAACATGTAGAAAGTCAAGCAGGCATAGCTTGTATCAACCTTGGCTGCACAAAGAACTCCTGACTGAGCTCAAACATGAAAAGGAAGTATCACTTAAACAAGTCTTACACATACAAGTCTATGAGACTACACTGGCCACGCTCAAGACTGCTGAAGGAGTCTGGCCAGTATCATCTCTGAAAGGTCACAGCAGTCATGGAGTTCACCTTGTTACCTGTTAGAGTGGCATGCTAAGGTACTAATCATTCTTGAACAACACAGTACTCTGAAGACATAATACCAAATCCAGAGGAACAGTCAATGCACGGATGGGAAGACCTAACATTCAGAAGATACTCAACAAGCTAAAGAGAAGGTCCAAACTTCATGAACAATGGGAAACAATGAACACCCAAGTTTACGTCCTTTTGTAAATTATCATTTGCAATTTTTGAAGGTTGTAATCCTTCCAGCATCAATGATCCCAGAGAAAGAGCAGTACATTTTAGATTGTGAAATGAGAGGTAACTTCACAGGACATCAGGCACCAGTCACACAACAGCTAAGGTCCAACACCCACACCAAATCAGTCTGGGGACTCACATATAAGCAAGCCAAAGGAAAATGGGGGGATATCACAATTTGTTCCTCTTGTGTATATCTTCAAGCACCAGGATCCAAGTGTGTTACAATGTCATATGCAAGCCAGATTTTTAGCTGTATAAGACTGCATTAGACACCCAAGCCTTAGACTGAACATTCCCCATGTCCAAGTTGGGTCTCACATCACTCTTCAGGCAGAAAGAAACAGTTTCTTTCCACACTCAGCAGTACACAGGGTTGTCTCAGCCTTGACATGTCTGCTTATTTAAAAGCTGAAGCAGCTGCAAGACAACACCAATACCACCAACTAAAGCATTCACTCTCAGTAAAGACAGCTGAGGGAGATTTTAATCTCAGGGAGAGCAGAAGGGACACAGAATCAATACTGGAACATAGCCGGTTGATGAGCTAGCAGATAAAACTGGAAACATCAAAAAGCTGAAAAAAACCCAAGTACCCTAATTTTTTTGCCACTTGGCATGAAAGCTTAAGCTGCAAACTGTATCACCATAACCAAGGACATACTCAGTAGTAAGCCATCAGTTGCCAGCACCAACTTCTAGCCACCTCCAAGGGACTCAAAAGAACACCTTTCATGTATTTAAGGCCCAGTTGCATCCAGCAGGATTAAAGAAAAGACCTCACGATAGCTAGTATAAACAGCTAGGTTTTAAGGAAGGATTTGACAACAGTTCTTCGGTTTGCCCCCATGCTGTCAACTCTGTAGAACAAGATGAGAAGAGTTTTGTTGCTTGGGCAGCCATTTCCACCAGGGCTCTCATAGTGGCTCATTCACACATTTCTGCAAGCGATGATCAGACTCAACAATTAAACAAAAGCTAATCAAGCCTGGAAAATGTTCCAGTTTGTTGGATTATTCCAGGCACCAATTTAGCACAAAGTGCACAGGAGTAGTAACTGCTAGAAGTACAGCCATGTACCTCATACTTACTTGTCCCTCTGCAAAAACTTGCAGGGACACCGCTTAGGAAGGCTTGCGGATATTATGAAGGGTGGCATGTAGCTAGTTTAAAGAAAAAACGCATTATCTTTACACTGACCTGCTGCAGGCAGAGGCCTATGCAGGGATGATACATGGAGACTTCAATTAGTTGGTCAAACTACTACCACGTTATGCAAAGTGACAAACTTCTAAACAAATCCTGTTTTCCAAGTAAGCCAAGTTACAGTTACACTGCTTAGAGTAATATAAATACTTCCCCTTGCTTCCGGTAAAGAGCATGGCGAACCACCTAAGCGTCTCACTCCTTTGTGCTTATTCTTCAAACAAACAGGTACCTTAACACCCAAAGAGATGCTTTTAACATAGTCTAGAAAGACACGCCAAGGAAGGGCCTACAGGACACCAATAATAGAAAACATCAGTGTCAACATCAATGATGTGCTGGAGGAACCCAGAATATTACTGAAGAACACTTGTAACTTAGTTAAGCATTGACAGTTTACTGATGCCAGTGCTGCCCCTGTAGTGCCCTCTCATGAGGGCATCAGAAGATTGCTGAGGAGGTAGGATGACTGCCACTAAAGAAACTGAACTTACGCTTCGAGGTGTTCCACGGCGTCGGCCAAAATAGCCACGTCGATAGCGACGCCGGTCTGCAGCATAGCGGCTGCCTTCTACAGGGACTCCATCTGGACCAGTGACATTGGCTGCTTCTGCACCCTAAAAGGCCAAATGAGAGTAAACCAGGGTGCTGTGAGAAGAGAACAACCAGCTACAGGGAGAAGATGCAACAGGAAAGAGGCTTTTTTGCATCACTTCCAAGCTACAAAGATTTCTTCTTCCCATGGAGTGCAAAAGCAGGTTTGTTTCTCAACCCCATAACCAAGAGTTATGATCATCAGTTGAGACCCTATCAGCCACACCGAGTTCAGAGGAAAAAGCAAGAAGCAACTGACTAAAGGAAAAAAAAAAAACACAAAACGCAAACTCAAGTGTTTGAGAATGCAGAAGTGCTAAGAACTTGAATGTTCTTACAGTTATGAAGCTACCAGACTCCAAGATAAATTCTTCAGGGCAATATATGCTTTCGTTAATTACTGGGCAGGTTGCAAGCCTCAAATGCTCTATCAAGTAAAAATCACAGATTCTAGAAGCACTAGGATGTAATTAAAGTGGAGTTTTGATACATATCTAGAAATACTTCTTAATAAAGCCTTAAAAACAAAAAAGCCCAAACAGATCTTCCACAGAAAAGCTGTATGAATGCCACCCACCCCAGGGATTAACAAAGTAGATGAAGCCACCAGATATACCGCTAAGGCTCTGTGTTACTCCCCACTGGAGCAATGTTAACTGCTGCCCCACATCTCTAAGTCTCCATAACCTCTTACCTTCTCTCCCTCGACCACATCAAATTCTACAGTCTCTCCATCACCAACACTGCGCAAATATTTCCGTGGGTTGTTTTTCTTTATCGCCGTCTTTAAAGGAAGAAGATACAGAAAAATATATTATTTTATCTTTCTTATTACCATACACATTCATAGCTGTGTAAATGAGGGAAGGATAGCATTATTCTGCTACAGTCCCAAATCAACACACCAGATCAGTTACCGTACCAAGATATGTCAGATACACAGACATCTCTTGCTCCACAGGCTCTCCAATACTCAGTCAGGGTTTACTCCTTTCTCAGTCCTTCTGAGTTTACAAATCAGCTGTTGCCCCAGGATCCCCTCTGTCAAGCCTGCTAAATACCCAGATCATTACACACTTCTGTATGAACAGAGTTCACGCCAGGTGTTTGCTCTGCAAGCTGTACCAAGGCAGCTCCAGCAGCAAGTGTGATCCATGCCTTCAGTTATTAGGAAACCTGTAGACCATCTACAGGGAACTTAAGACCATGTGTATTTCTGCAGAAGGTGGCATTAACATACCAGAAGGTATCATGGTAACTCATAGTAACTAGAGAAGAATTGCTATAACTCTGGTGCAACATAAATAAGAGCTTTACCTAAGCACTGTAAGGGAGAGTCCCAAAAGTTAGGGCACCCCTAAAGAACGCAGCAGTAGTACCAGAACACACAATCACAGTATCAGTCATCTCCTAGACAGAAACCCCAAAATATATTCAAACTATATTCAGTCAACAACAGCCCAAAAATGTCTTCCACTGAAGGAGAAGTTCTAATCAGTTTCAAGTTGAGCTTGACCAGTTTGGGAAATGGATTCTCATTGCTGCTGAATGCAGTCCCCTTTGTGTTTCAGGCAACAGGCCAGCATGTCCTTTCAGCCCCCCATCTAGCCCCACCTTTCCCTGTACCCTGCGCTGTTCCTGAACAGTTTAAGGAGGAATGCGAGAGTGTACATGCTATTGCTACCAAAACAAAAACAACTCAAGAGGGTTTGGTTTTTTTTTTTTGTGATACAGGAAGAGAAGGAGCTGCTCAAGTGAATTCTTTTGGGAACTACTTTACAAAACAGACTCCCACCATCAGCTGAGACAGCTGCTTGCCCTTCTGCTTTCTAACTGCCCCTTTCTCAAAATCAACTGGAAGTGCTAGCTTTTCTGTAAATGCTACAGACCAATACTAAAATCATTATCTTCACTTCAGATTCAGGGTTTTATTCTTTCACCACCGCTTGTACTGAGACAACTGACTCAAACTCATAAGACTTGAGCTCTGCATACGACAGAGACGTCAACAAGCTGTATTTCAAACTCCTTCCCCTTCCTTATAAGTGCAGAGGACCACCAGATTTCTTTTCAGCAGAGGGTGTACTCAAGATTAATCAAGCTCCCCAAACATCCTCCAAGAAGCACAGTGGAAGATAAAGTCGATAGGATTCCACACTTTCTGCTCCAGCTTGAGGGGCAGAAACTTCAACATTCAGATTTGCAATTGAATAACCTGCCAACAGGAGACAGAGGCTGCCACACAGCAGTCTGGGGTTTGTTTCAAAGGCAACCGGGAACAATTCTGAGCAAGTCTCAGAATTCATAGCAGAAACTCAACAGCTTTACTACTTACTGCTTCAGCTGCAGGTAAACAGTGTTGAAATAAGCCTCTAACAAGCCTAAGCTCTACGCTTGATGAAAAGACTTTTGCTCCATCTCCAGAGGGGAGAGCGCACTATTCTCCCTGTTACTGTTCAGCAGCAGCCTGCAGGCTCCAGCTTCTCTGGATTCCAAAGACAGATGTTTTGTGTTAACAGAGACAGCGCTCAACCATTAAGACAAAGCCTTTCCTTTCCCAAGGGGACACTGATGAACAGACAGCTAGAAGAGTCTTCAGAGTTGGTTCAGTATTTTGTTTGGAAAAGTCCTTTCCATATCCTCGTATCACCACATCATATGCGCATCCACCACTGTCACAGCACCAGCCAGAATTTGTTACACCAGTTACTGGTGCATGCACAGGAGGCTGCGCACGATGAACACACCACAGTGAAACGAAGAAAAAGACCTCTGCAGCAGAAGAGATTAACTCCCCCTCACTGCCTGCTGATTCAGACTATGCCTAATTAAGTTGGACTTCTCTGGCTACTGGCACTTTTAACAGTGTTAAATCCCAAGGCCCTCCTCCCATCCCCCAGACACACCCCACAAGGCAGGTGGATCCCTACTGCTCACACCACCTCCAGCTGACACAGTGCCCTAGACAGCACCTTGCGGGAACCAACCGGACAAGGACGCAGCCAGACAAAGCAGGCCAAGAACTGCTCTTCCCCAAAACACCGCTTGGGCTCCCCACAAAGCAAAGGGTTAATTCAAAGCAAGCCATGCATGCCCTAAAGAGAAAAGCATTTTAAGCTGTACTGGGTTTATAAATAGCACCCAACAGTCAGACACGAGTGTTAACCCCCATTCCGATCATGCGATCGGCCTGTTCCCTCCCCGCTGTCGATGCGTGCAGGGGAGGCAGGGAGGAGGCTGTATCTATTCAACTAGGTCAGCCTTATTCTGGAGGGATTAGGCACAGAATCCAGCCCCTCCCGGGACAGGCACGGGGAGGATGGGAAGAACCAGCACTACCCACGGAGGGGGAGCTCGAAGCTTATGCAGTGGGTTTGCCTCCCTGGCCAGGCCACCCCATCAGCAGCTCTGGCCAGAAAGCCCCAGGCTCTGGTAGATCCCACCTTCACTACGGGAACAGCCTGAGATGGAAGAGCTGAGGAACATCTGATTGCAACCAGCCCAGGCCCAAGCTGGAAGCATCTACTCTGCCACACACAGCCCACCATCAGGGTTAATCGGATGCAGGCTTGCACGTGATGTGGCATTTCTGAAGCATCAAGCCAGTTTTGCTTAGTGCTCACCCAGAGAGAATTTCAGCCACAGGAGATAGGGAGTAAGTTCCCCACACACACACCAGTTTACATTTAGGTGAATAACCTTCTCCACAGGTGAAGGAGACAAAGTAACACAGATAACACCAGCTTGCTGTTGGCCTTCACTGTTTGGGTCTCTGCAGGCAGCCTTCCCAAGTGGAATAACACTGATCCATGTTATCTCTGTCATCAGCACAACCACCATTTTTCAGTGTATCTTCTCACAGGTCTCAAGGAGACATCCTTTGTTTTCAGGGCAGTTTTACAGTGCTGCCTATTCAGAACATCTTTCTGTTACTAGAACTCTCCCCACCCTTCTCTGGACACATTTCTATCAGGCCACAGATGCAGCACCTGCATCAGCATGCACACAGTCATTAAGGAAAAAGAGTGACCATTACAAATCAATATATGTTTTGAGACCTCTTGCTCCCAAGTCCACCAACTGAACCAGGAACGTGTACTGCACACACTTCCCAACATCATCTTCACTCATTACAGGCACTAGACTTGTCCAAAAAGAAGGATGAAGCTGGGCGGGAATAACAGGTCTACATGCCTTGACCCAGCGAAACATTTATCACAGGCTATTTGGTCACAAAGCCACACAAACTAAACTAACTCTCAATGCTGACCAGCATGTTTAACACAGCTACAGAGGCACAGAGCTCGTCACAGAGGATGAGGTTATGAGTGCAAGTTTCCTGGTTACATTTCATGGAAATACAGCCACTTATGCCACAGAGAAAGCTCATACTTTTCAGGATCACGTGGGTCTGCAGACATTTCACATGGGACAAGCTCCAGGGGCAATATTTCATTTTCTGGTGAAGTAAAAGTCTCAGATGATGCAAAACCTGATCTAAGCCAACTAATCAGTTCACATGAGCAAGGAGGCAGCACCCCCTGTCTTCCCATTAGTTGCCTGGGACCTGAGAATCACAGTATAAACTTAGAACAGCTGACTGACAGCTCAAGGGAAGTTAAGCAATGACAAGCCACTGGGCAACCTCTCTCTGCTTGGGCACACTTGGCACACAGCCCTCCTCCTCTTCTTCCCAAGAGCAGCTGCCTCATGTAGCAACAGCTGATGGCAACCCAGGCTGGTCAAGAGCCAGACTAGATCACTTTCTCTCCAACACCAGGAAGGGCAGACAGAATAGACCTGTAAACAAAGGGGGCAGGAAGAAACAGAAGACAAGGAGCACGAGGAAACGGGGGGGGGCAAGGACAGACAACAAGGAGCAAGGTATTTACAAAACAGAGGAGTCATCTCCCTAGCAGAAGGGCAATCAAACAAAACCACACCAAAAAACCTGCCAAAACCCCTTTAGTATTCAAATCAGAGCAGACGAAAGCAGAGAGGGTTAGAATACCTACTCCTTCAGTTATAACTCCAGAAAGAAGGAAAACACCCTAATATTCCTCCCTGAAAATTTCAGCATACATGTCCATTCAAGGTATTTGCAGCAAATATTCTAAGCAGAAGGCAGGACAAGGTTGGGTGGCTGTTTCAGGAATTTGCATTAGAAACCTATGACAGCACACACCTCTCAGTACAATTACCACTGTCTTACCTGATGAACAAATACATCTTCTTTGGTATCATTTCTGCAAAAAAGAAAGTGAGAAGTCGTAAGAGACTTAAAACAGAAATCCCTGACTTCACAAGTGAAACCCTCCTTCCCCCAGCCTGCAGTACATCTCCTGGATTCCACAGATTCTGTGTAAGTCTATGCTACCAAGACTCTGCTCTCAATTTCCAGGGTCATATGCTCAACAGCAGAAAGGACTCCCCACCCTTCAGCAGCGGGAGGGTCTCTGTAGCCTTCTGGCAAACACTCAATATTTTGTTTTGACACAGGGCCGAGGTAATGACTGCACTGCTTGCCTTCCACTATTCCACCCCCTCAAAAAAGCTTCCACAGGGGCTGCAACCTGAGCTGTTATCCCAGAGGTCAAGCAAGACTATCAACAGGACTGGCCACAGCTGTTAACAGAGCTCTCCTTTCAGTGAAACTCAAAGCAACCATGCACAAGAGATGTTCGAGTCCATTGGAGGGGGACCCAGACACAAACATGAGGTTGTCTGGATTAGGCCAGCCAGTTCAGGCTTCTGCACACCAAACATGAAGACAGGTCTGAGACCTTGATTCTGGGTTCCCACACAACACAAAGCACCTAGACCCTGCCATCTGCTCACTCCGTTCCTTCTGCGCAGAGGGAACCGGTGGGTCAAAGTTTGTGAAGGTATCGCGGAATCCAGACCTCGCTGCATTGCACTAAAGCAATAGCAGACTTCAGTTTAGGAAGAAAGCTAACAGGTTGTGACACCATACCGGCTGAAGGCTCTCACATCAACTGCTACGAAAGATTTTAAGACCACTTCTCAAGTCAAGCTTTTCTTCTAAGCTTCTGTAACACTGGATAGTAGCCTCCAGAGACTGGGATTAATATTGTACCAGAACTGGTTTCAGATCCATGAAACAGGAGCTCCTTTATCCCTGTATACACTGTCCACCTTACCCAGATCTACCCACTGTGTAACAGTTCAAGGACTTGCAGAACAAAATAACTTGCTAGTTCGCCTTTTGCGAGACAAGTGCTCACCATGGAGGAGCTTTGCTTTTCATAAAGCACACAAGACATTTAAGCCCCTAACCCCACAGATATTCCAGCCTTAAAAGCCAGAGTTTCTTCCAGTAACTTTAAAGCCTGGGTCTCATGCACCTAAGACTGAAGTGTGATCAGTATCACTTACAGCTATTTGGATTATGGATGCCACTCAGAGGTTTGTTTGCATTCAGAGGACAAGAAAACAAAGATACAAAGAGAGAATTTCTGTGAACCCAGGCCTGGAATAGCTTCAGTTCAACGATCACAGAATCACAGAATAGTAGGGGTTGGAAGGGACCTCTGTGGGTCATCTAGTCCAACCCCCCTGCCCAAGCAGGGTCGCCTACAGCAGGCTGCACAGGACCTTGTCCAGGCGGGTCTGGAATATCTCCAGAGGGGGAGACTCCACAACCTCCCTGGGCAGCCTGTGCCAGTGCTCCGTCACCCTCAGAGGGAAGAAGTTCTTCCTCATGTTCAGATGGAGCTTCCTCTGCTTCAGTTTGTGCCCATTGCCCCTTGTCCTGTCACTGGGCACCACTGAAAAGAGCTTGGCCCCATCCTCCTGACACCCACCCTTCAGATATTTGTAGGCATTTATAAGGTCCCCTCGCAGCCTGCTCTTCTTCAGGCTGAACAAGCCCAGTTCCCTCAACCTCTCCTCGTAGCGGAGATGCTCCAGTCCCCTCACCATCCTCGTAGCCCCGATATTAGAGAATCTCAAAGTATATTTAGAGTAGGTATTTGGACCAATAAGTTAACACTTCAATTTTTATCCAAAAGTATTTCCCCTCATTCTCCAACCTTACTCACGCCTTAAAAAAAAAGCAGTCATGAAAGAACATACAGCTCCTTAAAGGTGTAGAGGTGTAGCACAAGTAAACATGAGAAACAAGTAACAGGCCAAATTTGTAATGAGTTTGACCCTTTCTGTTTTCTCCCCATAAACACAACCTTGGGGGGGGAGAGGCATGAGGGGGGGCAGGAACAAGAGTCCCCTGAGATGATATCCAAGTCTGTTGAATGCTTGGCCAAATCTGGCCATCAACTGCATCATCTTGTAGTCAGGTCCTCAGGCCTCTGTTGCCATTACCAACACGTGGCATATTAACTGTACCATGAGTCTTTGTACACTATAAACATAACTATGATAATGTAATCATACCTGTTGATAAAGCCATATCCATTTCTGACATTGAACCACTTGACTGTGCCAAGAACTTTGGTGGCTGGAAAGGAAAAATTAAAGAAGTTACCCTAAAACATAACAAAATACAAGAAAGTTACAAAAATACTTTCCTACCTGCGCACGAAGCCACAGCCAGACCTATTCTGTTCCCGTAACGCTCAAAGGGTACCTTCGCCTCCCGCTGCAGTTTATACTAACACTGCAGCAGGAAGCAGTGCTTTCATTTGCTGTTCATCAGCCAAGTTTGCCACACAGCATCTAGAATGAAGTCCAGCCCTATTTTCAGAATTGGCCACCCGTCCCTTCCCTTTTATTTCTTATCCCAGAAGTGGGCAGTGCTAGAAATCCCACTGCCATTCATCAGTTCTCTTTAGCTTAATAGCTAGACATGAAACATAACTGAAGAAAGCTGATAAAAAAGTCCATAAAGAAGCCATACTGCAGTGTCTTATAGGATCTGGCAAAACCTGTTCCTCCAACACATAGGTACGTGTGGGAGGAACTCAACAGCAATGGAGGTAGTTCAACCTCTCCTTCCCTCTCAGCAACTGCGCCGAGACCACAAACTGAACACCTTTCAGACCTGTAGGAAAAGGAGGATTTGGGGCTCTAGACTTTAACAGATGTTACTTATTACATAGCATGACCACAACTACCTAAGCAATCCACATAGTGCTTCTTTGAACAGGGTCTGGTCACCTACAGATGACTGCTTATTAAAAACCTTACATAAGTTTGGGGGGTGGGGGGAAACCCCGAGGCAATTAAAACGAAAATAGCCTAGAGAATCTCCAGTGCAGAACTCCAAGCCAGTCTACCAGAGGCAACAAGAACACACTGTAAATTGTTACCTTCATCTGGGCTACACCTGCATTCTTCCCTAAACAGCCACTAGGAGACAGACCTTTGGTCTCACAGTCTTGCCATTCCTGTACACCCCTCTGACAGACAAAGAAAAGGCAACCTCCTCCTCCTCCTCCTCCTGTGAATACAGAGCTGAAGTAGGAGCGTCTGCCAATAGCAGTCCATTGTAATACCCCTGCTGTTATTGAAAGTAATAACAGGCCATTTGTCATTGCACTTTTACAAGTGAAGGTTTTGGTCATCTTTAATACAATTTTTTAGCAGAAAATGTTCATATTTAGAAGAAGAAAATCATGTTAAGAAAAGGGCTCTCCCTAGTACAGCAACCATTCCCAAGACTTCTTGTTTACAGAGATAAAACCCCTAAGTTCCACTGCCTAGCGCTGATTCAGTAACAATAACAGTCTTCAGCGTGATTTACAGTTGTGCTTTCAGGTTTAGTTTTATGGGGACATCACTAGGTACAGACGCTTACTGCTACCACAAAGGCACTGGCTACATGCAAGAGCTCGCTGCACCAAGACAAGTCAGCTGGGGAAGAAAAGGTGGTGCAGGGGGGGCAGCACAGAAACGGGTGCCATGCAAGTTTTAGCCTGCTTTAAGAAAGCAGGCTAATGCCACTGATTTCCCCCCCCCATCAGCCTTTCCCACCCCCGCACAATACCTATTGAACCTCTTGGCCTATTTCAATCAGATTAGAACCAGGGCGAGAAACCTCAGAAGCCTGATGAAAAGTAGTCAAAACTCACTCTACATGGCCAGCTGGCTGCTGATAAATGGCAGTCCACACACACAGCTTCAGAGCAGAATCACAGAACATTAGGGGTTGGAAGGGACCTCTGTGAGTCATCCAGTCCAAATCCCCTGCCCAGGAAGGGTCTCCTACAGCAAGCTGCACAGGACCTTGTCCAGGCAGGGCTTGAACATCTCCAGAGAAGGAGACTCCACAACCTCCCTACATTGCTCCTTTTGCACAAGCTGCCAGAGACCAGGGATGAGTCTTCAATATATTCCCTAAAACAGCGTATGGGGAAATACCATTCCATACTCACAGCAGTCTTACAGTCTCCCCTAAACATTACCATGGGGGGGATGTCATCGGACACAACAGCATGGCACTGAACATCCATGGCCATGGTGCAGCCATTATTAGGCCTGAGCTGTCACAGCAGGGCAATCAGGCAAGGAGGAGGACAAGCCCAGAGGAAACCTTAACCAGCAGTTTTACTGACGAGCCAGAGAAGGGGCAGTTGATGTGATGACACCTATCCCACCAGCAAGTGAAAGTCCACATATTTCTACAAGATGCTGTACTCTGAAGCTAGCTGAGGAAACACTCATCAGCCACTCCTACCCACACCAAAACAGTCTTTTCATTAGTTACAGCAAGGAAAGCCAAAGCTTCCTGCGACCAAGAGAAGAGAAAGTTGGCTAACCTTTATCCTTATTCCTACAAGTCAGACACTTGGATGCCCTGGACATTTGCCTTGCTTCTAAGGGGATCTTTGTAAGAGGAGACTTAAGGGAACATAATGACAAGACCATTAACAGGGACACCTGAAGTGAACTTGAACACAAGTCCATTTTCAAGGAGCATTTTCCTTACAACTCCTTCTAAAAAGTTTGCCTAGTGCCTTCACTTCCCCACCCCCCTCACCTCCAAGCAACAGCAACAGGTGAACAAGGTTAAAACATTACAGACAACGACACAAGCCACCTGAAGGCAAGAAGCAGCCAGGCACACCACCACATACAGATGTGCCTTGACTGATTAGTGACAAACCAGATAAGGGGGGGGGGGGGGAATCCTGCAAACCACACCTCCAATTTCTGTTTTGCTAGAATCCTTCCTATCTCAGCTCCAGAGCAATCCTTCACCTGGCTCCTCTATCTGCTGCCATAAGACCCCAGTCCTTCCTTCCTCCCTCCAGGAGGGAAGGTGCTGTCACTCCTCAGTGGAGTTCGTGGCTCAGCCCTGGCAGCCGGCCTCAGCTCTCCCCCGCCGACCTCTCGAGGGTAGGCAGTTACGGGCAGCGGATCCCTGTTCCCACTGCAGACTGGACTCTCGTCCTTTGCAACAGGTCGGTCCTGCTCAGTCACGACAGAGACACACTAGCTACGCGCTGGGCTTCAGCGCACAGACGGCAACTTGGCATTTAAGTATAAACTAAGAAAAAAAACCCCACAACGGTAATCCTAGAGGCACTACTACAGCAGTGCTCTTTACAGGCAGAGAAGCTGCTCAGAGCCCGGAGGTTACGGGGAGCGGGGCACGCAGGTTTTACCAGCGACCCCCCCCCCGCCCTCCAAGGGGAGATGCCCCTGCAGGGTCCGGGGCCGGCGGCAGGTGCCGGGAAGCCCATCAACATGGCTGCGCTTCCACTCGCTGTCCCCGCCCGGCTCCGGAGAACCGCCCGGGGCCGCGATTCGCGCTTCTCCGGAGCCGGGCGGGTCAGCGCTCGCCGCCTCCGCCGCCGCACACAGGTTGCTCCCGCCCAACTCCGAGCCGGGAGTCCCGGCCAGGCGCCGCTCGGCTCCCCCCCGGCCGGGAATGGAAGCGGCGGCGGCACGGCCGCCTCCCCCGAGCGCAGACTGACTCACACCCGCGCCGGGGGGGGAACGGCGGACCCGGGCGGCGGCCACGCGCTTCCCCCGCCGCAGGTGCCCCGGGAAGTTGGGGAGCGGGGAGGCCCCGCACTCACCCAGCACTTTCTTCTCCGTCTCGGGCGCGGCGGTTGCGGCGGCACCGGCAGCCGCTTCACCGACCGGCGCGGCGGCGCTGACGGGGCTCTTGGGCTTGGCGTCCGGGCCGGCGGGCGACGGCGGCGCAGGGGCTCCGGCCGGGGAGGCGGGGGTGGCGGGCGCCGGGCTGGCGGTGCTGCTCTCCGCCGCCTCGCTCATGGTGCCTGGCGGGCGGTGGGTGGCTGCGCGGCTCTCGGCTGTCCCTGGGGCTCGCGCTGGGTCTTACTGCCCCCAAAATGGCCCCGCCGAAGTTTTAACGCAGTCAGCGGGGGCCGGCACTCGCGCCGCCCCCGTCGGCTTTTAAAGGGGCCGCGGCGACGTTCAGCGGGGCTCGCGTCCCGCCCGCCCGGACGCCCGAGGAGCTCTGGACCGGGGTCTGGCCGGTGCGAGGGCCGGGACGAGAAGACGCGAGCACGGCGTGGCGCGGCCTTCGGAAATCTGAACGCTTCTGGAGGGTTCGGAGGTGTTTCCACCGGCGCGGGCGTCGCCGCTCCCGGTTCTGTCCCACCCTTTGTTGAGTCCTGGGTGCAAATTACTCTTTGCATTGTCCTCACAGAATCACAGAATGTTCGGGGTTGGAAGGGACCTCTGTGAGTCACCCAGTCCAACCCCCCTGCCCAAGCAGGGTCACCTACAGCAGGCTGCACAGGACCTTGTCCACCCTTCAGATATTTATAAGCATTTATTAGGTCCCCTCGCAGCCTTCTCTTCTTCAGGCTGAACAAGCCCAGCTCCCTCAGCCTCTCCTCGTAGGAGAGATGCTCCAGACCCCTCATCATCCTCGTAGCCCTCCACTGGACTCTCTCCAGTAGCTCCTCATCTTTCTTGAACTGGGGAGCCCAGAACTGGACACAGTACTCCAGATGGGGCCTCACCAGGAACAGAGTAGAGGGGAAGCAGAACCTCCCTCGACCTGCTGGCCACACTCTTCTTGATGCACCCCAGGATCCCATGGCCTTCTTGGCAGCCAGGGCAGTCGTCGTTGCACCCCACTGTAGAGGGAAGAAACGAAAAAGTAATTTTGCCCCGCAGCTTTCAATCCTCCGCTCTACGTTAATTTTGTTAAGATTATGTTGCTTTATGTCCTTTTACGTTTTCAGGGTGTGTGAAAATTTCTACGAGGCTGCTCACTGACATTACTTTTGAGAGGAAGGCTCATTAAGCGAAGTCAAACGCATTATCAAAATTCAGACACTGACATGCACTTGAGACATCAAATTTATTTTCAGTGAAGTTGTTAATTAATTTTTCTTCCTCAAGTTAATTTTGGAGTGTCACTGGAAATCCCACTCAACAAAAAGCTACGGCATACAAGCTGTGGAAATGTACTGCTCTTTATTCCATCCCTTGGTAGAACATTGACGGTGTTTTCCTCTATTTTTTCAATTATTTTCATAATGAGAGAATGTAAGAATTGCAGCGCAGTCTCATTTTTCCTTTTCTTGCTGACAATTGGTAATACATTTTCTTTGCTCCAGCATTAAATCTCTTTTCAAAAATCATGTTGGAAGAAACCAGCCCACCAACTTGGATAATAAAAGATTACAAATGTGGTGTGTGGAGACTAATTCCTGCATCTCTACATTTTCTGAATACTTCCTATCAACTTGTTGATAATAACTGGTTTATAGAGTTTAGAACAGTACAGAGTCACAGAATGGTTGATGTCGGCAGGGATCTCTGGAGGTCATCTGGTCCAGCCCCCCTGCTCAAGCAGGGCCAGCTGGAGCCGGTTGCCCAGGACCGTGCCCAGACAGCTTTTGGATATCTCCGAGGAGGGAGACTCGACAACCTCTCTCTCTTCACTGTGAGTCAGCCTCGCTGTGCAAAAGGTTTTCTGATGCTCAGAGAGAACTTTCTGTGTTTTTAGTTTGTGCCTGCTGCCGCTTGTCCTGTCACTGGGCACCGCTGAAAAGAGCCTGGAGCTCTTTGCACCCTCCCTTCAGGTATTTATACACATTTATAAGATCCCCTTGAGCCTTCTCTTCTCAACAGTGCCGGCTGTCTCAGCCTTTCCTCCTATGAGAGATGCTCCAGTCCCTTCATCGTCTTCCCGACCATTCGTTGCACCCTCTCCAGTATGTCCATGTCTCTCTTGTACTGAGGAGCCCAGCGCTGGAAACAGTACTCCAGGTGTGGCCTCACCGGTGTGGAGTTTGTGTCATCAGAAAACTTTCTGGGGGTACACTCTGACCTATCATCCAGATAATTAATGAAGATGTTGGACTGGATTGGACCCAGTACTGACCTCTGAGGTAGAGCACTAGTTACTGCCCTCCAACTAGACTCTGTGCCACTGATCACCACCCTCTGGGTCTAGCTGTTCAGCCAGTTTTCACCCACCTCACTCACTGCTCATCCAGCCCACACTTCAACAGCTTCTCTGTGAGGATCTCATGGGAGGCAGTGTTGAAAATCTGACTGAAAGCCAGCTAGACAATATCCACTGTTTTGCCCCTGTCTACCAAGCCAGTCATTTCATCATATAGAAATTCATCAGGTGGGTCAAGCACGATTTCCCCTTGGTGAATCCATGCTGGCTACTGCCAATCACCTTCTTGTCCTTCATGTGTCTGGAAATGATTTCCAGGATTAGTTGGTCCATCACTTCCCCATGGATCAAGGTGAGGCTGACCGGCCTGTAATTCCCTGGGTCCTCCTTCCTGCCCTTATTGAAGATAGGAGTGACATTTGCTTTCCTCCAGGTCCTCAGGCGCTTCTCCCAGTTGCCATGACCAGTCGAAGAGTACTGACAGTTGCGTCACAAGGACATCTGC
Organism: Opisthocomus hoazin; assembly: GCF_030867145.1. Taxonomy (NCBI): domain Eukaryota; kingdom Metazoa; phylum Chordata; class Aves; order Opisthocomiformes; family Opisthocomidae; genus Opisthocomus; species Opisthocomus hoazin. The sequence continues at coordinate 150,260,933 of NC_134414.1, forward strand.
CAGCTCTCTCAGCACTCGTGGGTGTATCCCATCAGGGCCCATGGACTTATGCATGTCCAGTTTGCCCAATTATTCCCTGACCTGATCCTCTTCCACCGAGGGTGCATCTTCCTTGTTCCGGCCTTTCCCTGTGGTCTCTGGGACCTGGGATTCCTGAAGGCCGGTCTTGCTAGTTAAGACCGAGGCAAAGGTGGATTTCGCATCTCAGCCTTCTCCATGTCCCGTGTCACCAGGTCCCCTATCTCATTCAGCAGTGGGCCCACATTTTCCGTAATCTTCCTTTTGTCACCCATGTACTTGTAGCAGCCCTCCTTGTTGCCTTTGACACCCCTCACCAGATTCAAATCCAGCTGGGCTTTGGCTTTGCTGACATCATCCCTGTACGCTTGGACAGTGTCTTTGTATTCCTCCCAAGTTACGCATCCTTGCTTCTGCCCTCTGTATGCTTCCTTTTGAAGTTTGAGTGGGCTTTCCTTTTTGTGGGCCAGGAGCCTCTAGTTCATCCACGTGTTTTTGCCTGACTTTCTGCTTGTCAGGATGGACAGCTCTTGAGCTTGGAGGATATGATTGCTGAATATCAACCAGCTTTCTTGGGCCCATCTTCCCTCCAGAGCCTTATCCCTTGGGGCTCTTCTGAGCAAATCTTGGACGAGGCCAAAGTCTGGTCTGTCTCCAGTGTTGTGAGCTTGCACTTTGCCCTGCTCTGTCCTCGCAGATCTCCACCATCTCATGCTCATTGCAGCAAAGGCTGCCTTCAGCGTTCACATCCCCAGTGAGCACTTGCTTGTCCATGGGTATGCCATCCAGCAGAGTACGTGTTCTCATTGGCTCCTCTATCACTTTGGTCAGGAAGTTGTTATCAGTGCTCACCGTGACTAAAGTCCTCCGTGAGGGGAGGGCCTGTGAACAGGAGGTTGCTCCTGTCTGTCTGACGGGGCCTCATCTGCTTGTTCTTCCTGGTCAGGTAGCCTATAGCAGACACCCATTACGATGTCACCCATACTGGTCTGCTCTTTAATCCTTGTGTGGCTCGCATCCTTGTGTTGGCTCATCATCCATCCCCAGGTGGAGCTCCAGGCACTCCAGCTGCTCTCACAGAATGGGCAACTCCTGGTCTTCCTGGCCTGTCCTTCCTAAAAAGCCTGTATTCCTCCATTGCAACACTCCAGTCATGGGAGCCATCCCACCACGTCTCCGTGATCCCTGTGAGACTGTAGCCCTGCAGCTACGCTCACATCTCCAACTCCTCATGGTTATTCCCCATGCTGCGTGCATTGGAGTACGAGTGCTTCGGAGAGGCTCATTTCCCCAGAAAGGGTCGGAGTTTTTATTCCATAATGTTGCCTTGTCAGCACTTCCTTGCTGACATGCAAATGCTGGAGTTTGGCTTAACCCTTGATTTGCTGATTTTGTCTTCCATTTTGTTCACATCTCCCCAGCCCATTTGCTCCTCAGCCCTGTCCATTACTCCCTCACAGGGCTGCTGGTGGCTCTCCTGCATCATCCCTGGACTAAAGTCCTGCTGGTAAATATGCCTTTTGGTCCTTAGTGAGGTGGATCCCATTGCTCCCAAGCAGATGTTGATCCTCAAACAAGGTCCCATGGTCATAGAAATCAAAGCCCTGTCACTGACACCAGCTCCTCAAGCGGTTGTTGACACACAGCGGTCTCCTCCTCACACCATTTCCCCTCACCAGCAGGACTGAGGAGAACAGCACCTGGACCCGCATACCCCGCCTATCGCCTGGAGAGTGAATAGTTTGCAGAAGATGCCTTTTAGTTTTTAGAGTGTCTTGGTAATTTCTAAAAATTGTTTTCATGCCTCGCTTTCTTGATGAGTAGGTCCATTGCACATCAGCAACATCCTTCTGACTATGCAGGTGGTGCAAATACCAATCCAACACACTGTTGAAGTTGCTCATAACTTGGCCAGACTGATTGCTTGGACTGAAAATTGTACTTCTGGTTCAGAAAGATCAGCAAAAGATATTCAGTCCCGACAATGAGAAGAGTGAGAAATCCTTTGTTTCCCATCATTTGAATTTGTTTTAGGACTCGGCTTTATAAGTTACAGTGACTCCATGCTTTTGAATGGAAAACTGAATTTTAGCTATGATAGAGGTATGTGTTTTACAATTCCTGTTTGGGAGGAGAACAAAACACTCCCCTCAGAATTATTAGCAATCAAATTTCACCAAGGAGTGAACTTCTGAAAAAATGTCTTCAGCACGTGGTCGGTAGAGAAACGATCTGAAGGTGCCATCTGGAGGTGCGCCGAGCGTGCTCCGGCTCTTGCCCGCTGTTTGAATCCTGTGTCTGTCAGTCCTGCAGGAACACCACAGGACAGTCCAGCTGGGCACGGCCGAGCAGTGGCGGCGTGGGACAACAGCGCAGTTCCCTAGCCTGGGCTTTATTGCCGGTTTGCTTTTGGAAGGGAACGGAAACCCGTTTGGCAAAAGTCAGTAGAGCTGCAGAGTTAAGCAAGGAGAAGTGAAGAAATACTAGGAGCGACGTTACCTGTAAGCTTGCGATTCAACCCCCTTAAGTGCAGGGGTAATTATACGTTTCTTAATTAGATGATCGCATGTTCCTCTTCCCACAGAATCCTGCCTTTTTTCAGCAAATGAGCTGTTTTTAATAGTCCCTTTCATCCTCCTGACTCGATGTGCAGCTCAAGCTATTATTTAGTGCGTACTGTATAACCCTCAGACTAGATGCAGAATTATTTCATTCCCTTTTCGTTCCCATTTCTTTGGGATCCTGTGGGGCTTTTACCGTTATGTACCCACGGATCACAGGTATTAATGAATGTATTTTATCCAGCATCACGTGGAAACAGCTGGGATTGTAATCTCCATTCTGGGTTTGGGGAACAGAGGCAAAAAGAGATTAATGCTACTCTTTCGGAGTATCTGCTGATTCTGGGCAGCTGCCTTGAGCATTCGTGAGTTTCTTTTCCAGGAATTTACTGTTTTTACAAGTCGGGCGAGACCTGAGACACCTGCGTGAGGCTGGGACGTGCGGCACAGGAGCATGGGAGCTGTGTTGCGGGGCGATTTTATGCCCCTGGCTTCAGGGGAGGTTGCTCCTGCAGGTCCCAAGGGAGAGGAGACGTCTCGCTGCAGCGCCAGGTCAGCAGCCTGGCCTCCTTGGAGGGGTTGGGTTTGAGCTCCACCTCTTAGCTCACTGTTTCCCGCCGGCGAGCACAGGTTGTCATTCATCATGTCCTGTGAATTTATCTCCTTCCGTGACCAATCCCTGCCATGCTCTGTGTGGGCAGCCTGGGCACCCAGCTCCATCTTCTGAATCCGCCAGGTACCTGCATGAGGTTGCGCAGCTCCTAAAGGTCAAACATTTTGTGATTTTTATAACGAGCGTCACCTTCATCTGCAGGGCTCTCTTTTACAGCCGCAGCCTCTGGAGTCCTGCGATCACCTGAAAATCTGAGCTTTCCTTTCTTTGTGCAGAACCCGCTTACCCCACGCTGGCTGCAGAAGAGATCTTGAAATGTGCTGTTTAGGGCTTAGATACTGAGAAACAGATCAGAGGAGCTAAAATTCATCGTTGTTCTAAAAATCTGTGATTTTAAATCAAACCCAGCGAATGTTGAGTGCTGGGAATTGGCGAGAGTATGCAATAAGAGTTCTAGATTAGACAGGGTGAGTCTATGTGATGATTTACTGATATGAGTAACATTATAAAATAGCTCTTTAGGGGCCTTGGGCTCTAGTGAGAAATCTGAGGGGAAAACAGGCGTTCTGAAGATTTTACAGGGTGGATGATGTGTAAGGCGGCTGCATTCACCTGTCCGTAACAGGAAACACTGATCCAATAGGATAGTTCAAAGAGCAGATTGAGCTAACAGGTTTTGTAATTAGAAAATGTGGTGGTCACCGAATCAGAAACATTTGGCAGATACAAGTCAATTTCTGTAATAGTATTTCTTGGAAAATTTGAGAAAACACCTTTCAATAAAGTGGAAAGGTTCTTTTTCAACAGTTGCAGAAACTAACATTTCAATACAGCACTTCCAAATGATTTCATGTACTGAAATTATTTTACGTAATACAAAAATAAGAACAGTAAATAGTGTTTTTCTGGGGATATATTTTATAAAATACAAACATCTAGAAATATTCTTTTTTCTTCTAATTTTAGAAAGGAGAGACATTTAAAATGGCATAATTTCCTTTACAATGGAAAACCACAGTCTTCCCAGGTTTAGCTGGACAGGCGAGAGATTTATTAGGCCCTAACCCTGCATTTAAACCATAAATTCTTTGAATCATAAATGGTCCTTCAGTGTGCTCTGATACACACCCTGATGTAATTGGGGCCTTATCTTCACTTCAGCCTGTGCCTGTGTTGACATTGCCGTAAAATTGATAATATAATGATCTACCTACCGCAGGCAGGTCATTTAAACTCTTCACTTACCTTCCTTATGGAAAAATTGAAGTTATAACACTTATTTACAAAAGCAAGTTTAAAAAGTCAGAAAATCATAAACTAAAGAATACAGCACTTGATCCACCGAGTCAGTGGAAAAATGGGCTTGGGATTAAGCCCTGAGTGTATGGCTGCACCTAAAAGGTAGAGGATTGATTGATCTTAATTACTTTTATATTGCATTTTATATTGTCAGCAGCTACTTCTCAAGTAACGTCTTTAATATTGGATTGAAGGCAGTTTTACAAAATCCAGAGAGTTGTTTGGGTTTTTTTTTTGGAAGGCTTTTATTAAGAAAAAGTAACTTAGCTGACTTTAATGGAAAGTATTGATAGTCTTGTAAGTCCTTTAATCTAGAAGGAATCAAAACAGTTTATAGATTAAATATCTGCGGTTTACAGCAGTCAAATGCAAAATGCTTCGCCACCAACCGGTGTCCAGAATACGATCCCGAGTAACGCCATAAAAGGGAGCTAAAGAATATCTTTGCCATTGAAGCTGTGGAAAGTGATCTTGGAAAATACAACAAAGTTAGTGTGGTAGGAAACTCACAAAGGCTCCAGAAGGCATTGTCCCTTGATTTTCATGTTCTCCTGCAAGTGTCTCCCAGCCCACTCTGAGAAACATGTTGTTGAATCTGGCAAAAAACTTTTCCAGTGGACAATTTGTGAGAGAATGCAGTGAACTGAGATCACATTCATTAATAATTTTAGGCAAAATAAAATTAACAAAATGCTTCAAAATTGTCAAAGAATCCATCTGAATATGTGAAATGAGTGTGTAGGTAGTCTACATACAGTACACCTGCTTCAGCAGGAAGAACAATCCATCCCCAAATAACCCGTAGCTTGGCACTTTCCTGGGAAGCATTGGATCAAATTAATTCTTAGGGCCGCCATGTTCTACCACACAGAGGATGTGTTTCAAATTCAGTTGAAGTACCCAAGAATTGTTGTTTATAAGCAATTTCAGATCCTTCCAGATGGAAGGACTTAAAAGGACTGTCAACATTTTCCATCAGGATTTGTATATTGCAAAATACAGAAAACCTTATGAGCAAAATAATTTTTATTATCTGGATACCTGTGAGAGTTGAAGAACCTGATTCCAGGCTGAAGTTTAAAGACACAGACTTGAGAAAAAGCTGCTGCTGCTGAAGAATGAGAATTTCTTTGCTAAGAGATGAAGGACCTGGCCAGCGATCAGTGAAGGCAGTGGAAAAACTTCTGTTGATGGATTGACATCTACAAAGCTTTGATCAGATCCCAAGTGTGTCAAAAACTGGATAGTTGGCTAGCATTAAATATGTTACCGTGCTACCATGCAAATATGACTTTTAGCGGAGAAACTGAGGACAGAGCTTAGCATGAGCTTGCTGGAGCCGTTCCTGGTCTCGCTGGGAGGCTGGGGAGCCCCTGCCGACTCACCGCCCCCGCTCAGCACGTTGTCCTGCAGGAGCAGGGTCAGCCCTCTCCATTCCTGTTCTCTGGATGCTCCCTTGTGTCGTTGCTCCAGCCAAGGCTTCGTGCGGTGTCTTACGGGTTAAGGTGACACAAGGCGAGTGCACAATGGACAGTGTTATTCTAACGGAGTATAAAGTATTTCTGGAAGGGCCTTATCAAGATAAGGAATTAGCTCACTAGAGCGCTGAATTGTGTAGTGACAGTCACACCGGCTTGCTTCCGGATCTTTGTTTATTTACCATTTTAAAAAGACTGGATGAAAGCCAGCTGCTGGCTCTGTGAGAAGGCGAAGGAACAAGAGCTCTACACTGGCACAGGACTTTGCAAGTTGTAATTTATGTTATAGCGACAAACAAGTATAGAACACGGCACCTAAATTTCAACTCAGAAAACCATTCCCCAGCCACATACACACACCACAAACCACACATTCACAAATTCGACTACACGTACAACACAGAGACCACACACACAGAGAACCATGCCCGGCACATTCTTGCTTAGATTACAGGCGAGCGTGCGTTTGCCTGCACTACAAAACAAAAACCTGGGGTTGGCAGAACCCCTCATCACCTGCCCTGCTTGGTCAAAGAAGACCAGGGTGAACAGAGAGGAGCCACCAGAGGTCTGTGGGGAGCTTTGGTGGCACGAAGGTGGGGAGCTGCAGATCAGCCCCCAGGCAGAGGCCCGGCCTCAGCAGCTGAGCTCAGTACAGCAGTGAGAAGGGTGGAGGTGAGAAAATGGTGGAGAGCTGCAGAACACGCTGCACTCCCTAGGGACCAGGAGAACAATCTTCTTGTGTCCTCCAGCATCTCTCTGGGAAAAGGTCTTTCCCATGCATTTCGTGGCGGTTTCTGAAGTCACGAGCACCAACTGCCTTGGTAATCTATTCTACATGACAGTCTTCGTGTCACCATGGAAAGTACAGTGGCAGTAAGGATCAGGGGGGTACGAGTGGAAAAGTGCAACAGGAACGTAAACTGACCTCTGACATCAAGTAAATAACACACTGCTCTACCCAGGAGGATCCTCTACCCATGCACTTTGTAGAAAGGGTATTACACAGAAGTGCTCTACCAAGATGAAGACTGCTGTGACATCCGCCTGCGGCGCTGGGTTCTCCTTTTGCCTCTCGTGGTGACTGAAGACTACAGAGTTAATAAATCCCTGCTCCGCTCCTGAGTATGCCATCAGCTGTTTTTCTTTCTCGTCCTTGGGGAGCTTTGTGGAGGAAGTGTGTGTCAAAGCAGACTTGGACGCTGTGATTCAATTCTCAAGTATGGGGCCTGCTCTTCTGAAAGAAGCTCGCTCCTTTTTCTCTGAGCCTGGTCCCAGTAGCTGTAATGTAGCATACGAGTGCCTGCACCTACAGGGAAAATGGATTGGGAGATACATGGAATGTAGTCAGCTCTAGGTTTTATGGCCAGTCGTTAAAGATTTTTTTAAAGGTTAAAAGTGGCAGGTGAAGGGGGGAATTGTCTGAGCCAGTGCAAAACCTTTATAATTAGGAAAGAAAGCACTGGAACAAAGAAAAATTATCCTGGCCCACAGGGCGGGTATCTGCAGGCAGGTGGCAGAAGGAGACATGCTGATAGCTAAGTGGTTCAGTGATTTGTTCATAAAAGCAAGTGTCAGACTCTGTGGGGGTGGCAAAAATCCCATTTAATTTAAAGCTAAGTTGCATTAGAGCAAACCAGAGCTCCAAAGAATAGATTGTAGAGAGGAATCCTGCTGTGCCAAGGAAGAAGAGAAGCGTCTAAGGTGTGTTCTAATACGCTGCCTTTTCACTAAGCATTGATAGGACCCTGTGAGCTGCAGATGCTCCAGAAATGCCTCCCAAGTTGCAACATGAGCTAAATCCTGTTGGGCTCGCAACAGCTCCCAGCAGAGTGACAGCCCGAGATCACAAGGCTGCTTTGCTGGGAGGTTGTGTTGCACCAACGTGGAAGAGGCTGGATTTGGAGCCTGCTCTCCCGTGCTGTTCTGACACCGGGGCTGCCCGTGTGTTCAGGTGGGCTTACCTAAGGCCTGCCTGTAAGAGGGGAGAAGAAGAAATCCAGCAAGGGCCAACCATAATAAAAATCCATCCAATCTTGCTTCCATTTGTCAACAGCGACAAATCAAAGCATTGACCTTTTCTGAACGGTTTTTGCTTACCTTAATGCCTATCCGTTCATTTACAAGGCAATAATTAAAGAGTTACAACATTACCTGCAGGCAGTTTTCTGAAGCGATGAAGCCAGCCGATACCTGACTGATGTTATTGACTGCCAGCACAGATAGAGAAAGGCACACCCCAGGATGCTGTTGTCCGAGGAGACAGTTGCTTTCCGTCACCTGAGAGAGCTTTCTGAGATTGACTCTCAAGATGCATTTTGGCCCCTTTTGTAAAACCCTGCTTTAAATAAAACTTTTGGAGGGTTGTGTTTTTTTTTTTTTTTCCCAAACAAAAACCTTGCTTCAAAATAAAAAAAAAATCAAGATTCTTTGTTTTCAAAATGCTGAAATGCAATACTTGGCTCTTCTGGATTGTCTTGTCCTTTCTTTAGCCAAGATTTCTCCCCAGATATGGTCCGAGCATGCCACCACACAAGTGCTGCGTTTCTCAGTTAATCCATCCCAAAAGCCCTCTCTGCAGTTCCCTTGTCAGTGCACTGCTGTTCCACACGTTACGAAGTGCTGCGTGTTACACGTGGGTCCTGGCTGACAGAAGCATTTCAGCTCTCCTGCCCTAGGCTCTGATGGTTTGTGATTATAAAATTTTGGGGTGAATGCCAGCCGTCCTCATGAACATGAGGGAGATTCCTCTTCACTCCATCCCACTGCTGCAAGAAGATGCAAGGTGGTGATGGAATGCACCTTCCTCTGAAAACGTGATGTGTTCAGCATTGTCTGAGGAAATAAAAAGCGAGCCTGTTCTTATTAAAGGAAATCCCATTCCCTGTCTCCACACAGCTAGCCCTTTTCCTTACTTCTTCCCAGGAATTTCTGAACTCGCGCAGAAACCCTGTGAGAAGAGTCATCGCATGCAGAAAGTCTGTTACACTGCCTGCACCTCCTCTTCCCTTTTAAACCAAAAAGCTACTTTTTTTTTTGCCACCAGTAACTCAATATGATATATTCGTGCTGAAAAGCTAACCAGGAATCAAAGAGATTGCAAATGGAAAGGGAGACAAACCTTCCAAGGCCAGCAGAAATAATGGTTTTATCAAAACTTGTAGCTCTTAAACAAATAGAGCAAACCAGAGACGTGCTTGTTCAAGGTCCAGCGATGAGCCCATGCAGTCAGAGCCTGTAGATGGCACTAAAAGATGGGGAATAATGAAGATTAAACCTGTAATTGGGAAACAGCAGGCGGGTTCTCGTTCCGGTGCAGGGATTGCACTAACCTGGTGCCACACTCTGTCCGCAGTCAGAAAAGCGTGGCTTCTTGCAGAGCCATTTTTTCCTTACGCCTCGTGCCTTTCTCCTTGGGTTCTTTGGACGTGCAGGCAATGCCAACATATCCGTACATATCTGTACAGTAAATTTCTGTTTCCATGATTTAACCCCACAAATCAGATTCCCTAACGAAGTCTCGCAAGCACGATGCCCAATTCATGGTCAGGAACACGCACAAGCTGCTGAAAGCCAGCTCCCCCTCACCGAAGGCCCAGTAGCTGGTGGGTACGAGCCAGCAGCTGAGCAACAGCTCATGAAGAAAGGGCAGACTACAGCCAGCTGACATGCAGATAGCCAGCTGAAGTAACCCGGGGCCCATTTGTTCACGGTAATGTCTGGTCAGCGTTTGGATTAGAAAATTGAATACGGCAAAGAAAAACCCTCCCAGGACCTTGAGCGAGTGTGGTGGCCAAAGCCCAGGCTGTGCACTTTAATACAAAGCAAAACCTTGTGCAGCAGAATATTGCCTAGCCCTGCACTGTGTGAGCTGAATGAAACGCTCGGTGTCGTGGTCTGCGTTCGTCGGGGGGCCGCTCTGCAACGACGGGGCGCTTCCCACCTGGGCAGGAAGGGACGTGGCTCTCGTCTGCACGCTGAGAGGGATGAAACGTGGAGGCAGCAGTCTGGAGGGAGTCCTGGGGCCTTGACTCTGCATGTGCCGTCATCACATTGCATCTTTAGGAAGTGTATTGAGCTCCCTTCCAAAACTAGTGTGTTTTCCTCCTCTTCCCCCCCCCATACATGCCCTCTGATTATCACCTGTAGTATCCCATAGGCTGCACTCTGCTCCAGCTGCAACATATACCATGATTCTATAAACTGCAATGAACAAACCCACAATTATTATTATTATATAATATATAAAACAGAATTGATATAATTAGTGCAATTAGAATAGATAAAAAAGTCTAAATATAAACAATAAAAATGCCCAGTTCACACTGGAAGCAGGCTGACATTTTTCACAGAGAATGACTTCTGACAAGTGAAAAATTAATTCAAAGTTCTTCAAAGTCTAAAACTTTTTCGGCAGGTAAAACTTTTCAAAGAAACTTTTTCAGTGAAAATAGAAGCATCAATTCCACTGAGAAGTTTTCTCAGGGGAAAGCCGCTTAACCACAAGCTATATGTAACAGCTAGAGGAAACAGCATCCTTAGCTGAGTCACCAGCAACCACAAAGACTCCCGGATTTTATATTCTGGGCCTGTCCCTGCTGAGAGTGAGAGATCCCTCATGTCACGGCCCGAGGAGGGTTTAAATTAAACCAACCTCACACACATTGTGCGAGGCTGAATTTAATTTAATGGCTGCTGCCTGGTACCCTAGAGGGATACGCATTCTCTAAAGACACTTTGGTAAGTCCCAATTTGTTTGAATTTATCCTTGAAATGTACTATTGTTCCCTTTCCTCTCCTTTTCACAACCGTCACCATTTTAGAATCACAGGAAAATTTATGTGGGAAGAAGGTCGTCTAGCCCGGCTCCCCGCTTCGAGCAGGGCCAGCTTCAAAGTCTGATAAAGTCGCTCAGGTTTTCTTGTAGAGCTGAGAAATCTAATAAAATCCTGTAACTAGGACAACCAAAAAGCTCACCGAACGGCAAGGAAACTCTTTGTCACGGCATCTCTTTCCGCCAGAGCCGAGGGCTGGCGCGCTGTCACGAACAGGGAGCTCAGTGGCCCCTGTGACAGGGTCTGTGAAGAAGGGGCAGCAACCGCGCACGTGATTCCCGTCCCTGTTCCGTAGAAGCTATGACCACCACTTTGCGTGGTGCTTGTATAAAATACAGGTTGCAGTGTATAAAGCAGTAATGCACTGAGAAGCCCAGACAGGTATTTACTGCCAGAGGTGACTTGTCTACTGCTGAAGGCCGTGCCGGCTGTCACCAGGCTCTGTTCACTGGTGGGGAGGTGGCTTTACCTTGCTGGGTGCTTTCTGAAGTTAACTTTGGGGGCCAGCAGTCCTCTGGAGGAGTGTTAAAAGTGAATACCAGATTAAGGTATGAATCACGGGGAAACCCTTGTGGGGTTGGGCTACAAGGTTTGCGCTTGAATAGGATCTGCCTGTGGATAACTTGGCCGTGCAGTGAAAGCACTAGCTTGGACAAGGATTGGGATTGAATGGTAAATCCTGACCTCAGGGCTGTGTAAGTGGGTGGACAGCTGCAGAAAACACATATTACAACCTCCTGCTTTCCATCTATGTTTGTGTGTAAACTGAGTAAACGTCTTCAATTTCTCTACACAAAGAGCCATTGAAGCCTTCTGAGCTCTGCAGTCAAAGTCGGTTTTGTCTTCTCACAACAAGGTGCAAGAGCCAGACTGTTCCTGACCTGGGAGGTGGAACGGGAGGGGAAGGGGCAGAGCTGCTGTGGAAAGGTGGGGAGAGAGCCCGGTGAGGCTGTACTGCCTCGTCCTGCTGCTCACCGTGGAGGAGAGCATCTGCTTCCCACCGACACAATCCTCCGGGAAGCAGGTCCCAAGCCCACCCTCAAGTACAGCATCAGCAAGCCTGGTCTTCCCATGCTGCCCCAGGGGCGAGGGCCTTGGCTATTGCCATGCTTGTCCACACAGTAAATGTGTTGTCAGCATCTGAGTGCAGTATGTGCCTCATTTCCATATGCATTTCCTAATGCATTTCCTAAGGACAATTTGAGAGCAGCTGGTAAGCAGCAAGGCACTGCATTCCTGTGGGTGAGGGAATCTAACAGGGGTGCAAGACCATCTCCCCAGCATCCAGCCTTCCAAGTGCAAGATTCATGGGTAGCAAGGGGCTGTTCCTCCAGCGAGCTCCAGCAAGTAGGGTGGGAGCTGGTGAAACAGGATGTCGGGAGCCTTCGATGATCAGGTTTATCCAGATGTTCCTTGTCTCTCCTTCTGAGAGCACAAATCCCAAGGACCTCTGGGAAGGCTGTTGCTCCCCTGGGGGTGCAATCCTCAATAAGAATTTATTACATCATGATATTTTCATGAAGATTTAGGCTTTCACTTAGAAAAAATGGTATCTAGAAAAAGTGGTTTCTGAAAAGAAGAGACAGGGACACCACAAAGAACTGCGTTGGTCTCTGAAAAAGCAGCGTGGATGGGTTCAGCTGCTTGAACAGAGGCATGTACTTTCATCTGGGATGACCTAATATTTCTGACACCATTCCAGGGGATTGGCAGATGTTACACAGGATCTACAGGAGACCTTCTCCCTTCTGAGGGGGGCACTGGATACTAGAAGGAGGAACTAGGTGGTCTAAGATGGCTCTAGATGTTCACGTTTAGGTATCCCACCAGAAAACTCTCTGTACCGAGTGGCTTTTCCATTCCATCAGTAGAAGATCTTCAGGAATCAGTTTGCTTCTTTCAGAAACGAACAGTTTGGCAGTAATTCAGGCCCAGTGCTGGGCCCTGTTGCTGCTTCTAGCCTCTGTATGGCTTCAGCCAGGCAGCACATCGCAGCCAGCCACCCGACCACTGCGCTGGCTCTCTGGACACCATGGGGCAGTCAAGTTCAGATGGCCACCTAGAAGACCGAGGGCTGGGCTTTGAGCCTGGGCATTTATTGCTCCATACTTGAGGTATCTGTAGGAACCCCACTAACTGCTCTGGGCTGTTTGATTCTTCACTGCAGCCCCGACCCAGACCCCTGTACCTGAGCTGAAGCAGGTAAGCTCCCAGTGACCCAGGCAGGTAGGAGCTAGAGGGAAAGTGAAACGGCTGGAAACAGGGGCAGGGAAGGGGAGAGCAGGAATGGCAGAGAACTCCCCTCCCTGTGAGTGCCATGGAACTATTTGGTAACTACCACACCCTGCTACGTCTAGAGCTATTTTTATCTGGTGACACTTCTGTGCTGACTCATCTCAGTACTCAGCTTGTGACACACGCCTATGAACCACCAGGCAAAGTATCTACCCATGCTCACGCTTGATCTCCAAAGTCACTCTTCTCCTGCCTATAATGCAGCAGTGCTTTAAAGCATGAATGAAGCATAACAAGCTTCCTTTTTAACAAGACCCAGTGACATGCATTTACCCTGCCATCACAGCACAGTGATATTACCCACCAGCTCCTTAGATAATTAGAACGTGAGGGAATTAATAAGATGCTTATTTAAAATAAAGCTTTAGATAGAAAAAAACCCCAAACTAATAAAAAGCTCTGAATTTAAAGAGCATTTTCCAAGTTGTGTGTTTACGTGGTGTTGTGAATGAACTGGCACAATGCTGGCAAGAAGGTGCCAGCTTCATAGTCCCTAAAAACTCTCTTTTGCCCCAAATGATTATAGAACCATTTGCTACTTAGCCACTTCTCCCAGAAGCTGAGGGGAATTTGACCTGTTTTTCAGCTGTTCTGGTTTTTGACTGGCAAAGATAAAGCGTATAGTGGTTTTCTTCTGTAATTTATATACCTGTTTAATCAAGAATAAAGTGAGGTTTACTGCTTCACAGCCAAAGGAAAGCCAGACAGGAACTGAAAACCAAGAGCTGAAAACTTTCTAAATTTATTTTTTGAAAAAGTCATTACTGCCCTGTACTAAAAAGCTTTTAGTGGTCTTACAGCTGAAATGTGTCTTTATTTACGTTAACTATACTTCTCAGCTCACATTAGCAACGAGGAAAAGCGGTTGCCGTACCTAAAAGCACTCTTTCTCAGGATCTGGTTTCAAACATTCAGCTGGACAAGAGACAAGGAGAATCACAGAATCACAGAATCACAGAATCACAGAATGGTAGGGGTTGGAAGGGACCTCTGTGGGTCATCTAGTCCAACCCTCCTGCCGAAGCAGGGTCACCTACAGTAGGCTGCAGAGGACCCTGTCCAGGTGGGTCTTGAATATCTCCAGAGAAGGAGACTCCCCAATGGCTATGGGCAGTCTCTGAAAAACACCTCCACTCCTGTTCTCGCACTGGAACCTGGTGCCTTCAGCTTCTTCGCAGCTCCAGAGAGGAGCCTGCGCACGCAGAGGCCTCAGCCAGGGGAGGGCAGCAGCAGCTGTGCCCTGACACAGCAACAGTTCTTCAAAAATTGACTGAAAAGTCTTTAGAATCCACAGTTCAGCCTCAGGACGCTGAGAAATAGATTCGTACAGTGAATGATTATTTTATTTTAAAATCTGTTTATGTTTCTAATTTATTAACAAAGATGGTAGTAACAGATTTCAAGTAGAAAAAAAAAAAAAAGCAAGATCAACCTAGCAAAAACGCTAATAAAGACAGGAACCGGAGTCCCAAGTAATTTTCGGCATCTTACAGAAAGTGAGATTTGCAGTTACAGTAACAGGTGTCACTCATGCCGTCAGCTTTGGGAGAACAGATCCACGGTCACGTCAGTCACAAACACATACACGTTCTGCGCAGCCTTTGATGTAACTGCAGCAAAAGGCAGCTGACTTCCAGGAAGAGCTGCACAGAGCAGCTACAAGGGCACGAACGCCATCACCTGAAGCGATTAAATACTGCGAAAGCAGCATGGACATCGCTAAGAAGCAATCAGGGAAAGGCTCGAGGAAAATATTTCAAAAAGAGTCTCTCCCAATTTTTTCCTTCCTAAGGTCTGGAAGGCCAAGCACCCCAGTAAAGTAGAAATAGGCAATAATAATAATTATAGTAATAGTAAAAAGCCTTCCTGCAAAAAGCTCAAAACTTGTCTAAGCAAACCAGCTAGCAAAGAACTTTGGCAAATAGGTTACAAAGCCACAAAATCTGGAGGGAGAAAAATTCAGGAAAATCTTCCCCATGGCATAGAAATTACCTGATGATTTTTTTTCATGCTTGAGTCAAGAATCGTACCTGAGGGTTTGTAGGGCCAATTGATGATGCTTTTTTAAGCGTGGCAAGCAGAATCAAAGAATCCCTTGGCCTGTATTGTGGAGAAGGTTAAGCAGGTTCCTGCACCAGAAATTTGTTTAATGAGGGAGGCAGCAGGAGACCTGTATGTCCAACTGCAGTATCAGTTGATGAGATTTGAATATGATGTGAGGAGAAGAGCTAACGCGGACGTTTAACAGGGGCAGTCATGTTTCATCGATGTGCTAGAATTCTTCATATCTAGGCAAGAGTGATCTGATTTACATAATAATTTGAGATGTTTTTAAAAGTTTACAAGGAAATCCCTTGGAGTGTTTGAAAGAAAAGAAAAATAAAATGAAAAAGGTCATTTTCTGTATTATTGTCTAGTTAAGAATTAGAAATAAAGAACAGAACTAAACTGTTCGCTTTCACAAAGGACGAACGTGACTATGTCCTAAAAGGAACTTTGCTATGGCCTGTTGTGTTTTACGTGCTCATGAATGATCTTGCAAAATGGGTACAGGGGAGGGTGCAAAATCTACTGATACTGAATTGTTTAGCACCATAAGAACAAAGGCAGACTGTGAAGACTTGAGAAATACTAAGTACCTAGACAATAAACCAGCAGATATTCATTCATTCTTTACTGAAAAATGCAGAGATGCACATCAAGAAAAACAATCACACGCGTACGGACCGATCAGCTCGGAACTAGCTGTGGCCAGCTGGAAAAAGGATGCTTGTCTAGACCCACTTGTCCTATAGGGACAGTACAGGACATTTCTGGTTAGCAGCTCCAGCATATACTAATTCATCCGGTGGCAGGGCCAAAACAAACCAGCGCAGGACCTTTTCCCATGTTGTTACATTAAATTGTCAAACACGCGGTTACAGGATGCTGTATAACCCCAAAACCTACATCTACACAAGATAATTAGATGAATTCCTGAAACTCCTTGGAGGACTAGTAGACAGTAATACGCAAATATTGATAGGGAAAGTCACTAATTAACAGATTGCTGAGAGCTGCGAGGCAGGGCCAGAGGTAGTATCACTGCGTAATTGCCCCATCCTTCTTTTCTTGCCTCCGTATCTGCTTTCGGCCAGCAAGCGGGAGAGCACACCGCAGGGCAGGTAGATGGACCATCTGCCCCCGTGCGCAGCCCGCTGTGTAGCAGAAGCACATTGCCACTGATGGATATGGACCGGCTGAGTGACGACGCAGTCCTAAATGGGGAATGTCATCACCCACTCAAAGCAGAGAAGAGCCCCATCCAAAAGACACTTTTTCTAAGATTTAATTAAAGCCTATCCACCTTGATGACAGTCAATTTGTGAAGTAGTTTGCCACTCATTTTACAGAGGGACGGGGAGACCTGGAGCATGTGAAAGCCTGAGTTGTAGAAATGCTCACATCACAGACTCAGGGGGCATTTTCAGTGATGTGCACGTCTGAAAACAAAGCCAACGGATCTGTCACGGAACCTGCGACAGCCTTTACTCACAGCCACCAGACCACCGTGCAACGTGGCAGCACCTTGGTGTCTTAAAAGATTTTACTGCCTTCTTCTGTACTCTATCTGCCTACCCATTCCTTGTCTGTTGCTGTTCCTGAACAGGATGAAAGTCTCTCACGACGCGAAACACCTACTTTTGCAGCCTACAGCCCCAAAGGCTTTCTCTTGTGCGTAATCTCTTTTGGCCCTTTTTGCTATCTGGAACCACAGTTCAGTTCCTCCTCATGTAGCTTTCAGCCTGGGATGGCAGCTAGCAATTGGGAGCAAAAAAAAGTAAGCCACACTAGAACACCAAGTCGGATGGGGCGGTGAGGAAGACAGGTCAGGCAATGCTCTTCAGGCTCCCAACACGTTTAAGCTGTGTCTGGGGAGCTGAAGTGACCATCGTTTTGGTGGTATACAAGAAGCCAACTGTGCTGCATCAACCAGAGCTGTAGCTTTCCATCCCCGCTCATCTTTGAATGGCCAAGCTGGCCAGGAAAAGAATGACGAGATAGCCTAAAAAATGAAGCGGTTCTCTGAAGGCTCTCCATAGACCTTTCAAAAGTGATTTTTCTTTTGTTTCTGCCAGCTTATTTTATTTCAAATTTGGGGCTTTGGATGGTCCATTTTGTTGCTCTTCAAGAATCAGCAGAAATATTTCCAGCCCACAACACACTGTTATCACACCTAGCAAGGATGTGGACAGAGCATCTTTTTCTGCTTGCGGGGAACCTGACCTCTAAACCTGACATCTAAGCCCAGCCGAGCAGCCAGGGTTCTCTATCTCTTCGTCCTCTTACTAAAGAATAAAATTAAGGCACTACAGCATGGCAGGGCAAACACTGATGCTGATTTATTGCAATCCAGATTCCAACAATAACACAAAGAGGATTCAAAGCAAATTTTACAAAAGGATTCCCACCCTACAAAACAAATTCCGTACTTTAGGAATCAAATGTTCCTGCGAAGAAGCTGAAATCACCAGCTGATGACCAGATTTCTTCACTCTGTGCATCTCTTTCTATATGGGAAGAGAAGAAAAGAGTTAGATATCAAACCATGAGGCCCTGAGGTATCTCTCAACTGTCCCAGCACGATATAACACTAGGAGACTGTTCCATCTGATGGGAGACACCATGGGTATCTGCTAAAAAAGTCAGATAAAATGCACAGTTATGTTAGTTTGGATGCCTACAAAAAGTGCTCACTTACAAGGCTGATCGTTTCCTCCGGCATCTTCCTCGCTGTAGATGGATCCCTCTGTAACAAGACATCAGCAGGGTCACACTGCTGGACGTCACCCCCAGCGAAGGTAACAACGCAGCCCCATGCCTTGACCCGCCAAGCCAGACACAGCGATGCCCGAGGGCTTTGGTACAGGTCAGGGGAGTCAGGAGAGAACGCTGCAGGGAAGCGCAAAGACAGGATGCTCTGGAAGAGCCCAGGCTGCCTGTTCAACTAAAAGGGCTTATGACCTAAAAAAGCAGCCACGCAACAAGCAAGCGTAGGTAATTTTAATCTACCCAAAGACATCTTATGCTTTTCTTTCCACCCAAAGAAGTCACCTTCAGAAGCAGACATAACCCTACGTTTTAAAATGAAGATTTAGATCCAGTTCCAGATCTAGACATGTCCGATCTGATGTGGCAGACTGAGCCTAGTCACTAGCGAGCCAGGACCCAGATATGAACTCGAGGCAACAAGTTCTGCCCTTCCTCATGCATATGCAACTTCATAAACTTCTAGCAATGGGGGAAAGTTGCTTTATTTTGTCTAATTGGGCACCAGAGCACTGTGTCTAGATCATGAAGATCTGGGATCTCCAAGCTGACTGAGACCCGGAAGAACACAGATAAGGCAATATGCGTATAAAAAGAAGAGCAGGATTTTCACAGTAAAAGAGCAGAAAAAAAAAAGCAGAAAAGAAATGAAAACTCACGTGGATTCTCAATCACAGGCCCTTCATTGAAACCAATGCTGTGCTCGACTGCTGGCATAAGGAAAAGATGTTAAAAAACAACGGACAAGCAAAACCCAGTTAAGCCAGTTCTTTGCAACAAATCACTCTACAATTCAGCTGGTCTTTCTGCTTCCAAACTGGGTATGAGGTACCCAAAGGAACGCGATCCAGAAGCCCAGCAGTGCTGGTAACTGGCACACTGCGTGGGCCACCCGCCACTGGCACACCGGACCTGACGCCTCTCCAACTACGCTGTGCTTGCAGGGAAGAAGGAAGATGCAGCTGTGACGTCCTATAATGGTAAAATCAGGAATCCTAGGATTGCTGTGCAGTGGCCGCATCCCTTGCAACGTACATTTCTTCTCTGGAGATAACCCACGTCTTACCTGTTGATTTTTTATGCCTCGTTTCTCTTGTGCTGAATTTAGATCTGAATCCTAGCACAGCCAGGAGGCCTCCATACACGATATTAAGACAACTGCTTATTCTTTATATCACCAGAATATCTGGGTACACTCATTATGAACCATGGGACTGTTTTATTAGGCACCACTGTTGAATGTCACAGCAAAAATATGTTGCCATGTTTTCCTCAGACAAGAGTCACAGGCCTCATGCATATCTTTATCAAGTTACTGAGGCAAAAACTACTGATATAAAACTACTAAATAAAAATGTAGAAGAAATGTCTCACCTGTTCTCTTCTGCACGTGTTGCTCAGCAGAGATGATGCTGGGCTCACCTACAGAAAAAGGAAAATCAGTACTCCATGGCAATGGATGTTTCACATCCTTTTCAGCAAAACTCTTTGCAAATTGGCACCGCGGGGCAGCGCAGGGCTGGCTGCGCTCAGCAGAGGAAGCAGAAGCAACAAGCTCGCTGAGTTTCCTGCGCCCCCCTCCCGGCAATACCAGCGACTGGTAACAGAGCTTTTCACGCAAAGCCTGCCTTTGGTCACAGACGTAAAACCGACGGCGCTATTTTTGCCTTCTTAAAATAAGTGCCCACAGATACTTTTTCCCTTGGCTTATGCTTTATATACATAACTTGTATCTGCTGTAGGCTTGAAGAATTTACGACAAGAATAAAAATTAATAAAATGCTGGCAATACAACAGACAAAAAATGAAAGAAGTGCCAAATGAGAAGGGTATTTGGATATTGTTCAGCTGGGGTTTGGGGTTTTGTTTACATTTATTTCATGTCCATAGTACATTTACAGCTGGAGAAAGGAAATGATAAGAACTTGGCTATTTTTCCTATTTCCAGAATAATATAGCATACTAAAAAGAACTACTACCTCTCTGAGACCCCCAAGAAATTTTCTGACTAAACTAGGAGACCAGACGTGAACTTTTTAATATTTTTAGGATGATGAAAAAGGCCAGAAACAATAAAAACCCTCAGTCCTTCTGCCTCTCATCATACTTCACAAAGGAATAGGCTAAGAAACCAATACCCAGGCAATGACCACAAAATTTTCCTTCTCTCTGCAGGCCACTGCACACTGTAAGAATCTCAGGTGCGCGTGAGAGAGGGTAACTGTGAGGCTGTTGGCTGAAGACCTGTGTAGGCAGAAGGGTAGGAGAAACGGAGCTCCCTGGACATACCAGTCATGTAGTCTTCCTCTGTGATAGAGTCGTATTCCACTATTTAAAAAAAATATAATTATTAACAATAATATTGGCATCTTTTAAAAGGCAAAGTTTTCTAAAGGCTTCAGAAGCAACCTCAGCCCATGAGAAACATAGCGAGGTTCAAGTTTCATGCTGTGGAAGAACCACCCAAGCCAGATTTAGAAGAGCAAGAGGCAGACAATGGGATCCTGATCCACCCACCTCTCCTCCCCTTCACTCTAACCCCTCTAGAAACCCATACTATCACGGGAAGAGTATTAAAATAGTTTATTTGCTACTGGGCAGACTGAAAAGCAGTACTGCTGGTGGAAGCTAAAACCCTCAGATTTCTCAACAATTCTGGCCAACTGCACAAGTGTTGTGTGATGATACAAGGAAGCCGTGCTCCAGCTGGTCTCCTCTCTCGCTCTGGCACGCATCCCACCAGAAGGCGCTCGCCTCCCACAGCACGCAAAGGAAGCTGTAAGCACACTGACCAGCTGTGAACGTTTTGCATTTTCCTTGGATTTGGGCATCCAGGACACGAGAGAGGCTTTGGGGTTGTGTCCTACCCAAGCACAAATGCAAGAGGAAGGGCAGGAGAGCCGTAGTCAAGGGCCAGATGAGCAAGATTTGTGCAGACTGCATGAAAACACAGATAAACCTGAATTCTATGAAGTAGAAGAGCAACCACTGAAAGATCAAGGTTATCGAAAAGCTGAATTTGGAGCTATTTTTGTTGGTGTGGCAATTTTCCAAGTTTAATAATACATCTGACCTATTTCACATGGAATATTGTGTTCTTTTTTAACCAAATGTTGAAAAGAAAGAAGATAACCAGTGGCAGAGGATGCCGCAGTAAGGGAGGTGTGGAGGGAGGACACAGCTGTCATGGCAGAGGGAGGGTAGGTCAAGACTGGAGGGATACTGGAGGTGTTATTGAAGGAAAAAGATTTAATAGGAATAAAGCCTTCAAAATTGAGCCCAAAGGACTCTGTTGGTAAAGAGAGAAAGCAATCTGAAGAGCATTAATCGGTGACTTGGGTTCAAGCTGGCTTTCCCACAGTTTTGCGCTATGAAAACACGCTTGGGATCTCAAAGCAAAATCTACACACCTTTAACAGTCTGGGTCTTAGTTTCTCTGTGGCCCCCGCAGCCTCCCACATGGAGGGAGCTACAGCCTGTCATGCAGGTATCGCAGGATATATAGCACAGTAACAAGAGTTAGGTACTTTAAAAGCAACAGAAAGTACAAGACCAACTTACTGTATTCACTCCTTCTGCCTCTGCTTCCGCTGGTGGTCGCTTCATCTGCAGCAGCAAATACAAGAGATTACATTTGGGCCAGCCACGCTCTTCTAGCTGCTCTCTAACACCTACAAACCCTCAGGCAGACGTGGCCAGCTGCCGTGGCTGTGTGCCCAAGGAATTAGGTCAAAACATCTGGGCTACAGGGAAAATATGGCATCAAAGAGATGCTCGGCTGCATCGCTGGTATTGCAGCAGCCACGCCAGGCTGTGCGCGCTGTTACCTCTGCGATGACCTTTGGCTCCTTCTTGTTCTGTACCAGAAAATGTTCAGCTTTCAGCTGCGATCACTGAATTATCTGAGACATTGTGCTGTGAGCCCAGGCCAGAGAACTGGTCCAAACAGGGGAAAAAAAATGAAAAAAAGGAAAGCTGGGGTTGCAGCTCATGCTCCAATAATCAGTCAAGACCTTTAAAGAATCAGTCACAGACCGTGGCTAACAGGTAGCCCCTTTCTGAAAACAGCAGGGTCTTGTGCAGCACAGCAAAAGACAAAGTATAACACCAAAGAAAAATTTAAGTTGCAGGATATTCACTGAGCTTATCTCCATTTGGGTCAAAGGTGAGTTCAGCTAGGGAAAAAGAAAACATTACACATATTGCCAGGAATAACTGTCAATCACTGCTATTCTTTTATGCAGGACACCTTTTTCTTAAAAATGCTTTAAAACCACCTGCTACAGAGGGATTTCAGCGTAACGCGCCACCTCAGACTAACCTGCAATCACACCAGAAGCCAGAAGGGAGCAATTGCTGCGGGGTGGAACTAAGGTGTGCCAGCACAGCAACACAAAGCATTAAAAAAACCCCTTGAAGCTGCCCTGGGACATACTGAAATCTACAACTAAAGCTGTGGGGGGAGCCCTGGACTGGGCCAGCAGGGGGGCTTCAGGGCCAGAGCGCAAAGCCCCGGCAGAGCTACGTGAAAACAAAAGTAAAATAGAAATGATATCTTCTTTTAGGATCACTGGACTCAAAGATGCATATATTCTTCACTCTTTAATACCACACTTTAAAATTGAACTAATACACTTTACAGTTATTTTAATGTACTCCTTAGACCATCAGCAAACAGAAGAACAGGCAGGCTTACACATCTTGAAAAAAATTCAGTTTGTCTGACTTGTAACGACTGATCAGGTAAAGACAGCAGATATCAAGGCTGAGCAGGGTTTTGAAGAAAAGAAGGACGACACCCATTCACCTGTTGCCTTTCCAGCTGAGTCTTCGTTGTGAAAGGTGGTATTTAGGAAAGTTAATTAAAGCAGACAAATCAGTTAAGTCTTGTACACTCGCTGGTGTTGGCTGAAGATCAAAGTATGAAAGCAAGAGACTGAGACTTCACAAAAAGGCTTCTCCCTATTGTTCCAAAGATTATTTAAAAATGCTTGCGTTTTCTTATATTTCCTTATACTTCACTGTTTCCTGACAATTTCTTTAATGTTGTCATTGACAAAGAGCATAACAGATAAGAGACCCAGCTACAGGAGTCTTCTTTTCAAGAAAGTCTTTGATAAAAATTGTTCATTTCCAAAAAAAATGAGCAACGTCCACGTGGACAGCTGAACCGTAACAATGTCACGTCTAAAAGAACAATTTTCCTGACAGTACAGAAGACAGAGAGTACAGTTAGACTAAAGCAAAGGAAAAAGTGATATAATTACCTATAGCAAACCACCAGAGGGTAATGGAAAATTTTCTTAGAAAAAAAGTAGAAGCAGCACTGCCAGAGAAATGCATATTGCTATTCATTAATATGTCACAGGTTAGGAACTGAAATACTGTATTTTTCAGAGAAGAATTAGGACAGCTCAGATATGAACTCACTCCTTTTTTTTTCTGTACATGTTTCTCCTACAGAAGAGCTCAAATGTGGGATAAATCGAACTAGCTTTCATTCAAAACCTACAATACTTGCTGGAAAACTGGGAAAAATAGTCTTTTATTCAAAACCTCACCTTTTTGATAGTGTAAATTCATTATTCCTAAGTGCAAGATTTTAAAGTTCTTTTTTTCCAGAGAGGGAAAGGAGAAGATCCACTGTTTCATAGCTGTGCTTTTTCTTTAATATCACAAACACTGGGATATTTTAGAGGCATTAGCACGCTTCCATGGGATCCCATGTTTCCAGGAAATCAAATAATGTTGCAATTTAGGTGGAAACTCACCAGGTATCTTTGTTGTTCCTTCTTCAGTAGACGATTGTATGAAACCTGGTGAAACAAAGAAAGACTCAACAACAGTTGGAAGCATTTTAGAAAAAAATTATTACATTTATCTTCATTGCCTCTACCAGACATTTCATACTCTCAGCATGTGTGGCGAGTACTAGATGAGATTAAATGAACACAGGGAAATCTTGCCTATGAACATATTTCTAAAGAGTTAGTTTCTAGTGACAGCATTCCTCTAGGAAGTGGTGTGATTTACATCACTCCAATCTCTTGATCTACATACACTAGGTGACAGAAAACACTGTATGACTTAATCCTGCACAGACAAGAGCAGGAACAAACTATATGTAACAAAATTTCTTATATATCCAATTTCTACAGCATTGCATTGCTTCTCTTGGGCATTTTTGAAGACTTTTAACTACACTGGATACTAATCTGACCTAATCTAAAACCTGAAACAAGGCAAAACAAGACTCAGCACGTCTAGCATGTTACTTCCACTCTGTAAGAAAAAATCCAGACAGCTGCGCACCGTGCCCTCGAGATGCAGTTGAAACATGGAGCCAATTTCAATGTCAAATAAAAGACAGTGAAGCCCAAGCAAGATCCAGAAAGGAAAAGCAGTCAACAAACTCCTCTAGACATAAAGAACGGGGGTTGCTGCAGCACCAAGAACTCTGCATTGGTGCCTGTCCTGCCCAGCTGTTCAAGAATGCCTGTATAGTACTTATAAGCCAACATTTAAAAAGAAAAATGGTTGTTGGCTTCAGGTACTCTTTCTGGGGCTCAGCCTGAGATAATTAAAACAGGAGATCGCTTTTCACTTGCCACATCTAACACACAGACTGTTATGTACTTGGGATATTTCTACAGGAAAAGTTACATACATTCAAGTAAAACTGTATTTTATGAATGTTTGTGGGACTACACAACATTATTTTTGCTGTCCTCAGCAAGCTGGTTCCTTCTCTGCAGTCAGAGTTTTATCTGCTGGCTTCAGTAATTAATATTTATCTCTTCCAGCTCCTATGGACTTTACAGCGCAGATGGCCACTGGTTAGAGCCCTGATGTAGAATTTCAGACAACTACGTTCAAGTGCTTGTTCTGTCACCAAATTCCTGTGTGACTGATGGCGAGATGTAAAGCCTTTGTGTATGCCAGTGCCCATGTGCAAAATGAGTGCTGATCAACACATGAAAAGTTGTATGACAGTGATGGAGAGCATGCGAGTAGCCTGGATTAAAACAGAGATTCTCGAAAGCATTCTGGTTACCAGGTGTCCCCATTTTCGGGGTTGACTTTCACAGCAGGAAGTTTACACTGCTTAAAATGCCACGTGAGCCAGCATGCAATGCCGTACGTAAACCACCGCTCCGCACAGCTCCCCAGGGAGCTCCTGGTCTGGGTGTCCACTCCTTCTGGAGCTGGCTAAGGGGAGAAGAAACTCACCAGTAGCTTCTGTGGTTGAGTCCTCCAGGTAAGAAGCTGTGATGCCTGAGGACAATAATTACGAGAAATAATTAAGTATCTCCTGGACACGAAATACTTTCTGGAGTTTTTAATCTCCGCAGCACGTATCTGAGCAACCCAGCGCTCCCCACTGCCCTGACGGACCTTCGGCTGTGGGTCCCCAGGAGCTGTTTCGGTCTCTAGAGCCCGGCCCAGCCCGGCCTTGCTCAGCGACAGAAACCTCCCCGCCGTGCAGATTTCATCGGATCCAGCACAGCAGGCCGCCCGACCCGCCAGCAAACCCTGAGGATGCCGGCGAAGGGCCCTTACCAAGCACCCGGCCTAAGGCTGCGAGACCCCGCCCCACACGGCCTTCCGGGGACAGGTGGCCTACCCACAGCAGCCCACCGCGCCCCACGGCCCGCACGCCCCGGGCAGACGCCAGCCCCGCCGGGCCCGTCCCCGCTTACCCGGTGCCGCGGTGGCGAAGGCCAGCAGCGGGGCCAGGCAGGCCAGGAGGAGCAGGGCTTCCCTCGCCATCGTCCGCGGCCCGGCCGGGCAGCGCCGGGCCCCGCCGCTACTTGAGGAGCGGCCGGGGGGCGGGCGGGGCCGCGCCGGGACCACCCCGCAACGCCTGCCCGCAGCTTGCGGGCGGTGGGAGTCCCCCTCCCCGCCGCAAGCGTGGCCCGGGGGCAGCGCTCCGCTCCCCTCCCCGCCGCCTCATCGCTCCTCTGCCCCTGCCCATGGTTTTGACCATCGCCAAAGTGCAGTTCAGGGGCTATAATATACATAATGTATATAAAATATGTAATTCACCGGCGCTTTTAACATCTTTGTCGGCGACATGGACAGTGGGGCTGAGTGCACCCTCAGCCAGTTTGCTGACAACACCCAGCTGTGTGGTGTGGCTGACATGGTGGAGGGAAGGGACGCCATCCAGAGGGACCCTGACAGGCTGGAGAGCTGGGCCTGTGAGAACCGCATGAAGTTCAACAAGGCCAAGTGCAGGGTCCTGCACGCGGGTCAGGGCAATCCCAAACACAAGTACAGGCTGGGCGGAGAGTGGCTCGAGAGCAGCCCTGAGGAGAAGGGCTTGGGGGTACTGGTGGACGAGAAGCTCAACATGAGCCGACAGTGTGCGCTTGCAGCCCAGAAGGCCAGCCGTGTCCTGGGCTGCATCAAGAGCAGCGTGGGCAGCAGGGCCAGGGAGGGGATTCTGCCCCTTTACCCCGCTCTCGTGAGACCCCACCTGGAGTCCTGCGTCCAGCTCTGGAGCCCCCAACATAAGAAGGACATGGATGTGCTGGAGCGGGTCCAGAGGAGGGCCACGGAGATGATCCGAGGGCTGGAGCACCTGTCCTACGAGGACAGGCTGAGGGAGTTGGGGCTGTTCAGCCTGGAGAAGAGAAGGCTCCAGGGTGACCTTCTAGCAGCCTTCCAGTACCTGAAGGGGCCTACAGGAAGGATGGAGAGGGACTTTCCACAAGGGTGTGTAGTGATAGGACAAGGGGGAACGGCTGTAAACTAAAAGAGGGCAGATTTAGATTAGATATTAGGAAGAAATTCTTCACCATGAGGGTGGTGAGGCCCTGGCACAGGTTGCCCAGAGAAGCTGTGGCTGCCCCCTCCCTGGCAGTGTTGAAGGTCAGGTTGGATGGAGCTCTGAGCAACCTGGTCTGGTGGAGATGTCCCTGCTCATGGTAGGGGGGTTGGAACCAGATGATCTTTAAAGTCCCTTCCAACACTTACCATTCTATGATTCTATATCCAGTTGTTTAGGAGGAGCCGGGTGGGTTTTACTGTTGCAAGATGCTTTCAAGTGTCAAACAAATAAAAGTTTTCAGAAACATTATGTAGGTCTGGAATAATTCCCAGTACAGGTTCCTATAAGAACAGGAATTGTGGGAGGAATACAAATATTAATCAGAAGGAAAGGTTCTAAATTGGGAAACGGCTCTGGCAATGAGACAAAAGTCCAAGTCATTAGTGTAACAACCTCTAATCCCTATCAGAGCAGCCAGTCTCATGACAGAGATGGATGTGAAATGGCTTTGTCGGTAAATATTTCAGTTTTGATTAACTCTAGCATTCTGTGTCTGGACGTAAAAAATATGTTGTGAAATGTATCATGAAAAAACAGAGACATTTGGCTGAATAATCCAAAACCATGTAGAAAACTCATTTTCCAGGAAATGGAAAAACAAATTTTAAAGCTGTTTTCTTCTCAAGTCGATGCAGAAAATTCCCTAGTGTTCAACTCTGTAAAAGAACTTCTCCCCAGAAAAGCAACCTATCTAATTAAGTCTAGAACCATGCTACCATTTTGACCCTCATTTCCACTTGCAACTCCCTGACAGGCACCAAAATCCAGGTACAAAATACAGGCACAGATCCACAGCCCAGGAACCGACAGTCTTTGGCTTCTCGACGAGCAGCAACACTTCTCCTGCACGGGCACACCAAATACCCGACCGCAGGTGAGTGAGCACTATGAAAAGGTACAAAATGAACCAGCACAGCTCACAGACGTTCCTCCGTGTTCACGGCTTAGGGCTTAACCGGACCCTTGGTCTCCCAAGCATGTCGGACCCTGGGTCTCCCAAGCATTTCCAGTGGAAGATATGGGATGCACTGTGGCTCCCTTTGCTGCCCGAGCTGTCTCCTGTCCTCTGCCCACATGGAGGCAGGACACAACTGAGGGCAGATCTCCCGCTTTCAAGTTCTCCTGGCTGTAGGGGTGACTTTGTTCTGCCATGAGTTTCTGCACAGGCAGGTAGAGAGCTTTTTCTAACCAACTTCTCACTCTGTAACTCGTTGCCAGGTGTTGGGCAGAACAGCATTCTGCTGCTTTCCACATCAGCAGACTTTACAATTTCTTTCAGAAATTGATGCAATGGTGAGAATCGCTAGGCAGAGCCTGCATATTGAGTGTTCTGCTAGCTCAGAGTTTGCCTGTCTAGGAAAGAAGGTGTACAGGGTTGAAAATATGAACAAGAATATCTCCTTCAGATGTGCTCCTGTCCCTCCTGTTCCCACACTGCAGCCTTTAAGAATTGTGCTGAATTTCCAAAGAAAATGGTTTGAAGCTACCCCTATTTCAGTTTTTCAGTCGTCCTTTCTACATTTTTACATTTGCCTTCATCACGGTCCTAAAACGTTTTCTCTAGCCTGTGCAATTCAATCAAGACAACCCTTCAGTGGCTTGTCTGCATTCTTTTAATTATCTCCTTCAGCCTTTACACATGCATTGCTGTGTCCAGAATACAAGGGATGGCGCTTATCAGCCAGGGCTGAGAGAACGGCTGAAAGGCCAGGCAAAAAAAGGCCAAGCCAGAAGAGCAGGAATGAGTGTCACTCATACATCCCGGAGGTGCCTGAAGCCACAGGGAGAAAGAATGCCCTGTAAGGAACTGGGGAAGCTCCAGGGAATAGGAAAGGAACAAGAAACAAAGGACAGAGACAAGACAACTCCCTAGTGCCAGATTTACAGTCACATACAATTTTTTAGATGTCATATGTAACATGCATGATGTCCTATA
Organism: Opisthocomus hoazin; assembly: GCF_030867145.1. NCBI lineage: Eukaryota > Metazoa > Chordata > Aves > Opisthocomiformes > Opisthocomidae > Opisthocomus > Opisthocomus hoazin. The sequence goes on from NC_134414.1 coordinate 150,289,610, forward strand.
TGTAGCCTGTGACCAGGCAATCTGGTTTTAACAGCTCAGTGACAGACAGGGCATTTTCCTCTCAAACTGTGTCTAAGAAGGATGGGAAGCAGAGCATTAATTCCTTGTTTTGCTTTGCTTGTGTGCATGGCTTTTGCTTTAGCTATTAAGCTGTTTTTATCTCAACCCACGAGTTTTACTTTCTTTTCATTCTCCCTCATCCCACTGAGGTGGAGGAGGGTGGTGAGCAAGTGGCTGTCCGGTGCTTAGTTGTCTGCTGGGGTTAAAACACTACACTGTCCCTGGGAGCAAGGAGGCTGATGAAGCACAGAGGTGACCCGCTGGTGTGGCCCAGAAGTAACTGGAGCTCAGCAGGGATCTGCAAGATCTGTAACAACTTGCTGCTCACCTGCCCGTCCGTCATCCGTAGCTTTCTGTCTGCCTAGAGCCATCAGCCGGGAAATATTTCCCGTTTCAGAGATGCCAAATAGATTATACACATTTACAAACTCCCCCAAATTCAGTGAACACAATTGCATTCTCTGCCTGCGGAGCGTGAAGCTCGGATTGAAGTTTGTTGAACTTGCCTTAAATGCTACAGTGCCTTGCCAAAGCCAGTGTCACAAATCCTCGGTAGCCAGAAAATACCCAGTCACTTCAGTTTTAGTTAACAATTTCAAACAATTTTAATCAGAGTACTTTCCCCCCTGCAGAGTTACTGGGCAGTGTATGCACGCTTCTTACCCAGTTGTCTACGCAGTGCAAATGGTTGCCTTTCAGATGCTAGGACCTGCCACTAAAGTTCCCGGCGACCTGCCTGCGGCAGCTGGAGACCTGGTTATCTGCTGAGTCCCTGTCGGGCTTGGAGTGAGTGATGATCTCCAATTGCTCCTGAAATGCCTTTCCCTTTGCTGCGTTTGCACACGCAGCACCTGGATGGGTGAGTTCAGTTCAGCTCCTTCTTCTGAAACAAAGACTTTCTACTTGGTAGGACCTGTACGCCAGGAACAGCGGCCGCTGCTGCGCGTCCCTCTTCAGCAACCTGCTATTATTGCACAAGCTGTATATGCATAACCACGTCACTTTAGCTCTCAGAGACTGGATTTTTTCTTGCATCTGAAGAAACCCGGAGCTAATTAGTTTGGACTCGCAACTTCATTTGGTTGTAGGGGTTACCTGAAGTCTGATGTGACAGACAGCTATCTTAAGAATCTTCCAGCTAAAATCAGATAAGGTTAGTGAATGACAACAACATGCAGGTCCATTTCAGGTCAAAATGTCACCTGCCACCTCTTCTTTTATTATCTCTGATTTTCAAACATATCATTCTCCACTGGTATTTGAAGACCTAGATTTATCCCAGAGCACCTGGTATACAAAAGGATGATCTCAAGAAAAACGTAACCATTTTCTTCTGCTATTCCTTTGGTGCTCTGCTGTGTGGGCCAGGGATTCTGTCTTTAGACTGTACTTACCAGCACAGCATCCTGCTTCACGACAACAGCTCAGAGGTGTTACAGCCATACAAATGCAAAATGTTATTTTTCTTTTAGTTTGACTAACATAGGAACAAACACCAGCACGTCACGTGCTTTACTAAATCTCTTTATTGATTTCTGGTGCATATACTGTAAAAATGTGGTGCATTATAAACAGCAACAACAAGGCTTAAGTACAGATAAACTTAAATACAGGGAACAATTCTAGAAGTATTTGCTACACAGACCCCTCCTGCTCAGGGTCTGAAAATCATTGATATCAGCCTGCCCAAAAGGAGTTCTAACATAACTGATGAGAACTGAAAATAATATAAAAACAGACAGCAAAATAATAATTACAGGCAAATGCATTTGAACCTGAGGTGGCTCAGTTCCAGTGGAGGACTCTGATTTAACTGAAGCTACAGCATTTGGGGGAAAAAACCCCAGACAAATACAAAATTAATTACTACCCCAAGACAGAGACAACATATTGTATCTGTGAGAAACTCTTCTGGACAAGCAGAACAGAAGAGTTGTATTCAAGCCAATGGGGAGATGAGGCTGAGAATTCTCTACTAAACGAATACAGTTTCTTGCACCTTCAATACCCCTTTCATACAAATCCCACTAAAGGCTGTCAGGAGAAGAAAAATCACATCCAAATGTGAGCTTCATAAAAAAGTTCAGTGCAACCTTTCACATTCCCTGTTTTATCCATGAATTTTTGCACTTGCACATATGGAATCTAAAAGCTTACCTATATGGCAAATTATTGCAAAATCAGATCAGGTGTGAATTAAAAGTGATGTCTCAAACCAGTCCACCTGGTCACTTGTCTAGTCTAGACAAGACCCAAATCCAACTTTTGTTGCAGCAGCTTGAGCCCGTGCCTTGGTACACGCACTGATAGAATTGGATGATTGCTGGCGTTACAGGATTAAGCAGACTCCAAATAAAAGTTATAATACATGTTTTGTCCCTATATGGAGATGTCAGAGGTTTAATGGAGATCCTGGAAGACACAACTGAAGAGTGATCAGACTGATGGCATGTCATCTTCCATAAAGGTCTCTTCAGAGAACACAATGTCAATGTAAACAAGCTTTATGCCTTGTTTTGTGGAAGAAGCAGAGCCTTCTCAAGTTGAGTTATCTGCAAATGGAAAAGACAAAAGCTAACAGAAGTCGAGTATCTGACTGAAGCTCAACCTGCTGTGAGTGTCCTGTGAGTGAAGAGAGGGCACCTGTATGCAAGATGTGCTGTGCCTCGGGTGGAGGTGTGATTGTGCACACCTGACTCGTGAGCCCCTCACTGACAGGGGCACTGGTCTGGCACAGGATGGGACATGGTGTCTTCAGTCTGGCCAGTGACAGCTTCCAGGGAGAGCGACCTGGAGCAATCAAACACGCTTTGCAGGTCTACAAGAAGCACTAGGTGTGGATGGGAAGGTTTTCTCTGGAGGGCTGTTCACTGCCATTCCTAGTCCAAATTGGACAACTCTTCTGGTTTCCTTCAAATCCCAGACACAACAATACCACTTGCTTGTCTCCTGCCAATTCACCAGGTCACTGTCAATCCTGGCCTGGATAGTGGTGGTTATGGGAATCACCTCCAGCTGCACCCGGCCATGTGCTTGTTTCACACCATGGCCAGCCTGTGGGGTTATTTCACTCCACAGCTGGCAGGCACCTACCATTAAGTGATGAATTTTCTTGGGCTAAAAGCAGCAGAGCCCACTTCCTGCTCTGCCAGGTGGTCCTGGTGAAGCTGCTGGCTATTGGGACATGCTCCATTAAGTACAGTCTGCAGCAGCAGCAGGGAGCTGGGTGCTATCTAGTGCGACTGTGAGTGGCTGACGGGTTGAACATCTGACTGCGACTTTAGCATTTGGTTTGGGATGATTCCTTGCACCTTCTCTGATAAACGCAAACCTACTGTATGGAAATACAAACACAGCTAATAGCAGCTTACCCTGTACGTCAGCAGGATGGCAGGGTCCACCTCAGAGGTGGTGACATTTCACCGCCAAGACGATGACGGTGATGAGCAGAATCACTGCGGTGAAGTACAGGGTGACTGCAACGTAACACCAGTGCGAGTTCTCCAAGCAGGTCGCTGCCAAAGGGACAAGGGAGAGGGGTCTCACCACAGGCAGAAGCAAGATGACTTTTAATCTGAGTTAAGGTAGTATGCAAAACCATGGCAGCTAGGCCTTCAGCAGGAGCTTGTTTCACTGTGTGCTATAGATCTAGCGCTTGTGGACAGTGAAGAGCAAGTTTATGAGGATATCCTTGGTGTGCTGCAGATGCAACTGAAAACTTTTTGGAGTTTTTTTTCAGATAAATGTGCCTGCAGAAGATAAATCTTGCTTTGGATATTCTTAACCAAAAAACAAATGCCTGAAATGTGGTTCCTGGCATTTTAGTTATTAAGTGAAAAAAAATCCCTATATATTTATATATGACTATAGCTTTATATGTATATATGTATATAAACCTGTACATGCGCATAAGTTTACGTAAAATCACATTTTCAGGGTGTGATTCCTGGCATTTTAGTTATTAAGTGGAAAAATCCCTATACATTTATATATGAGTATAGCTTTATATGTATATAAACCTGTACATGCGCGTATGTTTACGTAAAATCACATTTTCAGGGTCAGAAAAACCCTTTTCCTGCCTGTCCTAGTTTTTCTCATCATAGCTGTTGAGAAGATGCCTCAAAATGTGACCTCTCACCCTCTGTGGCAGGGCCCAGCTCTGCCAGCCCTGCGGTGCCAACACTGCCGTGCGGTTTGCCTGCGACGCCGGCACAGTGCTGCCAGTGCTGCTGGGTCTGGAGTGTGCCCTGCCTTTCTCTGGCAGAATGGCTTGCAATCGCCATGCTGTCGGGGGTTCTTTTGCTGGGGTTACACAACTGAAGACCCACAAGAAAATCCTCAAGTTCACAGACAGAATTAAAAAAAGCGTTTTAGAGGTAATTTGAAATTCTAGAGACTCTTTCCAGGTTATCATCCTTTTTAAGCACAACAAAGAAACACATGTTTGATTAGTCATTAAATCCCTGCCTCCATCACTTTCTGCTCCTGCTGTTATCCTGTCCAGGATTTCTATGTTCTTTTGATCCCCACTCCTTAACAATTCCCAGGCTGACCTGTATGGCAAAAAAAAAAACCCCAGTCTGAGCCAGAATTAGAATAAACACCTGATTTCCGTGATTTCAAAGAGGTTTCGGTGAAGAATGTGAAGGGACAGAGGTGACCTACAGCACTTATCCGTATATAGCATATATGGATTTTGATATTCCTAGAATAAAATTCAGAAAACCTGGAAATGCAGACAGTGTGGGCAGAATCCAAGAAACACGGGAGGAAGTGAGGACTGGGGTGTAAAGGGCAGTCAGCAAACAGGTGGGCTCATGGTGATATATCAAAATTGCATTGCTGACAATACTTTTCCTGCTGCAGTCCAGTCCCAGTTGCACTGGCATAAAATCAGAGGGCATTTAAATGGAGCGAGTAAATGGGTTTTGCCTTTTCAACAGCAGGACTGAGATCTCCACTTGGCCCACCCTCCTGTCTGCCCGACTGCCACTTTCAATCAGAAAGACCATCGGAAGCTTTCAGTTTCTTTCTCCTTGTGGTAAGGCCAAATTAACCCACCGATGGAAACTTTCGTTCTCATTCAACATTTTCTGCAGCTAACATATTTTCCATAAATAATCTTAATTGTTTTTATGCTTCACATGAATGCAGTATTTTCCTTCCTTTTCTTCATTTTCATCTCCTACAAGAGTTAAATCTCATATCCAATATATTATTTCACTTTGCAAAATGAAATTTACTTTCAGGGCTGGTTACACAGTTTGAGAAAATAGTATAATGTGCCTTGAAATCTTCACTTTAGATAGACACAACTTATCTGAACTTGTCACATAACTGTTCAAAACCTGATTTTTGCTCCCTAGCCATTGCTTTCTAGAAACAACTCAGTTTCTGTGCTTTAAATGCTATCGCTGACCTGTTCATTCAGCCTAAATGCATGTGGAAGTGAAAAACGAAATGCATGAACCAGCAGCTGGGAAAGGTTTTGAAGGTCTTTTCATCCGCCTAGATCGTATCAACATCTCTTCGGCCACCAAGCTCAAAGCAACTCCTCCACTACATCTAAATATGTAATTATGATGGTACACAAAGAGGATAAGATATAATGAGAACATATGAAGCGTCCTGTGGTATTGCAGTACCTGTGTGCCTGGTCTCGGGTGTGCTGTCCCATCTGTCAGATCGCCATTTCACATTCACCTCGGCGTATGTGGTCCCATCACCTGTAGAGACAAAAACCGCTGAAATTAGAGAACCTGCCCCCGGCCAGCCCTTGCCATCCTCATGGCGTCCAGCACCCCTGCAGCATCAGACCTGCTCCGAGAAATTAGGAAGAGCAAGAACACACAAGAGAGGTTGTTTTCTTTTTTTTTTTTTTGTCTGGTAAGACTTGCATGTCGCTAGACGAATGTGCCAAAAAGAAATTACTAGAAGAGCTCATGCAAATAATTGTCCTGCTGTGCAGTTTTCCAAAGAAATACAAAAAAAAATTATTCTGTTATTAAATTTTAGAAGATTTAAAAAAAAATCTATGTGACTGTAGGTTATCACACACAGAACTACTCTATTATTAATTCTATTTTTTTCTTATTATTCCATGTCTTATAGACACATGTACACATTCTGTCAATCTTTAAGCAAAAGTTAACTAATAGCTACTTTTTTGGCTAAAATAATTTTTTTCTGTTTACTTCTCCATAAACATTTTCTTCCTAGTGAATTCAGATCTTGTACATGGGCACAAAGCTTGCCTGTTTTCTGCTGTTTCTTTTACAAAGAGGAGTGCAGTTGCTATTGGAACAAAGCTCTGCATGTGCACAGAGCAGAGAGAAGCTATTTTTTAGTCACTTATGAATTAAACATAGTTTTTAACAAAGCAGAATAAATCAACAGATCTAAAACATTATGTAAAAAATAAACATAGTATTTTCATTTCATCCACAGACTTTTCTTCCTCAAGTTCATTCTTCCAAGTCTTTAAATGAGGTTTTAATTAATGGTTGGGAGGCAGCACTGCAAACAGCACTGATTTTCAGTACAAATTAATTCAGCTTTCTCCACAAAAAGGGGAAGGAAAGCCTATCTGTAGTTAATTCTCAGCCAGAATAGTCCAAAAGCAGCTTCCCTCCTCCCCCCCGCCTCGTTGTTAGTCACAGAAGACAGAGACTTGGGGAGAGAAGACTTAACAACAGACTGATCTGAATCTTAGTTGCCTTGCTGATTTATGACCGTTCTCATTTGTCAGCAGAAGAGAAGGCCCTCTCCTCTCTTACATCCGTGACCTGGACACATGCTTTCCATGACTAAGAACCATTTGCAAGGGAACCTTTCCATTTTCGACGCAGAGCTGGCAGGGCCGCTCAAATTGCAGCAGCCTTCATCTCTGCTGAGTCAAGACACCCGTTCCTCCGGGCTTGGAAATCCCCGTTTCACAAACCCAGGCAACAGAGCAGGTCTTTCTCTCACTGTGAGCATTTGTGCTGTTTGTTGTCATGAGGTCTAGAAACCAAAGAGAACAACTGATCTTCCTCCAGTCACTGCTGCCTTCTCTGTTTCTTCTGAGTGTTACTTGTCATGTTCCTTCATGACTTTTTTCATGTTTGTCAGCTGCTCATCAGGATAAAGATCTTACCAGGCCATCCTTGTTCTCAGATATCTGTTTTTAGAATTTATTTTGCAAAAAAAAAAAAGCTTCTCTATCCTTACACTTGATCTGACTACCTTTACACACATCAGGAAGAAGCCTTTGTCAGATGCTCGTGACCCAGAGCATGCACCCATGCCCTCCGAAAACCACCTAGCATCTCCAGACTGCTTGGAGATATTTGCCTCCATAAATTATGCCAGACTCAGATCTGAAAGAACCACCTTGAGGTAGAGCACATCCAGGCAAAATAAACCATGGCTTTCCTAATACTGGGAGACGTGCCTTCCAAGTGCAAAAGGGTTGCCTCTTGCGTGGAGCCTGTGGCAAGCACTTTCCATAGCGCTGTCTCACAGGAGGCTTTCAAACGTGACATGGCAGAGATCAGCGCAGGTAGCGGGGCTGCTGGACATCTCCCCATTCTGCATCTGGTGGTCAGTCAGTAGAAAACCCTCCTATGTCCTGCTAACCACTAGTGTGGTTGTGACACTCGTGCTTGCAACCATCAATATAAAATGTTTTCACCATGTGTTACAAGATTTTTACAACCAATGGAGAGCATAAAAATGTTGTCAGGGTGTGTTTGCCCCAAGGTGTGGGAGTGCCTGGCAAACTGCACATTCCGTTCCCTGCCTTTCCAGCCTCAATGGGGGAGAATTCCCTGCCTGCTGTGCTGTCGGGAGAGTTTGATCCCCCGGGCGGATTGGCTAACGATAATGCAAGTTGGGCTGGAAGAGGAATTAGCCATGGGATTTTCAGCAGCAGCCATACATTTTCCCAAGAAAGTTTGCTGAGATTGCTTTAACACCAGGAGTTAAGCATTGCTCTCCTTATCTCTGGAGGCCTTGCCTCCACTTGTCCGTTATTATGTATGGATGCTTACACCGGCCATCCGCATAACAGAAGAGATCTGTCTCACCATCGCTGTAAACCCTTTGGCTGGGTAGTTCGGTGGCCGGTGCTAGTAAAGCTCAAGGACCTGACCTCTATTATGCAGTGGAGCTGCATCACGTAGGCAGTGCTTTCAAATTTGTATACTTAAAGGTATGCCCAGAAGACATCTCGCTGCCCAGAGGGTGCCTGCAGGACTGGTGGCCCAGACCAGCAATACCATAGAGTCAGAAAAGCTGGTGGGAAGAGGTGTAAGTAGGAAGATGACTGCAGGTGTAACGAGGTGGTAACTGCCTCATGACACAGTTTCTCCTCGTCTTGCGATACGAAATCCGCAGCTGAACTGTCAGAGTAGGAGGGAGAGGGAAAGGGGCGAGTGACGGGCCATGCCTGGCTGACCCCGCAGCTTTCTGTAGGTGTGGCAGCGGAAGGAAGGAGATGTATTTTTATATCAGTTGCAACACACCGCCTTGCAGGTTGCCTGCTTTGCATGTTTTGCCTCATTTCCCAGGAGCTACTTACATCAGTTTTGCTTGCTGACAGTGTATGAAATAAGACGTTTTTTTTTTTTTCTGAAGAGAGCAACCAAAACAGATTTTTCTCTGAGGTGCCATGGGGAAGACGAGCAAATGCAAACTTCAGCAGTGTGAAAGGCGGGACAAGTCCAGCAACATGGAGATTAGAAGCTCTACCCACCACAGGCGAAAACTCAAGGAGGCAGAAGGGGGTCGAAGGGAGGGGATAAGCGGGGGGGCAGATGAGCTGGGGGACAGGCATAGTGGCCATGGGGAAGCAGACCAAACCTAGAGCTATGTAATCAGATAAGACAGCACAAACATCGAAGCCCGTAACTCAGAAAAACAATGCTCAGAGGCAGAGCCGTTTTCTTTGCTGTCCTAGGCTGTTATTCCTGTCTCACAGAAGCCCCTTTGGCCTGTGCAAGTCTTGCTGTATCAATGATCTGATGCAAAATATGCATGGAGTAAGACAGCAACTGTTTCCTTTGAGCTTCTTCAGGCAGGTGGGTGATAGCCAACTTAACTGCTCTGAACTCACTGTAGCATGGCAAATACCAAGCTTTTGCCTGAAGAAAAGCAACGTCCTAAGGGTGCCAGAGCTGTGGAGATCTGCCTTAGGCTTATGAAAAATGTCAAATCTAACCCATTTTTAGTACCAAGCACTAGCAAATCCCTGTCGTCTTGAACGCAGCATCTTTCTCGCGCAGCAGCCAAAGAGTCAGAACGGTTAACAGCGTTTGGCAGATGAGGACCACAGCTTCCTGCACTCGTGCTCTCAACTGTGAAAGCAATGGAGCATATGCAGAAATCGAAGACAGAAATTGTAAGAAATTTATATACATAAGAACATGAAAAAAATTAATTATATATATAGGAGTTCTTTTCACTTTATCTCACACTGATGCTATTAATAGGTGGAAAATTCAAGAGGGATTTAAAGTATTTCTTCATGCAAGATATTAGAATCAGCCTGTAGAAGTCACTGTTTTAGGATGTTATTAGAGTAAGCATTTATTAGGACACCTAAAGGGATGCAAGATTCACAGAAGCGACAAGAATATAGATATTGCAGTTGAAGAGATTTTTCAAAAAGATTATGAAAGGGTAAGCACTACGCCATCGTACTCTACAGCACAAGAAAAACATTTTGCCTGAAATTTGGTTACTTAATTTTCCTCATAGTTGGCCATCAAAATATTTTAGACACTGTCTGTCCAAGGTCCTCATACTGGCAACTTTCAGAAGTATGTTGCTGGGTTAGGGCTCTCCGGATAATTTACGACAGCAATTTCTAAGCATAATTTACTGAAGTGTATTAAAAGCTGTGTGAAAGCACTTAAAACTATAAAATACAACTGGAAATTTAAAGGGTAGACTCAGTTGAGGAAACAAAAAAAATTAGATGGAATAGACTTTCGTGCTCTGAAATTTTGAAACATTTTGTACAGATGGTTGTACTGGGCACGTGTGGGCATCTCCAAGAAGTCCTTAGGAGGTAGTTCTACACTGGGGCACCAAAGATTGTCCTGGCAATGCAGCGCTTCAATCGAAGGGGCAAACTGAGTTAACACACGAAAGACAAAGATGTCGTAGCTGTACAGATGCTTTTAGTACTGTGTGCTAAGGAGCAAATCTACAAAGCTTATTTTTATAGAATAAAAGTTGCTTTGCTAGCATATTCAGGACACATTTTTCTTTTATACTGTGACCTCTGAATTTTATAATTTTAAATAATTTTTCCCTGGTTCATTTCCATTAATGCTATCTTTTGCACTTTATTTCTTGAAAACAAATTTTTAAAGTAATGCAGTTTTACAGTTAAAGACGTCAATAGGCCATGTACAAATTGTAGGACTATCAGTTGCCAAAATTATAGAAACCTCTATTGATTCTTGACATGTATTTTTCTCAATATAGAACTTTCAGAAAAGAAAGAAAGAAAGAAAGAAAGAAAGAAAGAAAGAAAGAAAGAAAGAAAGAAAGAAAGAAAGAAAGAAAGAAAGAAAGAAAGAAAGAAAGAAAGAAAGAAAAATAAAGAGAAAGAAAGAAAGAACAGACCTATCATTTTACGAATTAAAAGTATTTCCAGTGTCTAAGAAAATAAATCAAATTAAAATATGAAAATTAAATATACTGCAGGACAGAGAACCCCATTCAGTGTCATCAGTGCACCGTAACTGCCAATGAGTTTCCAATAATCTGTATTAGTATCTTCAATTTCTGATCATTAACGTCTTTCAGAAACAGCACTTCCCAGCCATACTACTGAAATACAGAATGGGATTTTACAAATAATTATTTGCTTTTTCTAGAATTCAGTATTCCTTCTATTAATAAACATGAATTTGCCAAGCAAATAGATATATAATAAACATGGATAAATAAGGATATTAATAGTTACAAAAATGCTTGCAACGTGACTTCAGCTTCTTACGAATACTTCGATTCCAGAAAGAACAGAAGTTTTAAGAATGTGGCACAGAGCAAAGGAAAGGTAAGTAATATTAAGATGGCCATTTTACCTGTATCTGAAGTTTGTGAAGTAAAATGCACTCTTTCCTTGGGCGATACCTCTGCATAAACCACCTCACTTGCCATTTTGAAAAGATGCTTTCAGATCTGCAACCAAAATGGACTCATTGAAGAAGCAGTACCCCGTACTACATCCTTTCTGGCCTCCCGCCACCCATCACACCACAGTCGGTCAAAAGAAATGTTTAGATGTCTGTAAAACGGAAGGAAACTAGATACTTTTTTTTTTTTCAAATGTAAATTCTCACCTTGTAGCTTTTGATAAACAGTTCTTAATTCTTAGCCCCTTCTGTTGGTGTGTGTTCTAGTAAAAGATTATTTTGATGAGATGATTTGCTGCTGCCTGTCTTCCCTGCTAAGGCCAAGCTCTTTTTGCAGCCTGCCAAACCATATACTTTGAACAGGTGAAGAGGAAAGGTTAAGGAAAATTGTGTTGATTTTTTTTTAATTCTGCTCCAGTGATTTGGAGTAAATACACTGGAAGACTTGCTGAAAACCGTCAAGTTCAAACTGGAAAAACAATGATAGTCATAGAGATGATTGCCAAGAAAGAGAAAAAAATGACGAAATAAGAGAAAGGCAGAAAAACAGCCATTTCAGAGACAAAAAGAAGAAATGAAACATCGCTAGCTGAGACGTATGTATGATATGGGGCCAGCACAGCAACAGCATTGTGACATAATGCAGCTACTTTTTGTTTGAAGGATCTTTAGAAAACTGTTGTACATGTGCCTCGATAGATATATATACATTTAATATACATCTAAATTAAACACATTTTCCTGTTTAATGCCATGGTAACACAGACTAAGTTTTCAACGTCTTTACTAACAGTGCCAGAGAACGAGCCCTCGCCCCCAGGCCAGACCTCCAGCTGCCTGCTGGCACTGTTGGTGTGCCTACACCGTTCAAGTACAGCCACTCTGGAGGCACCCGGATGTATGCACACTGTAGATGAGTTGGTGTAACTGCTGCCACTCTGCTACCTGTATCCCACATGCCTCTCCAGCACGTACCACACTAACAACTCACCCGTGCCGTGCACAAACACCGCTGTGCCACCGTGCTCCTTATCTGGGTGCTAAGCACTGCAGAAAACCAGAAGCTCTGCTCAGTGCTCGTAGCAAATACATGACCTCTGCTCTTCCTCATGCTATGTATTAGCGCATCATTGCCTAGGACTATTGCGTATCCAAAGAGCAACAAAGCTGGTGAAGGGTCTAGAGAACAAGTCTTGTGAAGAGAGGCTGAGGGAACTGGGGTTGTTTACCCTGGAGAAAAGGAGGCTGAGGGGAGACCTTATTGCTCTCTACAGCTACCTAAAAAGGGGCTGTAGTGAGGCGAGTGTGAGTCTCTTCTCCCAGATGACAAGTGATAGGATGAGAGGAAATGGCCTCAAGTTGTACCAGGGAAGGTTTAGATTGGATATTAGGAAAAAATTTCATCGGTGAAAGGGATATCGAGCATTGGAGCAGGCTTCCCAGGGAAGTGGTTGAGCCACCATCCCTGGAGGGATTTAAAAGATATACAGACGTGGTGCTTAGGGACATGGTTTAGTGGTGGACTTGGCAGTGTTAGGTTTACAGTTGGACTCGATGATTTTAGGGTCTTTTCCAACCTAAATGATTCTGCGATTCTGTAGTTCTACAATTCTGTGATTGTATCACATATTGTTCATGCAATAGGATGATTGCAGGTGGGTTTGCATTTGATGTCATGCCATGCTTCAGCAGTCTCTAGGGATTAGAAGAATTTACTTGCTAAGGGCATTTTTAGTAGCTCTGGCCCATCATGAGCAGCCTGATTACAGAATCAAAGAATCATAGCATGGTTTGGGTTGGAAGGGACCTTAAAGATCATCTGGTTCCAACCCCCCTGCCATGGGCAGGGACATCTTCCACTAGACCCAGTTGCTCAAAGCCCCATCCAACCTAGCCTTGAACACTTCCAGGGAGAGGGCATCCACCACGACTCTGGGCAACCTGTTCCAGTGCCTCACCACGCTCATGGTGAAGAATTTATTCCTTATATCTAATCTAAATCTACCCTCTTTTAGCTTAAAGCCATTACCCCTTGTCCTATCACTACATGCCCTTGTACAAACTCCCTCTCCAGATTTCTTGTAGGCGCCCTTCAGGTATGCTATAAGGTCTCCCTGGAGCCTTCTCTTCTCCAGGCTAAGCAACCCCGACTCTCTCAGCCTTTCTTCATAGGAAAACTGTTCCATCCCTCTGATCATCTTTGTGACCCTCCTCTGGACTTGCTCTAATAGGCCCACGTCCTTATTAAGTTGGGAGCCCCAGAGTTGGACACAGTACTTCAGGTAGGGTCTCATGAGAGCGGAGTGGAGGGGCAGAATCACCTCCACCTGCTGGTCATGCTGCCTTTGATGCAGCCCAGGATACAGTTGGCTTTCTGGGCTGCAAGCACACATTGCCGTGTCATGCTGAGTTTCTCATCAACCAGCACCCTCAAGTCCTTCTACTCAGGGCTGCTCTCAATCCATTCTCCACCCAGCCTGTATCTGTGCTTGCCCCGACCCATGTGCCGGACCTTGCTCTTAGCCGTGTTGAACGTCATGAGGTTTGCATGGGCCCAGCTCTCAAGCCTGTCAAGGTCCCTCTGGATGGCATCCCTTCCCTCCAGCATGTCAACTGCACCACACAGTTTGGTGTCACCAGCAAACTTGCTGAGGGTGCATGGCATGCAGTCTCACTGTCCATGTCGCCGACAAAGATGTTAAGCAGCACTGGTCCCAGTAGTGACCCCTGAGGAACGCCACTCGTCAATGGTCTCCACTTGGACATCAAGCCATTGACCGCAACTTTTTGGGTGCGACCATCCAGCCAATTCCTTATCCACCCAGTGATCCATCTGTCATATCCATGTCTCTCGAATTTAGAGACAAGGATGTCCTGCAGGACAGTGTCAAATGCTTTGCATAATTCCAGGTAGATGACATCAGTTGCTCTTCCCTTATCCACCAATACTGTAACCCCATTACAGCAGGCCACCAAATTTGTCAGGCATGATTTGCCCCTAGTGCAGCAGTATTCACCAATCATCTCCTTATTTTCCACGTGCCGTAGCATAGTTTCCAGGAGGATCTGCTCCAGGATCTTGCTGAGCACACAGGTGAGACCGACTGGCCTGTCTTCCTTTCTTCCCTTTTTAAAAATGGGGGTTATGTTTCACCTTTTCCAGTCAGTGGGAACTTCACTGGACTGCCGCGACTTCTCAGATATGATGGATAGAGGCTTAGCAACTTCATCTGCCAGTTCCCTCAGGACTCGTGGATGCATCTTATCAGGTCCCATGGACTTGTGCGCCTTCACGTTTCTTGGATGGTCTCAAACCTGACCTGTTACAGTGGGCAGTTCTTCATTCTCCCAGTCCCTGCCTTTGCCGTATGCAACTTGGGCAGTGTGGCTGGAGCACTTGTCGTGAAGACTGAGGCAAAAAAGTTGTTGAGTACCTCAGCCTTCTCCATATCCCAGGTAATCAGGTCTCCTGTTTCCTTCCAGAGAGGGACCACATTTTCCCTAGTCTTCCTTTTATCACTGACATACCTATAGAAGCTTTTCTTGGTGCCCTTGACATCCCTGGACAGATTTAATTCTGTCAGGGCTTTAGCTTTCCTAACCTGCTCCCTGGCTGCTTGAACAGTTTTTCTGTATTCCTTCCAGGCTACCTGTCCTTGCTTTCACCCTCTGTAGGCTTTGTTTCTGTGCTTGACTTTGTCCAGGAGCTTGTCGTTCATCTATGCAGGCCTCCTAGAGTTTTTGCCCATCTTCTTCTTTGTTGGGATGCATTGCTCCTGAGCTTCAAGGAGGTGGTCCTTGAATATTAGCCAGCTTTCTTGGGCCTCTCTTCCCTCCTGGGCTTTATCCCATGGTACCAAGCAGATCCCTGAAGAGGCCAAAGTCTTCTCGCCTGAAGTCCAGGGTAGTGAGCTTTCCATTCACCCTCCTTGCTGTCCTAAGGATCCTGAATGCCACCATTTCATAGTGACTACAGCCAAGGCTGCCCTTGATCTTCACATTCCCCATCATCCCCTCCTTGATGGTGAGAACAATGTCCATCATAGCACCTCTCCTTGTGGGCAATTCATGTTCATGTTCACGATTCAGGACAGTCTTCCTCTGCAGAGCGGAGGTTTCTGGCAAAGTGAGACAAGCACCATCAGGCTGGCCTGCATTATTTTATGCACCTGGGATGATAAGTGGCAGAGAGGTTACTCTCAGAGGACATACCTTGGAGCCAGGTTCTGCCCTTCAGCAGCAGCTCAGCACACTGCAGGAACAGAGGACATACCTCTCCCAGTGCCTCCTTCGCCTAGTCTGTCCTGCTGGGAGACATTCAGGGACCTTTCCTCTGACCTTTCAGGATAAGAAGATAGTACCCTGGAGGTACCTATTTCTCTCTACTGATTGGGAAGTAAGAGTAAGTAAACAGCTTAGATTTACACACCTACCCTTAGGTGCCTAAATGAGCGAGCAGAACATCTCAGGATTAAAGCATTTGTGTCCAAAGGAACATAGAATCATGGAATCATACAATGGTTTGGGTTGGGAGGGACCTTAAAGATCATCTAGTTCCAAACCCCTTCCAGCTCCAATATCCTCCCCTTCCTTTAGCAGGCAGGTGACAATTCAGTTGAAAAAGACACTTACCTCCTGAGGCAGATTTTTTACTTCAGCAAAATAACACGAGGAAGGGATTTGTACTGGCACTTAGGCACTAAGCTGTGCTCTTGGTGCCAGCGATGCAAAGTGAGACTTAATTGATTTTTTGTAGCATCCAAGGCTTTTGAAGACACCTGGGGAAAGGAGGAAAGAGGCTCTGGAGGCACGGAAGCTAGTGGTGTTTGATCACTGTATTCCATCCTGTGCGTTACTAGTTGCACAGAACTGAAAAAATTATTTTGTCAGTGGATGTGAGGAAAGCATGCAAAGGTGTACCTATCACTAGAAGGGTGTTTCGAGGGTTTGGAAGAGGTCTTTTGCCCTCTTGCATCAAGCCTTTGCATTTTACTAATACAAAATAGTCACTAGATGTCTCCACTGTACCATAAAATAGATTAAAACGCCCATCGAAACGGAAGACCATTTTATATGCTTGTATAGCCTATTTTTTTAAAGTCTGAGTTGCATAAAATAACTTGTCTGACTTAGCAAGAGTGTGAAGGAGAAGGAAGCCTGGAAGATAAAAAAAGAGTGGATGAGAAGGCTATTGGCTACAAATCCACGAAGCACGAAAGACTTAGCAGTAAGCTTTTCCTGACCAATGCCAACATAGTAAAGTAGCGTAGAGATACTGGGCTATAACTGCACCCCTGTGGCTGGAGTACAAGCTTAAGCAGATTAAATCAATCCTGATGGGAGAACAGGATCGTGGGGGAAATGCGGAGCCAGTGTTGTGGACAGACGTGCGATAGCCATATCCTGTGATTAGTGTTGATGGTGGCAGAGATGAGGAGGGTGTCAAAGACGATGGTACATACCTCAAGGCCTTTGGCTAAAGAGATCATGAAGGTGGTGCTGGGTGATGGGACTTCAGCAGAGCACAGCAAGCAGCGTGCTGGCAAAGCTCGAAGGGAAGAGACTCAGAGACGTCTCACTCCAAGCAGCTCTCTCCCAAGGGCAGCGATTACCCGTCCACCTAAGACTGACCTGTTTGATTCCTTGAGTTTCTGCATATAAGCCTGCTCTGTCCCAGGGCCTGAAGCTCCACTATAACTCCTAGTTAAAGGAAATCCCATGGTTTAGGTTAAAAGAAACAGATTTTTTTCCCCTGAAATAGATAATCACAGGTTGTTGTTCCTGCACTGGGTCTGGACAACCTATGGAAATCTTTTCTCAACCTTTTATTTTCATGATTTATAAAATGATTTTTTTCATGATTTTGAACCCTTCACTGTGAAGAATAAATTGATATAATTTATATCCGAAACAACTACACAACTTATGTGTATAAATGTCCATGGATATAAGCCACTGTATCACTCAGTCTCAACTTTTGAGCATAAGGTGGGCTAGAGCTGAACGAGCAAAATAACAGTGACTGAGAATAATTTAAAATAGTCTTTTTTCCCCCACTTTTTTCTTTTAAGCAATCTGTGTGAGGAGGCAGATGCAAACCTAGTATGCCCGGGGAAATAAATCCTTTATTTTCAAGGGGGTGGAGGCCATGCCATCTCATAATTAGTCACCATTTGCCTTGAGAATTATATGTTTTCCTAGAAAGGGAAGAGGCAAATACTTTTATTATTCCTTCTGACCAAGATATCTCTTAAGAATGCATTCAAAAGTAGTGGAAAGTTTTTTACTGTTATTTATTAGACTGTCCACAACTTGACTTTTGTCTCACACACGTACTTAGTGAAAAGACTAAGATGAAGTGCGATGCTGTACTGCAACACATTCAGGTAAAATTCATTCTTTACATAGTAATCAAAGGCAAGGGAAGTGTTAATGCATGGTCTTTTCTCTGCTTACTGCTCTACCAGCTCCTGTGATTTTTTGTAAGAGCAAGAACAGCCCGGATGTGGAGAGCCTGTTCTGAGCCAGTTCCCAGTCTGTTTCGGAGACTAGAGACACAATACTGTTTCCTTTCGTAGTTACCGGCAGAAAGCTTGTGACAAGCTGATTTCAAACATTTTAGGATCTTCCTAAGTGAGAGTAGAGCAGTCTGCATGTATTGCACAGTGTATATCACAAAGGGCACTAATGTCAAGGACATGACGCTGGTTGAAATGAATAATCAGTTGCCTTCTGCCAAAAAGTAACACAGTATTTTATACACAACATTTAAAAAAGCCTTGATTTTAAAGGTTTTATGATGCATTAAAAAAACTCAGAAGTGTTGTGAAATACCACTAGAAGCAGTGGTACTTCAGACAAAATTCCTAGGAAAATATGTTAATGAAAGTTTGAATAGAAGAACTGAAAGCTCTAATACTGATGTTTTATTCTTGCAGGAAACATCACAGAAGTTTATTCTTGTTCTTATTCTTATTCTTATTCCTATTCTTATCCTCATTCTTATCCTTATCCTTTTCCTTTTCCTTATTCCATGCTTTCTTAGTTTGGATATGGGATTGAAAAGGCAAACCATTGAATTCTGATCCATCCCTTGCTCAGCTCACATAAGCTATCGTATACAAGCTTGGATAACTTATTTTTGATTGTATAATTTTGAACAAGTGTTATGTAGATGTTAAGGCATTAAAAGAGATAAACCCTGCAATTCTGAAATGAATAAAGTCCCCTGTTGTTTCAGGGGTTTCTGTCCTTCTGTTTCAATCAAATAAAACGTGAATGGCTCCAACAGCTTAGAAGAAAGCACTTAGATACAGGTATTCCATAAATGCTAGGAAACACCAGAAGTGAATTTGCTGAGAACGACAGCTACTCCTACCTTTCCTTGTGATTTCCTTCCTTTGCTAATGCTGGCTAATTTCCTGCGGTGTCCAGAAAAGCATGCACAAGAGAGTTAAAGACAATGAACCAACTGAGCAGCGCTTTCCCCTCTCTGTCCTCTGCTCTGAGGGCTGCCCTGGATGTAACACTCCTGGTCTGGCCAAGTCCTCTGGGAAGCCCAAGCCATGGAGGGGGAGGAGACCTTACCTGACTGAATTACACATTTATTCTGCTTCTGTTGTTCAAGATGGACACAGAAATTTTGCCTTGCTGCATCAGTACCTCACCTCATCTCATCTCGTCTCCTGAGGAGGGAGGCAAGGGACGCAGCACTTGCTGTGCAAGCCATTGCTGGTGATCAGGATCCAGGTTTCAGCCAGGCAAACGCACACTGTGCAACCTTGCTCAGCCACGCAGGGGCACCTGAACCGTACGAAAGCACTGTCAGGATCCGTATATATTGCTTTGTGGCCAGGGCAGTGCAGCACGGAGAGAGGAGAGGGAATACGCTCCCTGTACCGATCTGCCTCAGACCAGCTGGAGGGGCAGAGCTGCTCCTCTCCAAGCTTACCCCCATGGATTAATTTCTGCATACTCAGGAGGTTTCAACTCAGCCAGGGTGTCCACCGTGGACAGCATACCCACCAAACCCCAGCATCTCTATCTGTGAATTGCCGGACACTGGGCTGAGCGGCCACAGGCACCTGGGGGGGCCACGAAGGGTCACTGGTTTCCAAATGTAACGGTTACTTCTCTTTTCACCACAGTGAATGGTGAGCATACGTGGGACGCTACCTTGGCAGCTGTGTCGCAAGTTCAGCCCAGACTGCTTAAAGGTCTCCTTGCACATCCACCGTACCTGAAGTACAAACCTTTCTCCATCTCAACTGGAAGCAGCAAGTCCCTCATCGAGCCTTTCACGGCACCCTGCCTGTAACCCTTCCCGGATGGACTGTGAAGACCTGTTCAGTTCCTCTGGCCTCCTCCTCCTCCTCATCACTGGTGCTTAAGCCTCTTTTCCCTCAGAGGCAGTCTAAAAAAGAAGCAGAAGTGACTGGAAGCGGTTTCTAAAGAGGTCAGTGTGGAAATGGCTGTGTAGAAGCAGGGACCAGCCTGTCTGGCAACGATGGAGAGAAGTGGACTCCAAGCAGCCCAACTCAGGGAACGGAGTATGAATCCCCCTTACCTAGAGGCAGCTGCATCACTGGTATCTCCTGCCTTGTGGAGATACTGTAGAGCATCCAAGGGTTCAAGAGTTGTCCTGGACCAACAGGCATCCAGCCCAGCAGCTCTGCAGGTGGGACAGCCATGGCTGAAGCCAGGAGTGATTTCGCAGGGTAAAGCTCCATGTGCACATCTGCCTTGTGCACCCTGCTCTCTCCCTGCCTCCTTCTCCCCAGAAAAGGGCTAAGCAGAAGCAGAAACAAGAGAGAGATATGCTCTTTTCTGGGTCATGTTTTGGGAGACTTCACGCCCAGTCAGATTGTGCATGTCCACGCTGCGGTACCGCTCTGCTGGGTTGGATTCCCTACAGGAAGCACAAAGCCAGTGGAAACACTCGTGTGCGTGGTTTGCAGCTTTGAGAGCTGTAAAAGCAGGTGCTCCTGCCTCACCCAAGACAGAGTTATCCCAGGCATGGGGAAATACAACAGCATCTATACCAGCGCAGATCTGGCCTTAACATGACGTGAAAACACGGTATAAAGGTTTTTGCAGGAGCAAAAGATAAATCTTGGGGGTGATGGATGGACAACGGACTTTGACACTTACAAAACTTGCAATCTAATCCTGCTGAAATGAGAACTGTCTTTATTTTAGACTTGCTGTTGGAAGAGGCCACAGGTTTGCAGGGTAGGAAATTCAGCTCACACAAACTTCTGCTCTTCTCCTGGAGTTCAGCACTGAGTAAAACTTCCAGCTACTGATTATTTCTCACCAGCTGGGTTTATCTGCCTGTACCAGTCCGTTCTTTTGAATGACAATAATATTTCCATCAGTTACAGAATGAGACAACATGAATCCATTGGGAATTGACAATGTTCACAGCATGTCCAAGTGTTGTAGGGGAGCACAGGGAAATCACAGAGGAATTTCACATTTTGGGAGGTTATTTGGTGAACTAGGAACCTACTTTTGAAAATGCATGTAATTTGTTGGAACAAATCCATTTACTACTGTATTAATTGATCACAGACAAGTATGTTGGATTCTGTGCAGATCATGCAGTGAAAAGTGATCTGCCTGCCAAAGAGCTCACTGCACAAGGACTTTACAACCTAGCAAGCAAGATATAAAGTACCCACCCAGCCCATTTCAGTGTTAACCACAGTGGTTAAATAATCCAGGAAATGTACACAGCAATGATATTCATCCAAGTATTATTTTCAGCTTCCGTTTTTGTGGCTTGCTACTCTGAAAGCTTACAAGGAAATTGCTTTCAGCAGTTTGCCTGTTAGAATGCATTACAAAATCACTGCATGTATACTCTGTTGCTATGTTCTTAGCTGAACTTTGCTTGGGAAGCTCACAACACTGGTGAATATTGTGTAAATTTTCTGTGACAGAAAAAGCTTAAAATGAGGGGAAGTTCACATGAGTTTCAGTTTTCTTAAAGCTATTTCAACTAGCTATTAGCAACTAGCTGTAATTTAGCTGCCATGTGAGACTTTTAATGTGAGCAGGGAAGATGCAGTCAGTAGCCTGGCTCAGCCAAGCATCCACATCATCAGGGCAGGTCCCAGGTCAAGCTGGGAAATCCACAGATCCAGAACAACACGGGCACAGTTGGGCACCAGGGTGGATGGAGACAAGCGCACCCACAGCATAGCTCAGGCAGGGACTGACGGCCCAGGGCCCGGCCGAAATGGGGTCCTGAGCGCATGGGCTGGGGCATGGGAGGTCCCCGGAGAGGCTGGTCAGGGCCATCAAGCCCAGTTAATGCCCTCAGGGCCCTGGCAGCCATGCTCTTCTGGCCTTCTATGGAAGATGCTTCAACAGAAAAAACCATAGCAGGATGGAGCAAGGATGATGCCTTGGTTTCTGGATGCTTGAGGGGCGACCCTTCAGAGGCAGGCTCATCATGAATTCACAGGCTCTGTCATGGTCCTGCGCGGAATTTCAGTCAAAAAATGTTCTGTGCCCACCTACAGACAGTAACTAAACACATGTAGGGAAGCAGGTATCACAAGGCAAACAAAGCAGTCTTGGACCACCACAAACCTGAAGCAGAGCAGCGAGCTCAACCAAGACCAGAGACCCAAAGCATCACACAGAGCAACTACTGGAAGTATTTGTTGGCGTATTTACAACGTACAAAGACAGCAAAATGGACTTCTCACACTGTCTGGCACTTGATGCTGACGTTTTCAACTGGACTTTTGTCATGTGGTGGGAAATAGGTCCCTATCCTGGCAATCTGAACCCAGGGAACAGTTCCTTATGAGGTGCTGCCCCTTCTGTTCTTGTGCTTTCCTGGGGAATGACCATGGGGAACAAAGATATACAGAACATTCTGTTGCAGTTTCTCCTCTCACCTATTTCTTTCCCTCCAAAGGAGTACATCTTCTGGATAAATACCAAGTGCATTTATAGCAATTTGCAATTTCTTTTTCCCATTTCTTTGAAGATCAATATGTCAGACTCTTCATCTTCCCTGTGAGCTTCTCTGAGCTTAACTTGGTATTCTGTTTCCAGACTAGAACATTTTCCTAGCTTAAAAGGCCTTTCTTCTGGTTCACATTTTTAAAGGCAGTAACCACTCTCTGCAAATGATATGTCTTGGGAAGCAGCCTACAGGTATCTGCTGAATCTGAGAGTGAACAGGCAGGAACCGACAGATCTTCCAGGTGAGCCTCCCATGCCTCCACTGCCCACTTTCAGGCATCATACGAAGAATTTAAACAGATTAATCCAGGGCACTATGCTATGTCAATTTAGTGCTTCTGTCCTTGCCCACACAAGTCACTTCATAAAACAGCCATGCTGGAGACAACGAAAGCATTTTTTTCCCCTCCATAGGCAAAAAGATGAACACCATAGCACCTTACTTTAAGCTGCCCTAGAACCATTTCCATGCTACATACACGTCTCTCCCCTTCTAAATGCAGTTGATTTCCTCAGCCCTCCCAAAACAACAGTTCTGTGTGATTCAGTCTGGGAGCTTACCTGTTGCAGCCACATATTCAGGGAAGTTTTGGGCAGTAGAAGTCCTGTTTCCAGATCAGTCCAGAGGGACAGAGAACAGTATTTGTAATCTGTCCCACTCTACACACCCCGTAACAGCAGTGCCATTCGCCAGAAGACCTAGTCATTATCTGCCTTCCTGGTTTACAAAGCTCCCATTTTTATCCTGGGGCATTATGTACCAATCACATTCAAAAACCCCATGGAAAAAGACAGGAGGGAAGTCAAAACACCTCACAAAACTTCACCCACTTACTATAATGACCAACTGAAAGTTCTCAGACAAAGAATTACTGAGCTCCACAGAAAACCGGAAAACCCACTTCATTGGGTTCACTATGAATTGAATTTTCAGGAAGACCTTCATGTCCATCTAGCAACATTTTTAGCTGCCCTAAAAACATACATTTTGCAATTGTGAAGAGTTCTCAAGGAAAGTATCCACTGCCATCTCCTTCAGCAGTTTCAACAATGAAACGGTATTACCAAGCAGCAACTTTTGTTATTTGCCACGGCTGTTGTAGCATTGTTTCCTCTTGGTACTGCCACTTCTTAACCAAATACCTCTTTCACATGGAGTCACTATTCATAGAATCATAGAATGGTCAGGGTTGGAAGGGACTTTAAAGATCATCCAGTTCCAACCCCCCTGCCATGAGCAGGGACATCTCCACCAGACCAGGTTGCTCAGAGCTCCATCCAGCCTGGCCTTGAACACTGCCAGGGAGGGGGCAGCCACAGCTTCTCTGGGCAACCTGTGCCAGGGCCTCACCACCCTCATGATGAAGAATTTCTTCCTAATATCTAATCTAAATCTGCCCTCTTTTAGTTTACAGCCATTCCCCCTTGTCCTATCACTACACACCCTGTGAAAAGTCCCTCTCCATCCTTCCTGTAGGCCCCTTCAGGTACTGGAAGGCTGCTCTAAGGTCACCCCGGAGCCTTCTCTTCTCCAGGCTGAACAGTCCCAACCCTCTCAGCCTGTCCTCGTAGGAGAGGTGCTCCAGCCCTCTGATCATCTTCATGGCTCTCCTCTGGACCCGCTCCAGCACATCCATGTCCTTCTTATGTTGGGGGCTCCAGAGCTGGACGCAGGGCTCCAGGTGGGGTCTCACGAGAGCGGAGTAAAGGTGCAGAATCCCCTCCCTTGCCCTGCTGGCCACGCTGCTCTTCACGCAGCCCAGGATACGGCTGGCCTTCTGGGCTGCAAGTGCACATTGCTGGCTCATGTTGAGCTTCTCATCCACCAGTACCCTGTATTGCTTCTGGAGAAGTCTGTATATGATCCTCACCACAGCACCTCTTGCCCCTGTGGACCTCCTGCAGCAAGGACTTTCAGTATTCTGAATTCTAACTTCTCGTGGAGAAAGTCTCTGTATTTGCACAGCCAGTTGTTCCCTATTAAGAACTTGTCTGGAGATTAAATTGACCAATGGTGCAAAGCCAGTTCCTGAGTGAGGAGCACCTCCTCGTAGAGATGAAGGATGAATCTATATGGACACAGTCTCCATCATTTGTTACATTG
Organism: Opisthocomus hoazin; assembly: GCF_030867145.1. NCBI lineage: Eukaryota > Metazoa > Chordata > Aves > Opisthocomiformes > Opisthocomidae > Opisthocomus > Opisthocomus hoazin. Next base: position 150,313,889 of record NC_134414.1, read on the forward strand.
ACATAAAATCTAAAAAGCCAAGAGAAAAATAAAAATTAGAGCAGAACTTTCGTCTAAAAATTAGAAGACCTATTTCTTATTGTTTGTAGAACTGGTTTTTCAAGACTGCAGAGAACAAGCTAGAGAATGATTTAAAATTAGTTTCTCGTTGGGAGGATCAGAATTCACGTGCACGTGAAATGCATGGTGATGCTCTGATGCACCTTCTACTAAAGCAAGCTGCTTTGACCCCTCCAGAGATGTACCGCCTGTACTTGCACTTCACAGTCTACAACGTGTTGTGAGCACAAAGGGCACAATTCTCCAGAGCAGGAGAGAGAGGGTCCCAGCGGGACCTGTGGCAGCAGTACTCCTCCGGCACAGAGTGGGGCCCTGCCACCTTTTCCCGCGGACTTTGTGGAGCCTCTGCAGAATTCACGGGATGTGGCTGCGAACAAAGCCAGTCTCCGGGATACAAAGTGGGCAAAGGCGATGCCTTCTGAGACACAGCCCCCCAGACCAGTGACCTTCCAGCGTGGTCCTGAGCACCTCAGTTGGTCTTAGGAGGCCCTGTCTATACCGGCTGGGTGTCGAACCCCGCAAGACCAACAGGCAAGCTAATTCAAACAGTTTATAATGTCTGACATTGGTAATTCTTCTTAATAAAGCAAATGTTATCCATCTCATGTAGTGGGACTGTACAGAAACAAGTTACTCTAGGCAAAACCTAACAGCCGCTATGCAACCAGATGAAAAAGCAGGCAATGACGCCCCTTCCTCCCTTCTCTGGGGACATAACTAGCTTTACTGGCATGCTATTAGCATTTTTACAGTCATGTGACAGCCCTCATTTGGTAAGATACACCAGTTTATCTACAGTGGAATAGAATATCTTTTCTGCTTGGACAAACACCTGCTGACTCTCTTCCAGCATAGTGTATTTGAAAGAAAACTCACAAGTTTGTGTCAAATGACTCTCCATTCACCCAGAAGAATTTGTTTCCTTTCCTGTGCAGCCCAATCCAGAAGTCCGTTACGCGTAGTCAATACATTATAAAGTTCTAGACAAAACACAGAATAAAATGACATATGGCTATTAGTTTTTTTATGATTATGATTGTATATCTTTTTATATAAAAACTGCAGCTATAAATATATATACAATGGGGGACTTTTTTTCCCACTAATGTTTTAGTGCTAAATTTAATTAGATGAAATACTAAAGGAAACCCTAGATCCATTACTAACAGTCAATGATGTTCCAGCTATTTAGCTGTTAGTTACACAAAGTGTTACTGACCATCCAGCTACACCCTGCCTCACACCGTCATTAAAAACATCCACGTATGTCACTAGATGTACCACACCACATCACACAATGGTCAACCAGTACAGTGGTTTCTCTGTATCATCAGGAGAATGAAGTTTCAGTACAAGGATGTCTATTTAGCGGGGAGACAGTGCCTGACTGCACAGGTTGCCTTGACTGTTAGGTCACCATAATTCCTTGGACATGAGTTACATGGCCTCTCTATCAAATCCAAGTCACACATTTAAAATCCCCCAGCTTCCCAATTTTCACACTTTTACTCTTCACGCTAATTGTATCATAAGTGTGTAAGTTCATTCTGTTTTCTTGTTCCTCATATTCCTGACCGTGAAGTCAGCTGGGACTACCTAAACCCAAACTCCAGGACATTCGAGGGCATGCCTGTAGTTTGCCATCTGCAGAATGAATAAAGTAAAGACTTTCTCAGTTCTTTCATTCTGATCCTATTATCATCTCTGAAAACACATTTGCTATAGTGCTATTTTCTTTTGTTTTTCTCAGCCATAGAGAACACTCTGAACTGATGGGACACTGCAGGAGATTTAAAGAGCACAGCAAAAAGAAAAATGGTTTGAAACCAACAAAAAATGCAGGTAGAACCCACTGCACAATCCGGGTATTTTCAATACCATGGGTCCCAGCAGAAGAAACTGAGAAATTGACTATTGTGGAAACCGAGAAATTGACTATTTCACACAGAACTAACAACACATTTCTGTTCCTCAGCTGGCCACTAAACCGTCCGTCATGCACCCTTTAAAAGAACCGTGTCCTTAAAGAGCATCAAGAAGATAAAACACATAGGTGTGCACCAGTGGTCTGTAAACGTTAGAGGTCATATTTAGTGTGAAAATTGTTGTTGACTGTGTTTTGGGTACCCTGGAGAGGGAACGAATGTCAAGAGGGTGTGAGGGGAGAGGACAGGATAAATTGCCTAACTTTTAATGCCCACATAAATTGCCAGTTCAAAAAAACCAACCACAGCTTCTTTATTAATTAGGAGTCACAATTCCGTTTTTATATTCTTTCAGACTTTTAATTTATCCGTAGTTTGCCTTTTAAATTTATGCAATACCCTCTAACGCAATAACAGAATTTCTACAGCAGATTTTAGTGAACAGACCACGGTCGCGCCGAAGAGTTCTGTAGGTGGCACTGACTCAGAGCAAACAAGTCTGCCGCACTTGTGCTGGGTTTCCAGCTACACGAGGGAACAAGGGATGGAGTTACAGAACCTGTTAGGGCAGCAAACATGAGACTGAATCCAAGGTGCTGGACACCTTACCAGCTCTTGGCGGCTGTCAATCACTGCAAGGGAAGCTCCGTAATCAGAGCAGAACTCCTGGCTGGAACTCCAGTCTGCCGTGGCTCCGGAATGGTAGTAACACTTCTTCTTGTAGTACAACCAGTCATCAGGGCACGGCTCCAGCTGCGGTAATTTAGGTGGATCTTTCGTTCAAACGAAGAAATGAAGAGGACATTATTACTCATCATGACGTATTTAAAATACAATTGTACAGACATTTACACATTCTGGACCTGCTTCCTCTAGCTTAAAAATATCTGCGACTGGCACTGAATTAAGCAGGAGACGGGTGAACACAATACAACTGTAGGACCGTCCGCAGCTTTTTCCGGTTATACCAGCTACGGCGTGTCCAGTAATCCCCAATGACCTGCTCCCACGCTGGGCACGTGTCAGCAAACAGACTCTGCCACGTGCGAGTGCAAAGCTCCAGCTACGCCGCAGACACCACGGGGAGAAGGTCAGGGCAGAAGGCCGCCTTCGACGAAGAGTGCAGACACAGACACTAGTTATCTACCATGAAGCAGCTAAAATTTGAGCCTGAACAGGTCACGGTTCCACGTACTCAGCTGTAAAAGCAGCTCTACAGGCCAGGGCCAAGCCGAGTTAACAGGTCAGGATTGCCTCCCGGACTCTGCTTATGCCTTTGCCACACCTCGGCACTTTGCCATGCTGCAGCGCAATGAAACCCCGCAGGGTGCCCAGTGACAGGACAAGGGGCAATGGGCACAAACTGGGGCACAGGAAGTTCCGTCTGAACATGAGGAAGAACTTCTTCCCTCTGAGGGTGACGGAGCCCTGGAACAGGCTGCCCAGGGAGGTTGGAGATATTCAAGACCCGCCTGGACAAGGTGCTGTGCAGCCTGCTGTAGGTGACCCTGCTTGGGCAGGGGGGTTGGACTAGATGACCCACAGAGGTCCCTTCCAACCCCTACTATTCTGTGATTCTGTGATTCTGTGATTCTGTGAAATTAAGTCAGTTTAAGTATCTAGGGTCGGTTTAGTTTCACTTTCCGTTTGTGGATCCGAACCTCTCCGTGCCAGCGGCCATGCCAGCGTGTGAGGGAGCGCGGGAACCCCGCGGAGACCCCTCCTCGGCCTCCGCAGCGAGGAGAGGGGCCGGTACCCAACTCCTCTCTCCCGAGCTGGGGTTTTTCCCAGAAACGCACTCACTTAGCGTAATCCACCATAAGAGCAGAATCACAGCGACAGCGACGGCGATTCCCGCGATTCTTCTCCAGAAGCAGAGGTGTGAGCAAGTATCTGAGGAGAGAAAGCAACGTTAACGCAAGCCGAGGGACAGAGCGGCTCACGCCGGGATCGAAGAAACGGCGCGCAGAGCTACGGGAACTTCCCAAAACCCTCCCAGCGCCCGCACCCGCCCCGCTGCTGCCGAGCTGCGCTCCGACCCCGTTCCCGAGGGCGTCCGATCGCCGAGCCCCGCAGAAACGCTCGCCCAGAACCGCAGAAACACTCGCCCGACCCCCGGCCCCCCCCCGCCCCCGTCCCGGCTGTCTCACCCGGCGCCCCGGGCAGCCGCTCGCCCTTCGCCACCGGCTCGATCGCCGCCGACCGGCGGGCCGCGGGGGGGGTCCCGTCGCCGGGCGGCCGCCGGGCCGGCAGCGGGCTGGAGGAGAGCCGCCGCCGGAGCCGCCGCAGCCGCCACAGCTCGTACCGGCGCCACAGCGGGGAGAAGCCGCCGCCGCCGCCCGCCTCCTCCATCGCCGCCGCCGGCCGGAAGCGCGCCCGCTCCCTTTCGCTTTCACCGCCGGAGCAGGGACCGGGCCTCGACGGCGGCCCCGGGACTGCGCCGGTAAGGGGCGGCCGGGGGGAGCCGGGCGGGGAAGGAAGGGCCGGGCGGGCGCGGGAGCCGGCTTCGTGCCCGGGGGGCGGCCGGTGCGGGGCCCCCGTGTGTGGCGGCGGGCGGCCGGGCTGGGCCCGGCGGCGGCCATGCGGGCAGGGCCTGCTCCGCGCTGCGGGGGTTCGCGGGGAGCCCCTCCGCCGCTGGGCCCGACCCGGCGGTTCTGCGGCCCGGCGTTTCGGGGACCTGTTCGGGGCGCTCGGAAGGGTCTCCGAGGGATGAGCGGCTTCCTCCTTCCCGGAGAACGGATCGGCAAAGCCCGAGTTTCTGTTTGCTGCCGCGGGATGGACCAAGCGCCAGTGGGGTCTGATTCCGAGAAATACCCAGGCGCCTGATTACTGTTAGCAATTTGTGGAGTTGATGAGGCACGTGCCAATTAACATAAATAATAATAACAGTAATATATAGACAATATAGACAATATATAATAACATAAAGGTGTTGGAGGCTTTTCCGAAAACGAGTGGGTTTTTTTTTCCCCCATTTTCCCCATTCCTCACAAAGACGAATTGACATTTCTGCACGGACATGACAGTGTTTACAGCTGCTTATTCTGCTCTGGGTGACTTTGAAGTTTATGTCATTAGAAGTTTGGTGGAAGAAAAACCGCGAGGAAAACCTCGGGACTGAACTAGAACTGTGAGGAGAGCATCACTCATTGGAGTGAGCGCGAAAGGGGACGGGAAACTTGCCCGGGCAGACCAGGTTCAGCCTGGCTTGGGGAACTGCCCAAACTTTTCAAGCGCAACCAAAACTACTTTCAGCTACATTGTGGTGAAGCGGAAAGCTCTGGTTTTTATGGTCTTTCTCTCCTGCCTTGATATGCCGCATCCCTTCCCTATCACACCGTTCCCATCTGCTCTGTCCTTCCCTCTCCCTCCACTATGGTCCTCGTTCCCCATCACCCTGGGCAGCAGGTTTTCTCCCATACCTCTTCCTCCTTTTGGGGGCATCAGATGTGTTGCACAAGCTCCTTGTTTTCTGTTTATTTCCTCATTTCTCCGTCCACCCTGCCCTCATCCCCTCAGCTACAGGCAATAACTAAGGCAGCCTTGGGATTGCTACTATTTCCGCTCGTTTATAGGCAGTAGGGGAAGCGCTGGTTAATCCTTGCTTCTTTCTTCTTTTCCCAGCTGTAGATGAAGTCTGAAGATGCACAGGAGTCTGAGACCGCCCAGCTGGCACAAGTACCTGCTGGGAACGTAGGCTTCAGCAATGCCAAACAAGATGCCGAAGAAGAAGAGGCAGCATGGTTGTGGAGGATAGGAAGGCTTTGTAGAGAGTGGTTCTTTCAGTCAAAATGTAAGATTTTTTTCTTTGGTGTTAGGTAACACTTCCTGCAGGAAATCTGAAGTCCAGCTTTAAATCTAGTTCCAGATCCCTTGGCTTGGACAAGGCAGAACCTGGGAGTTTTCTCCTAGGCAAAGCTGTAGAGACAAAAATTAAGACAGCTGTTTGTGTTTGATCCAAGCGCTCTCTTTTGTGTGGAAATGGGCATTTTCCCATGTGGTAGTTTACCGGTATGAGATAGGCTTAGATAAGATGCAGAAAGTGAAGCCAGACCTCATTACAGAAAATAGTTTGTGCCTTTGCAGCAGATGAGCTTGCAGGTCTGCGTTGAAATTTATGTGTGAAGGAGAGCTTGTGACGAAGAGAAAATACACGTGATTCAAGACTGCAGCCATACTCCGAACCTCAACTTTTAATGTTTGAATTGCGTGAGAACATTCTCCTGTTTCATACACGGATGTAGCTTAAACGGTGTCGGTGATGACCTATGAGTTCTCGGCCTCCAGAGGTGATTGCTAAGTGGTCTGCAAAACAGAGGAGATGATAAACTGGGGACTGGAAGGCCAAAGTTTGCTGTGCAGGGGTCTGTGCATTAGTGGAAAACTTCAGGGTGTACACAGATTTAAAAAAAGCCAATTCAGTGATAGCTGGCCATTTTATTGAACTGTCCAGTCACATAAATGTCAATTCAGGGTGCCTTGGCTGACTTCAGCAGTGCTTTGTATTTACATACTTGGAGTTTAAATGAAAGGCTGTCCTGCCGCTGTCTCACTTAATACTGAAATGTAGTCTGAGCCTAAGTGCTTACATATACAAACCATTAATGATCTTCTTTCTCACAGGTTTTTGTCTATGCCTACTCTTTGGAGTTCTGGTGTCAATCATCATTGTATTACTTGGTAAGCTTTTGGAACATTTTCCATTTGAGATATGTTTCCTCTGACTACGGGGCTCCAGAATCACAGCAGTCAAGCGCACCAACGTTAGTACTGCACTGCCTGCAGAGTCACAAAACCTGGGACTTCCATCATGATTTCAGTTGTTTTGATGTCGGTATAAAGTTGAATAACCTCCAGGCAGAATTTAAAAGGAGAGAGAATTCTCCCTACAGATAAAATCCAGATGATTCAGCTGTAGACTTTTTTTCTTTTTGCTGCATCCTTATTGCTCTTAAGAGTATAGTTTCTTGCCTGGCTGTGCATGTGGTGTATGAATGTCTTGTCTGTGTTTATCACCAGTAACCTACCTGTTTACACCAGCTAGTGCACTGTCAGCATCGCATCTGCAGGGGTAGACTCCGGGCTTCTTGTGTGGGCTGCTCATAGATCTGGTCTTCAGGGCTCCTTTATTGTCACATGTGGAAGACAGCTACGTAATACAGCTAGCTTATCTTTTCACAAATAGTCTTTTGGGGTCATTCTGCCTTTCTGTTTTTAAAAATCTGTTTGTGTTATATGCTGTATTTTTAAGAAGAAGTCACTGGTATGGTAGAAGCCAGATGTGCTCCTGCTGTGCCACGCAGAACTCTTCTGTGGGAGCGAAGGCTGTGCTGCCTGCAGTATGACCTGAGGTGTGCCAGTCGCTGGGTGCATGTGTATCTTAATGGAGCCTCCACGGCCCCGACTGCATAGCGAACTCTCGAGTCTTGGCATTAAATCTGTCTTCGGTCTGCCCCTGCAACAGCGTGAGGTGCAGTAGTGAGGTCCTCTGCACGCACATGGAAGCGACATGGAGGATGACAGTGACGTCTATCCCAGTTGATTTTTCTTTGCTTTGTTAGGCTTTTGTCACATTTTCTTGGAGGGGGTGAGGGCGGTGCTCACAGGTGACTTGCTAATGGGTCTCCAATTATATGTAGCAAAGAGAGTAGCTGATTAGAAAGGAAAAGAGAGCAAGCGTGGACACAGCAGGCTGCAGACTCTGGGAGATCAACTCAATTTCTGCCAGTCCCTCTGCTCGCATAACGGCCAGTTACTGTCATTCCAATATTAGCCATCTCCAAGCTTAAGCAGTGGATAAATGCACTTTGGGTGCAGAAGGTCTGGATTCGATCCCAGCAGGATGACCCAGGAAATACACTTTATACACTGGGTAAGCCTGGGTGTGTTTCAGAACACACCATGCTGCACAGAAAGGGTCACTGTAACCATTCAGTAACAATCAGGGCAGATTATTCTTGTTTGGAAAATAGAAACCAAAGTAAATGGAAATTAATTCTCTTCATTGCAAGAAATTAAACTCAGCACTGAAGCGAAACGTGCCAGTGAGTTCTGTCATCCTCACAGAGCTACTACAACAGAAAGAAGATGAGGAGAGGGCATCAAAACGCGCTGGGGAATGACTCCAATGACACATTCTCTAAGCAATTTTCTCCAAATAATAATAATTTTTATCTTTTCATTGACAGACAAATTTCATCAGCATCATATCAACACCTAATTCACTTACCTTCACACAAATTTATCAAACACTTGAAGGTCTGATACAAAATCGAAGCAACTTGTCTTCATGAAATATCTCACCAGTTGTAGATACTCAATCAACTTCAGTACTCAAAATTAATTTGGTCAATAAATTAACAAATGAGGTTTGTGACCCTATTACTGGATTTAAAATGTGCAGAGTATAAATTGTCAATTGTCAATGCCTCTAATTCCCTAAAATTCGGGAGTGTTTTCCAAACCCTACTTATTTTCTACTGATTGTGATAATTGGAAGGCAGCCCCCGACTCTCACATTGCTCATCCGAAGACAGTTCCTGAAAGGCAGGGAAGGTCAGGACCCCTACCCTTCCTTTGGCTTCTCTTCTGGCATCTAGTGTGGCATTTGCTTACAAAAAAATCTACATTTTAGGTTGACTTATGCTAATGAATGCTAAGATTTTACCAGGTAGAAATTTTGTCCTCTCTTTTGCTTTGTAGCTGTAAAGCCTGAGACATCTCATGACGGAAAGTTTCTTCCTGAACAGTGCCCCAGCGAGTGGATAGGTTACAAGAAGAAATGTTATTTCGTCTCAGAGGAGGAAAAAGACTGGACGTCTAGTCAGACCTTCTGCGCTAGGAATGAATCCTTGCTAGCCATTTTCGAAAACCAGGAAGAAATGGTAATGGGACAAAAACCCAACAGCAAAACAGAACACAACTTCTGTATCTCTCTCTTTCCTTGACAAACTTTCTTTTCTTTTCCTTTTTTTTTTTTTGTTTTTGCATGCAATACTTTTCCTTTAAATCTTTGTAAAATAAGTAATTTGTGTGAATGCAGGCGGTGGGAAGTACCTGCTTTGTAAGTAGCTGGCTGTACCAGCAGTGCCAGCAGCCCCACACTGCTTTGGTGCCTGGATTTGACCTGCATGACTGTGAAAAGCTCTTTGTTACCAGTTTGCCGAGTTTTGCTTTTCTGTCTTATGGACCTTCGTCTTCAAAGCGGGTGTAATCTGTCCAGCTTCCAGTACAGACCAATAAATGGATACTTTTTCTATGAGAAACCAAACACTTAAAACCGTTTCTCAGCGTAGTGGAAATTATCCTTCTTTATCTGCTTGCATCTGTTTTTAGATATGCCTTAATGCCTCTTGTTGCATGCTTGTACCGGTGGTGGGAATATACCCTCACTGAAGCTGGTTTGGACATTTTCTCATGCTAATAAGTTTGTTAAAAAACTTTGATTTGCCTGTATTATGGTCCAGTTGCACTGAGTTGGTGAATGCTAGTGACATCTTACTGCTGCATGCTACTAAAACTGGAATATGCTTTTACAGATCTGCTGTCTTTTGGGTATTATTGTGAAACTAGTTTCATCAAAGAGTTAGTTTTTAGATAGATGGTCATTTGATCTTGCTTGTTACTGTGATTGTTGAATAGAGGTCAAAAGGCTACTTTTCCGGTTGGCTGTTACAGATTAGTGGTGTAGCAGATATTGAAGTGGAGGACACCTCCGTGAAATGACACAGATTAAGTCACATCTGAATTTGACTTGAGCTAATCAGTATTTTTACAGCGACAAGAATTTCAACAGTGAGACAGAAGCGGGGCCTAGGTCTTACTTCATGTATGAGTCCCTTGCTAAATGTGGTCTCTCATTTTATCCCATCATCAGACCCCTTTCTTTGACAATAATTCTGACCGTATTTGCCAGCTTATCCCCTCGCCACAAGCCCCTTCTGTGCTGTGAGTGATCACCTCTCGCCAGATTTGTAGATGCCTCTCTTCCTTACTTGTCTAAAAGCTTCACTTCTAATTCTCTGCCTGCGATAGTCAGCTGATAAGTGGCTACGCAGAAATTGGTGCTATTTAAACTGCTGCTTAAAACCTTCGTACCGACAAACTGTGAGCACAGCTTGTGAAAGAAAAGCGCAGTAGTGCTGACATTGGCCTGCTGGGTCAGATGGGTGCTCTGTGGTGTGCCTTCTCTGGTCTCCAGCACTGGATAGCGTGAGCCACACCAGAAGAAGTTACACCAAAAACTGTAGAAATGGCGTTGGGACCATTCGGAGACAGTTTCTTCTGAACTGAAGTTGCTAGGGGAGAGTGGAGGAGTAGAAGGGTTAACTCTTTCCATGTCCTTCAGAGTCCATGCTGATAGCTGATATTTATATCATTTTTAAGTTCGCTGAGTCTAATGATAGCTTGTTGCAGCGAGTTCTGTAATAATAAGCCGTTGCAAGTGCTGTTTTTGTTACCTTCCATCATTCCGTGCTGTGTTTGATACAGGTTGTTGCAAACTTCTGAAGCAGTGAACTGTCTTTTATTGAGCAGTGAACTGTCTTTTATTCTTTTTGATTGTACATACGCAGATAAAAACCTTTAAATTTAAATTACTTAAATAATAATTGGGAAGGGGAGGAGTTCCCATGTGCCTATCTGAAATGTAGGAAACACCCGTTTCGACCAAGCTGCATACGCAGAGATCAATAAACATATGTAAACATAACCAATACATGGTGTTTACGTATTTGTGTGTGTAGTGAACAGTAACAATTTTCAAGGGCATAGAACTGAGTAACTTCACTGAAGTTTATGATACCATAAGGGTCAATTCAAAGGCAGAAGTAGACGCTTAACTCTCAATGAAATGCTAATGGAAGTGTTTTAAATGACAGAATGATGAAGTAGTTCTCCTCAAAAGTCGCAGGAGAGATTTGCTTCTCATTGTGAGAGCTCCTGTTGACAAAAATCAAAAATGTCTTCTTTTTTTTTTATAGCATTCTTTAGCTAAGCGTTTGAAAATAGATGACTCCTGGATTGGATTGCGCAAGAAAGGTGAAAGCTTCTACTGGGAGAACGGTGTTGCCTTGCAGATGGACTTGTAAGTTCCTCGTGACTGTCTAACACATACTTAAGAAAATGTAGAATTGGAGTTTGCAGCACAGTGTTATTTCTACCAGGATTCCTTTTTTTCCTGTGATTTGTAACTATGACTTTGACAGTGAACTCTTTGCAGTTTTTACTGATCTAACTCCAGTAGCATCAATGTAGAGAAGTCCCTGATTCAAGAAGGGTTTTTTGGTAGCTCAGCACATCAAGGTAATGTTACTGATCGTCCCTAGTTACCTTAATTTACACATGTTTTTCAGTACATAGCATAGACATTTCAGTCTCTTGTCAGATCTTCAGAATTCTTGCTTTCCAATGTGATCGTTTGTGCTTGTCTTCCTGAAATACCCAATATCTAGCAAATACACATACAATTTTTAGGGATGAAAGAGAGTCAAGTGACAGGTATGAGGGAATAATCTTCGGATGGATTAAGCAGCTTCATAAGAAAAATCATATCTGCTTTAGTGAGTTTGTCACAAGCTGCAGACAGCCCCGATTTTCCCCCTATTTATATTAGAAAGTGAGTGGGCTTAAACAGCTCTGCGTGAGGCCCATCCAACAGCAGTTGCCCTTGTCTTGCTTTCCCAAGCAGTTACGACCTCAGTAATTCTAGGCAGGATATGTCATAAGCTGTCTTTTGTCTTTCCTCCTGTTACTGTATGATACCTGGTAAGGACTGTTGGTAGAAATGGAGACTCACGCAACGCTGCATGAGCTAAACGGGCTTTGCTAATGTGATTTATCACTCACCTGGCTTTTAGCAGCTGAAACTACCATATCACAAAGGACCAAAGTCAACTGGAAACTGCTCCAGCCGAAGTTTTGTATTACAGCAGGCTAAAATATTTGGCTCAGTAGTAGAAATTATTTAGTGATCATTGTTTTCTTCCTGTATTTTTTCAGGTTCCAGATACGGAATCACTCTGAGTGTGCCTACCTGGACACCCTCACTATTTCTACATCAGCATGCTCTTTGCCCAGGCGCTGGATCTGTATCCATTTTCCCTAAAGGACTTCGATCTTCATCTGAGATAGATAACTAAGACATATCCATTGCACAGTCACTTTGGACAGATGGCAGTCCTGCTGTGGCCATACTGTCTCGGACCATCTAGAGGCCTGTATCAGGCGAGAAGAGGTTTTGTCTCAGCTTTCAAAATGTCCTTCTAGGTCTTCTGTCCTAGGACAGAAGAGAGATGTGTTCAGTCCAGTTTACAGATCACCTGCAATGGAGTCTGTGAGTGCTAGCTAATGAAGCTTCAGGTTCAGTGGGGTTCCTGCTAGTCTTCTGACAAAGAAGGATCTCTTTTGTGATCATCTTCCTCTCAGCATGTGGCCTTGGTGATACACAGCAGCCAGAGACACCAGCCAGCCAGCACACCTACAGAAAGAACTAAATCAGGGCTCTTTGGTTTCTCCGAAAATGCCTTGTGCTCTTTGCTGAACTTTGTACTGACTGAGTGTTTCAGGACATTTCCCTATCTGCCAGTCTTCTGACCTCTCCTTCAGCCCCTGTTTGTCCCTCTTACCTCCTTTTATTTCTGCCCTGACCTACTAATCTTATGTTTTTCCGTTCAACTTGTGTTCTTTTAAGCAAACAATATACTCAGTCTGTGGCCACCACTGTCAACTCCTCCCATGGCCGGAGTGACAGGAAGTTCAGTAGTTACAAAAGGGGCTCACAAAGTCTTTCCTAGTCCGTCTGGTTTTTGCGTGGGCTTTGCTGTTAATGTTTACCAAGTTTGTTCGTGCTAAGAGATGAGCTTGTTCAAAAAAAGCAATATGTACCCCTCGCCACAACACAGCAGGGTGATTTGTGGCCAGTTGCATTATCTGCACATCTAGTGCACAGTGATCTGAGGAAAAGGGCATGCTCAGGGTTTTTTTTTGCACCCCCTGGAAGCATTTTTTTGTCTGTGCAAAAAATCTTCTGCCTGTGGAAGGGGAGTGTGGTGTTTACTGAACACAAAGTGCAGGAAGAGAATGTTCTGAGCAGACAGCTGTGGCAGACTGGGACATGAGAGCTGCGACCGTTTGCTGGTGCCCCTCGGCTGAAGCATCTCGTACACCATCAGCACAGCCCCTCAGCTGCTCCATTCCTGGCACGAGCGTGAGGGGTCTGCAGCAGCTGCTCACATTTGGGCTGTGTTGCAGAAATCTCCAGCAGACGGGTAGAGCAGATACCTGGGGGCAGTAACTTGCCTCGGTGAGGTCTGTTGGGGTTTCTGGTGGAGCCTTCAGCTGGCTGGTTACCGAAAGGACATCAGCAAGGGGTTGTGCATTTCGCTACCACTTGCATCTTGCCTGCTAGTGACGATAGAGTCAGAGAAACATTTAGGCTGGAAAAGACCCTTAAGACTACCAAGTCCTACCATAAACGATGTAGCAGCCTGCTAAGAAATTCTTGTAAAATGATCAATATATACGTGGTGCTACAGGTGACAGGCTGTGTCCCTGAACACAGCTCTGAGCAACCTGGTCTTACTGGAAGATGTCCCTGCGCATGGCAGGGGGGTTGGAACCAGATGATCTTTAAGGTCCCTTCCAACCCAAACCATTCTATGATTCTATGATTAAATGCTGTGTGTAGGAACACTAGTTCTTGAATCGGGTCCCACGGATGCCAGCTTCACACCCAAGTGCCTCCACAGCCAACTGCTCTGAGATTATCCTTGCTTTTCACTGGTGCAAATGAAGTCAGAACTTGCACTCTGCATTTCAAAAGCTGTGCAAGTCATGATGTAAATAATTTATTTTGATACGAACAGAATACTAAGAGGAATGTAATGAATCTCGAGGACTTGCAATGTGGAAAGCTCCGTTACTGAGCTCCTGGGAAGGGGCTGTTTGAGAGAGGAGTAGGAGGAGGAGGTCTAAGACAGTTTGGGGCTCTTACCCGCTATAACTTGGACTTTGCCTCTGGGATTCTGAGACAAAAAGGTAATCAGGAACTGTCATGAATACACTGCACTTGAGTACAAATACAGATTTTGTTTTGTGTTTGTCTAGGCTGAACTAAGCTATTTTCTTTATAAGGGCCTTCCCCATGTTGGCAGTTTTCAGGGATCATTTTTATTGTTGAAAGAAGGGTTTGACTTGCGATCAGCAGCTTTCAGGCAGCACAAGCAGCTGGCATGCCAGTCAGTGGTGCTTGCACAGAGACACGCTCCTTCAGCTTGGTCTTCTGAAAGTGGTGTTCAGGATCAGGTGCTGAGGACATGCAATATGCGTACTGCAAAGGGAGGTCACCAAGAGTGCCCGATGTAGCAACAGTGACACGCTCACGCAAGCCTGTGCTAAATAAACAAGCATTGCAATAACTAATTCAAATGTTTCTAAACAGAGATGGGAAGGCCTAAATGTCTAGTCGTGCATGATTACTTGAAGTTCAGCAGAGTCGACATTTTCTCATAGGTTTAAACAGATCCTTTCCTTCTTGCAAATATGCCAGTTTTCGCTGTTATAGAAAAAATCAGTTAAATGTAGGAAGAGTCGCTGTTTTGTCTTCTGGTATACTACTCATATGTATGTTTGTATTACTAACTTGCTTAGCATTAATGGCTGACTTCACTGAAGCCTTAGGCCGCGCGTTGTGAACTTGCCACCTGGACACAGTGAAGTTTCGTTGAACCCTGGCCAAGCTCAGTGAAGGAGGGCCCCAGGGACCCAGTTGCAGCTAGAAGATAAAGAAGTTAAAAAGTCATCAGCTGACACCAGCAGGGCCTCTTCGAAGATAAGGAAGAAATATTCTGCCTGCCCAGAGACAGTGAAGGACCTCAACGAGGGACAAAAGACCCCAGACCCAAAGAACACCGTTGGATCAGCTGCTGCTTGGACACCACATGGAGAACTTGTCCTGCGGGGCGGGAACTTAGATTGGAGGGGTGTAATTTCCCAGGGATTTCTTTGTTCGGGGTCCCTCTCTGGAGGCACCCAGCTCGAGCTGTTTTACACCACTCTACCACTCAATAAATTTGTCTGGTGTACGTCATGTCAGAGACTTTGTTTCAGGAAACCTCAGGTCAAGCCTGGGGGATGAGGAAGCGCCCAAGAGCGAGTGTGTGTGTAGGGGGGGAGTCAAAAAGGGGCACCCACCGGCTAACTGGAGTCACCCGGTGCAAAGGAACTCCAGTCCTAGCAGTTAAAGTGTTGGGTGGGGTGTGTGCAACTCCTGGAAGGGTGTGTGAACGCTTGGGCAGCACCTTCTCCTTTAACGCAGCTATTTTCCAGCCCTGCATGGTAAACCTAAAAAACAGAAGACACTTCAGAGGGATGTCAATCTCAAAGCCAGCAGTCATTCAGATTAAATCTTAAGTCTCCAAATCATTTCTATTCAGATGTTGTTGGACATCACGATCCTGATTTTTTTTCCCACATTTGAATTTTGCGTCTCCAAAATTATAGGGGGAAAAGGGAATCTCTCCAACATTCACACATTCTGCAGCATCTTTAGCAGGTAGAGTACTATACTGTCAATCAGAAGAGTAGTACTGCAGTGGGAGTATATGAATCCAGAGTGACTGAAAGAAATTCCACCTCCACCAGTTACAGACCTGAGCAGAGAGCATGATCCACTGCAAAATCACGGGCACTTCCCAAGAACTCCAATTCTGCAGGTTACTGAGGGTCACTGAACTGAGTTTCTTTCAATCAGAATCAGAGTTGATGTGCTGCTGAAACACGAAAGAAATGCCTCCGTCCCCAGAACAAGGGCATTTTCACCATGTGAATTATAAATTCTCAGTGTCAAATGAAAGTAAAGCCACTTCCAGAAAAGTATTAATACTTGGATTGGGGAAGAAAACACAGAGAGATGACTACTTAAGCATCCAAGGTTTTAAAATTGTATTTTATTCCTATATTCTGAGCCCTGTGTATCCTATATCCCACCTTATAATTTGTGCCTTATTTATATTCTAAATGTATGTTTCTGAGCTTTCTGTAGTCTGCCTCATCAGAATCTCAGGACCAGCAAGTGTAAAGGCAGAAAAGTGGGCTGCTTTTGGAATGTAAGATGTGATGTTTTGTATTTTGGGGATGAGAGGAGAGGTTAGCAGCGCGAGCGGTGGGAAGAGGGAAGGAAAAGCACTGGTTCATGCAGTATGGTCCAACCAACAGGTCAGAAGTAGGCTGTAGGAGCAGCTACATTCGCCTTAGAGAAGACAAGAACAACTGTTAGATATTTCCTTCCACGAGCAGGTAAAAGAAGGGGTGGGAAAGGAGATAGAGGCCATATGGCTGTAACCTTGACATTCAGACACAGGCTGGTTCAAAGGACTTCCAAGTGGAATACCCTTGTTGACTCCCTGCACTATAAACTGAAGTTAGCAGGGAAAACAGAGCTGATGTGAGGAAAAAGTAGTGAATGGTGAGGTTTAATTTTATCTGTACGCTGAAGTGGCTGACCAGGCTGACCCTGACGAGGGAAGGGGGACAAAGGAGTCTGCAGGAGGCAGAGTTAGGACAAACAAAGGAACAGGAACAGAGTGGGACATACCATGGCATATAGCAAAGGATTTTGGACTTACAGAGGGTGAGCAGCCTCCCTGCCTAGCCACCTAAAATTAGAGAGGCTCTGAGGGAAAATTCGGTTCAGGTATTTTAGTATGAGATACTTGGTTCTTGGAGGGTTTGGCTTCTCACTACTGCTTATAGAGGAAGCCTAGACATAAAAATTAGACTACATCCCGACCTTTACTGACACTTCTAATGTTAAGTGAGATAAATGTCGCTGTTTGACAAATTCCTACTTTCTGAGAAGCTGTTCTGTCTCACTGAAATCCTGACAGTAACCACTACATTTAATTTATATGGCAACTGCTTGTGTCGCATGCAATAATCCTGTTTCCACTAGCCCTAACTGAAAACTCTCTGGACAGCGTGGTTATAGGAACCCACCAGAGCTAGAGGTTTTAGCGTTCAGAAACCGCAGTGATTGTAACAACCAGCGATGCTGCACACAACTTCTGAGGTCTGGTGTCCTCAGACCTGAACAAGGTGAACATCACAGCCCTCCCGACGAGGCAGGCTCAGGGACTCGCATCCGCAGTCACTCAGAGAGGGGAAGAAGAGGTGGCAAAGTGGAAGCTGTCTGCTGCGTGGCACTGTGGCGGCTGGGCAGCTAGGCTGTCCCGTTGCACCACGCATCGATGCGGTGCCTGCTGCCCAATGGCTCCTGCAAATGCAGCTGCAGAAGTTTTTCCCCCTGTGTCAGGGCTGAGGGCTACTTACACCTACAGAGACCTATCTTCTGGGCTCCCCAGTTCAAGAAAGATGAGGAGCTACTGGAGAGAGTCCAGCGGAGGGCTACAAGGATGAGGAGGGGACTGGAGCATCTCTGCTATGATGAAAGGCTGAGGGAGCTGGGCTTGTTTAGCCTGAAGAACAGAAGGCTGAGATCTTATAAATGCTTATAAATATCTGAAGGGTTGGTGTCAAGAGGATGGGGCCAGACTCTTTTCAGTGGTGCCCAGCGACAGGACAAGGGGCAATGGGCACAAACTGAAGCACAGGAAGATGAGGAAGAACTTCTTCCTTCTGAGGGTGATGGAGCACTGGACCAGGCTGCTCAGGGAGGTTGTGGATTCTCCTTCTCTGGAGATATTCAAGACCCGCCTGGACAAGGTCCTGTGCAGCCTGCTGTAGGAGACCCTGCTTCAGCAGGGGGGTTGGACTGGATGACCCACAGAGGTCCCTTCCAACCCTGAACATTCTGTGATTCTGTGTGATTCTGTGATTCTTCCTTCCCTTGTTGACCCCGATAGTGCTGCGGGGTTCCTGGAGGGACTCTTGACAGTCCCCTGGGAGGACATAACATTCAGTGCAGGAACAAACACCAGTGTGAGAACTGTGCCTGAGGTCTGATGCTCCAACTTCTACCCCCTTTGCAGGGATTCCTGCTGTGACCAAAAGAGCACCAACTGGCAATAAATGGCAGGTTAAAGAACTTGACGCTGAGTGTGACGTGGTAGGTGCTGCAAATGGAAAGCCTGAGCATAGAGAAGAGATGGGTGATTTATCAAGACCGTAGACATTACTAAGCCCCGCTCCCAAGGCTTCACCTCTGACTTTGTGCCCGTGCGCCTGCCCGCCAGCCCTGATGCAGCTGGAAGGCAGTCGATGTGGCAGGCTGTGCTCATCTCAGCCCTGGCGAGGAGAGAATGGAAACTGCCCTTGTGTAGACACTACCTCCACTTCCTGCAGCAACCATTTTTGCATAGCTCGGAGACTTAAAGGTTGCTGAAACCACAGTGGTATTTGCTGGTATCTCAAATCAGGTCATCTAAAAGCTTCCTCAGGTGCTATTTGTACCGTTTTTCTTAAAATCGCCCTCCTAATATCACCTACTAAATGTGGATCTGTTGCCCCGGAATAAACAGCTTTACAAGGAGCTGTCTAGGAAGCATAACACATTACTCCATGCTGCTTTTCAGAAGGCAAAATTAAGATGGAAATTGCAGAAGCAATCCAAAGGCAGAATAAGGAGCTTTATGGAAAAAGAGGGCCTCTGGCTTCTTCTGACATGACGAGATCTGCTTGTGATCATAGTGCTAGCAGACAAGAATGGTTTTGAACTTGTGAACACAAGACTACAAAAAGCATCTGTAACCTGATAAGAGCTGCTCCGGGAACTTGTAATTCGAAAGATTTGCAAAATTTGCTTGCTCTTGTTTTTCTTCTGGCTGTATGAGAGCATCTACGTTCTATTAAAGCACCTTTACTGTCCTTTGATCTGTATCATGAAATCTCTAGGTAGCTTCCTGCTTTTTACATGATGTCAATGCCACTTACAGGAATTCTGATATTCATTTACACAAAACGTGTTTTGAAGTGGAATTTTGAGAAATGTGGTTTTATTACAGGTTGCATTGTAACAATGTTCACAACACCATTAAAATATCTGCAGAAAGAAATTTTATTGCATTTCACAGTGAAATAAGTTTATTTTCCCAATGCATCTGAGTGATAGCAAACCACTCAGATCTGCTAAAAACTAGCAATAGTTGCTTTTAGGCGTGCAAAGAGATTTCCCAGACATAAAGCCCAAACATTGCAAAAAGTCTCCACCACTTGTGTAGCCAGAAACTCCTGAGTTCTTGTGGTTCAGGATTTTCATAGCATTTTTACAGTTTATGGGAGACATCATTGACCTAACAGAATATCACAGCATCCAGAAATCAGAGTCAATGTCATCTCAAGCATACTTCCCAGAAAGGCCCTAAGGTCATCTGCCACAGAGCAGAACTGGGAAATGTAGGCAGCCTGGACTCATAGGCATAGTGTGGACACACGGAGCCTGCTTTGGGCTTCAGGCCAGGAAGCCTGCCAGTCCAGCTACCACAGGGGGTCTGTTCTTAGCTCCCAACATCATCACAAAGAAAATATGTAGTCTGATGATGAAAATATAAGAAAGATCTATCTTGTTTGCCCTTTGTCCAAAGCTAGACCTGAAGAAGCTTTGCTCAAGTGCTGAGTCTTCTCTCTGTAGGCTGCTCAACTGTAGAAAACATCACGTGTGGCATGCAAGGCTCTTTCTCACATCTGGCTGTGGTCTCAACCCTCAGAATCACAGGAGGAATGTCACCTCCCCAGCTGGAAAGAAATACAGAGATTTAGCAGTCTGCAGGCAGTGTTTAGTAGAGCGAACCACGTAACTTCCCAGAAGTCACATCCCATCACTGATCTGGTGGTTCAGACCCCTGTGTAAGCACGGGAACGGTGCATCTGCACATTGTGTTAACTGTTGCCAAAACCAGAAGAAACGCTTTGCTCTTCAAAGAAATCTGCAGGGTAGGACGACAGCCTCAAAACAACAATACTGAGACTGGCTTTGTCTTACGGGAGGCCTGACGCAAATTTGATTCCATCAAGAGCAATGAAGTAAGGCGTAAATTCAGTAAAAGCAATACATTCTTGGAGAGCTAATGATTTCTGCGTGCTGCCAGTGGTGCTGTGAAGCCAAAGAAGAAACTCTTGTTGTAAGTGTCCTTTTCATTTTCCTTAAGTCAAACTGGTGAGATCTAGAAGCGCTTATTATCCACCTTCAGGTGTGTCTTAACATAACTGCTGAATTTCAAAGGCTAGATGCAAACATTAAAAGCCCATGAACAAACACACAAATTACATTTACACTTGGAAAATGATCGTAAATCTCAGCAGAGGATTTGTGAATTCTGATGTGAAGCTTTATTCTACATGTTAACCACAATAACACACACGCTGGGGAGCTCACTTGTGTTTGTGGTGATGGTGGTAATTTGAAAAGACAACACACTTGTCTGAGACTTCAGCTAATGACCAAAGCTAATTGAACTAGAAGTGGAAAAGGGCAATTTTGGAAGTGTCCCAACCAGCTCTATTAGCCATATTTCTGGGTAGTTTTGCGTAGGAGCATTCTCTTAGGCCCTAGCTCAGTAAGACAATTAAAGAAATACGAAGCATTATGCAGCAAACTTGTTAAGCAGCAAATCTTCGGTTTGCTGAGAGTTTCTGTGCTGGGAAAATCCCTCTTTCAATGAAATGTCAATATGTTGTAGTAACATTTTAGTGTGTGACCAAATACCATTGACTGAGCCTAAGCATTTCTATTCTGTTATTTGTGATAATTTTAACAGTAAATGAAGGAGCATTTTAATTCTGGGCCGAGGTCTCTGCTGCTACCTGCCTACACTAGGGGCTGACATGCAGAAAGATCAGAGCTGACAACACTTGGGGGAAGGATGTCTCATAGTTTCATGGAGGAGTTTTATGGAAGCGGACAGAGCTTGAAGGGTTTGCTTCTCTTACAAAAAACTACGGAAGTGTACAAAAGTATAAAAAGAATATTAGCCAGTGCTGAGCAATTTGCTTATAGAAGATTGGAAAATTTGGATTTAAGCTTGCCCTCAAAATCTTAATGCAGATCTTTTGGGCAGATGTGTACTTTTACATACTTACACACTGCTTTCTGCCTGCTGAATAAGGAATGCAGGTAACACTTCCTCCCTTCATTTTTTCTGAAAAAATTGCAGCTGGATATATGGGCTCATTACACAGAAATATGCTGTTGGTAATTATAAATAGAAAATTCTGAGCTACCATGAACCTAATCATTAAAACCTCATTAATATTTATTTTTTGATAATACAAAAAGCTAAACAAATAGTGACATTTTGCTGGGAATCACATATCTAATCATCCTAAGCCTATTTACAACATAACAGGATATAATTTTTTTCTTCATATACGATGCCACGTAGCCATTTGTTTGTTCTTATTCCTTTTACATATAGTGGCAACACTGGCTCAGAGCATACTGCTGTTCTGGGCTCTAAGAGCTGCAGCAATAGACCTCTATCAACTCACAACCTTCTGATGAAGAAGATACATTCTGATGAAGAAAAAAAATCTTGTATCATCACTGCTGAAGTTTCATTGATACAAATCAAGCAATCATCGATATGCCAAGGTCAAAGTGATTTGCTTCTCAGTCTGGTGTCAAAGAATGTTTGCTTGCTCTCCCTGGACGCTCTCTGGGAGCTGCAGTCCAGACATCTCATGTTCCTGTTCTCTCTTGGCAGATGCTTGTCTCTCCAGTTTCAGAGTGATCGCCCTGCCATTACTCTTTCTGGAAGTCCTATGGCCATGGACAATTTGAGCAAAAAAAATCAGATCGCTCTTGCAACATGTTTTACGTATATTTTTTTCTTTTTTTTTTTAAATATTAAAATATTAAAAAATACAAATGCATAATAAATGGAACAAAAAAGGACTGAGAAGGCAGAGAGGAAGCCATGAAGACTCAGAAGACTGCTACAGTATTGCTAATAGGAAATCCAAATTAATATCATTATACAATTAATATAATTAATATAATATATATTATGCAGCTGTAGTGTCATGCAACCCAATTTAATCAACCCTTTATTTGGAAAGAAAACTTAATTTAATACCTGCTCTGATAGACTGTATTCAATTCTGTTTTCATATGTTATTTCCCTGCAAAAGAGAAAGGATTTTAAAATCAGATTCTTCTTTTGCAAGTATAGTGGGTTAAGCAAAGCACATAATGGATGATGTTTAAAAAATTGTGTGCTTTCATTATGGAAAAAACCCCAAATCCTGTATTAAGAGTTGTGGATTCGAGAACACCTTACAGAAAGTCAGTACTTTGGAATGCATGCACCAAAAAATGTAGATCAAGATAAAAAGCATAACTGTAACTCCAAAGGTCCGGACTGGGAAATTGTTTTGCTGGTGGAGACCAGAATACCATTAGAACAGGTCTATAACTTTTCATTTTAGAAGATGGTGTATGCAGTGGGTTTGGGACCCTTTTGCAAATGGAGAAAATGAGACAGGAAACTGAAAGTTAATACAATGTCAATTTTTACAGTGAAGATATTTTAGATTACGGGAAGAAGTCCTGTCTTTTCAAGTCAAAGCTGATCACTACTAAAATCTCATGCCATGGAGATTTTCCTTTGCAGAGAGAAAATAATTGAACTTTTGGAGTTCAGAATTATTATTCAAGAAATTCCCTTGGATGTGAGAGACATGATTTCCCTCTAAATATCTTTCACCAGCGAACATATTTAGTCACATGACAGCAAATTCTTTTCTTTATTTGAGTTTGGGTTTTTGGGGGGTTTTCTTTCCCATTTAAAGATCAGATTTACTTATTGGAAGTTCTTCACATCTCTTTTGAGACCCTTAAAAACCAGATTTCTGATTCCAGGAAATTCCTAACAAAGTTGCATACCACTCTTAGCAGCTTGGCTGCCTGTTTGCTGAGTTCCTTGAGAGGTCTTGGAAGAATAGCATCTGACCTCAGCTATTTGGGCCTATTAATTTTGCCAGTTTGTTTCATAACCTCTTGCACTGACCTTCTGAATTGAGACACAGCCTCTCATATGTTGTCCATGAAGAAGATTCTAGCATGGAAACCTCCTCAAGTTCCTCCACAGAAAACACATTGGCAAAGCAGCACACCCCTGCTACTCTGTGCCCTTACCTATAAACTGATCACCTATTGCCTTACAGACCTTTTGTCAGGTTCCCTGCTCCTGAACAACAGAGGTTTAATTATTTTTATGTTTCTTGCAAGCTGCTCCTCAGTCTCTTTGTTGTTTTGCTTTATTGTGTTTTCATATTCAACTTTACAGAACTTATGGTCCTCTCCTTTTGCTTTATTTTAACACCCATCTTTTTGTAGGCTGGCTTCTCGGTGTTCAGAGCCTTTCTTGCCTGGTTGTTTAGCTCTGCCAGAATCCTCTGGATCTATTACCTCAGTAAAAGGAATATAAATATCCTTCCAAAATAAAAAAAAACACCCACAAGTGCTTTTGACTTGAATTCACAACACTGTGCTGTCAAGAAAGGATGCTTGTTTGCTTTTCCCAGAATTCAATTTAAATGCTCTTGTTTTCAGTTAGACGCATATATTGGCATTTACAAAGAAGAGGAAATGATATAGCATTTTATATGTGCATGTAAGTGGCTTTGAAGTTTTCTTTCTACTGAAATAAAATGTGAAGTGTGAAGTCTGTTTGAGAAACAAGAAGCAGGATGAAAGGAAGACAAAGCCAGTTCTCTGAGCATGCAAAAATAAGAGGAACTAGATTTGTGATCTTGTAAAATGCAATGCACATGAACTGTAAGTACACACATACTCAAAAAATTCCATGTGGACACTCATGTTTACTTATCAGCATGCCTATATCGTCCTGGAATTCTCCCCTGGCTTGGTGTTTTGGGCTAAGTTGCATGCTTTGTCCTTCTGCTGAGACATTGATCTACATTTTCACAGCTTGTGACTGTCTCTGACCTCCATCCCTGCAACCTTGGTATCAGGTTCTACTGCCAACCTGCTCTCCTGGTTTTGACTGGGTTACAGTTAAGTTTCTTCCCCATAGCTGCTGTGTTTTGAATTAGTATACGAAGAATGTTGATAATACACTGATGTCTTTAGTTGTTGCCAAGAAATCAAGGACTTTTTTCCCAGTTTCTCGTATTCAGCTGATGAGCCGGTGTGCAGGAGCTGGGAGGGACCACAGCCAGGCAGCCAGCCCAGGCTGACGAACAGAAATATTCCATACCGTATACGTCATGCTTAGTATACAAGTGGGGGTTGGTCGGGGGACAGGAATCAGCAAGTTCCCTGAGTTTGGCGAGCTTCACGGAATCCACGAGTTCCATGATTGCTGCTGGGGGACTGGCTGCGCAGTCAGCCATTGGGCGGTGAGAAAAATTGCATTGTGTATTTCTTGTTTTGCATATTCATCATTATTATTATTCTTAATAATAATTTATTTTGTTTTCTTATTAAACTGTCTTTATCTCAACCCACAAGTTTTACTTTTTGTCTATTCTTGTCCCCATCCAACTGAGGGGGGAGCGAGGAGTGAGCGAGCGGCTGTCTGGTCGTAGTTCCTGACTGCAGGGTTAAACCACGACGTGTAAACAACCTTGAGCTTAACTTAACTTACTAACTTATTTAAAAAACAGCTCTGTGCTTTTTCCTGCTGCAGCTGGAAGACACTGCCTGTAAATACCTTACTCCTTGACTTTCCCCTGGTACTTTCCCCTGGTACTTTCCCCTGGTACTTTCCCAAGGCTGTCCTCTGCTAGTGTGGAACTAAAACCTCGGTAATAGCTTAGCAGATATTGCTATGAGATCATCACCCATCATGAACAGCATTATTGGGTTACCCTTCTTGTGTCCTCCATGCTCCTCCATTTTCCTTCTTTATCCATCTCTTTGGTATATCTTTTTGTAGACAATTTGTAGCTAATAATCTTTGACACGGTAAAATCACCATCTTGTCATACATTTGTATGGTACTCACTATTCCAGGACAGCATTGCTGCAGTACACAAAATTAATAATAATGCCATCCTTGTGAGAATGATGTAAAAAACCCAGATCCTTGAAAATACTGTAACAAGAAGGGGTCGTCAAAGATTAATATTTTGCTATTACATAGGATTTAGTACACGTTAGTTGTTTCTGCCATCTTTGTGTGTAGATATATGAATATATTTTCACTTCTACTCCAAACTGTTAAAAACTGATTTGACCATGTAAAAAAGGATTTAGTACAAATGAAACAAAAGACCATAATATTCAAACAGTTTATTTACTAGATACATGGCTTTTTAAAACTGGTTTGTTCCTATGCAGTAGAATAATCCACCTGGGAATCAATTTCTGTCATTATTCCCATGGATGCTCTCTTGCTGATCTTTTTAAGAGCTTCCTGAGACAACCACAGGATCCACTGCCTTTGATTTACTAGACCTTTACAGATTAGCAAATATACAAGAAAAAAATAAAAACAATATAGACTGGTAAGACGACTGCAGTGGCTTGACCTTGGCTGTCTGCCAGCCCCCCGGCCAGCCACTCTCTCATTCCCGCTCCTCAACAGGACAGGGGACAATATAAGATGAAAAAGCTTGTGGGCCATGATAAAGGCAGAGAGAACACTGGCCAGTTACATTTATAGGCAAATCAGACTCGACTTGGGAAAGTTAATTGTTTATTGCAGATTAAAATAGATTTGGATAGTGAGAAACGAAGTAAAAAATAGTGCAACACCTTCCTCCTGCTCCCTCTTCCCAGGCTCAACTTCACTGCTTTACTCCTGACTTCACTACCCTCATCACCCACCACCCCGAGCGGCACAGGGGGATGGGGGCTGTGGGGTCACTCCGTAACAGCTCCTCTCTGCTGCACCTTCCTCCTCACAGTGTTCCCCTGCTCCAACTTTGGTCCTCCGTGGGCTGCAGTCCTTCAGGATAAAGCTGCTCCAGTGTGGGTCCTGTAAGTCCCGCATATCTGCTGTGGGGATGGATACAGATCAAGCTAAGTGTGTTAAGTGAAGTAAGGCTTGTTTGGAGTTGCTGTGTCTTTTATTTGACCAGCTGTTTCATCTGGTGACAAAAAAGCTATAACTCAGAGCATGTAAATCACTCCAGGGCTGTTCTAGAAACAGTTAAAAAATCCATATCTAAACTTTACCTTCCAAGCATCTTCCAAGACAATGATTCAGAAAGCTGGTAACACTGGAAGGGTTTGTCTGCACTGGGTGCAGGAGAGTTATTTAGCATTGTTATGCTGCATGGTAAGTACTACCACCGTGTAGAAACAGAATGTATTTGTTGGTCCCTCAGCACCTTTTATTTCATACCGATCCATCAGACTCAAGAGTATGTTTGTGTTTGAAAGACTTCTCACTATTTTGCAGTATGTGATTGTACTGTATACAGCTTGACCCTGGCTTTCAGGTACTAAACACAATATAAAAGCTGAGGTAAAGTGACTGTGGTTTCCAAGCTTAAATGACCATTCCTAATAATCAGAGAGGTTTTGTTTAAGAAATCAGTGAATAATTTCTGTCTGGTGCTCTGGATGCATTTATATTCCTTCAAGCTGAGACAAGTGTTTAAGACACTAAGTATTTAATTGCATACTACAGCTAGTGACAGGATAATCTATGTCTCCCATGATGTATTGCCACTAGATGCTATATGGACACATTAAAAGTGAAGCTAGGATTTAGTCGTGACCCAAAGAAAACCTTGGTGAAACCAGGTGAATATGACAGCAGACAGCAATCATTATAAACATTTCAGAGACCAAAACTTTCAACTTTCTACTGAATCCTCTATTTCCAGAAAGAAATATTGCAGGCTAGCACTTAAAAGATCACCAAGAACTTGCTAGAATATCCAACTTTACTTTTTTGGAAAAGACCTTGCATAGTAATTTCCAAGTAAACAACTGTCTGCTGATACAAAAAGCCCAGGCTTGTCCTTCTGAAGTGCGGTAGAAGCATTCCACACTGTAAGGTTTGAACAGATCTGCTTCAGTGGTTCCGTGCCACACGAGTCTCCGTTTAAAGAAAGGTATCAAATTGCTGAAGTTTATGAAGAGTTGATCAAGTGGACAGGCGCGAAGCAGAACCAAGGATCAACACGTGTATTTAAATGCCCTTTCCAGCTATTTAATGAGACATATGCACACAGTCTTCTCCTGGTAAAGCAAGAAGCAATTCCCAGCACTGAAGGAAAATACAGAGGTTGACACAGCTGAAGGTAAACAAGAAAAGTCCATCAGTCCAGTGAAATGGGCTTGAGGGGCTGGAATCTCTGCTCTCAGGTGCAGGATTGTGTGCACATTGAAAGACTGCATTTGAGGACTGTGATACTGCATTGGAGAAAATGCAGTGTTGGAAGTGTCTGTTGGAAGGGTCTGGAGTTTGTCAGAGAAAGACAGAGGAAGTGAGAAAACAGAGAAAAAGAGTTTGCTTTTCTGTGCAGTGTATGCTGTTAAGTTCTTTTTCATAGTCCTGCTACTGCATGGCTGCAGCTGAAAGCACAAATGGCCATCCGCTGGCCCCTTCCTGTTTATCACACCCGTTTGAAGCATTTCCCATAACCTAGTTCAACACTTACAGTCAAACAGTCTACAGTAGGAAGAAGTGATGAAAAGACCTTGAGATGGAGAATGAAGAGGGTTACACAGAACTTCATTTCAAAGCAAGGAAGAAAAGCTCCACTGCAGGTGAGCGTGTAACCATTTGTGCTGTGCCTTCAGACTTGTTCTGTGAATAACAAATCTCTCCAGCTATATTCAGCTGGTTTTGAGTTATCATCGAAAAACCCAAATCTGCCAAAATTTTAGTTGGTGTAACTAAAGTTGCCAACGATATATGGCAGTATACAGAGAAATATGATGGACAGGAGATAAAATGCAGTACTAATAGTACCAGCTGGCTTGGAGAACCGGTGCTGACAGCCCCAGTACGGAATGGAGACTAGGAGACAGAGGCATGTGAGGAAAACTTGAGGCAGTAATTGTCAGCAAGTTTGCAGTGGTTAATGGCTCATGAGCCATTTAAGTTTTCTGCAGGGTTTTTGGTTGGGGTTTTTCTTTCGCTTTGTTTTCAGGAATCATAGCTAAGAAGAATTTTAAAATAATTTAAATGAAAACTGCAAGACAGTAACTTACTGTCCAGTAAGCTTTTTCTGGAGATATTGTCAAAAGTGTCAGGAGTGGCAAGGGAGAAAGTACAAAGATGTATACTGGAAGGCTTTCAAGCTCATCCTTGCTAATCTGTATTTCTTTCACGTGTCCCAGGGAAGAGCTGCTCTGGTCATAAATACAAAGCCCTCAGAGCAATTAGACATCCAGTTTCCAGACAGTTAATTAGCAATGATGGTCCGTTCCTGAGAAATCCTGGCTGCACATTTATGTAAGGACAACTTTTAACAGAAAAAAACCCGAGAACCAATTTCAGTTACTCGGTATGGCAGGATAAATTGTGTGCAATTTTGGTGATGTAATTTGTGCCAGTTTGTCTATTATTATAACAGCTTAGTAGAGAGTCTGTTCCCAACTGCACTAAAAGCACAGAACCAGTGAAACTGAGAAAAAAAAAATCAGAAAACTGATCATAAAAGCTAATATTTATTTAATTAAGAACTTTCAACGGTCTTTAAAATATTGGTCAAGGTTTCCAAAAACATTACTGTAATGGAGTAGATTGAATATTTCCATTGAAAATAAACAGAAAGTCAGACAAAGCGCATGTGGCAATTATACAGAACAGTGCGTGACCACAAACACGCAGAGTGCACAGTGACCAAGGTGGGTTTAAAGTGCTCGCTCTTCATCGTCTACCTGCGTGGCTGGGTGGTGTGACACGACAGGGCAGCAAAAAGACTTCTGGTAAGCAACGGAAGAGAACAGTGCTTTCATTTAGTGTGTTAAACAGTGCACTGCAAGCTGAGTCTCTACTTGTAGTGAAAGATGTGTGAGCCAGCTTTAGATCGGATGCAGACTAGTCGTTGTAGCATGATATACCTACGGCACACAGAAGTGTGTTCACTGGAGTGGCTAGAAATGGTTGCAATGCCTCATCAGCCTAATCTGGTGCTATCTCAGCGCCAGTTCGTGCAGTACAGAAGGAAGACAACAGCGCAGAGCTCCCCTCCCCCCTTGCACCCCATCCACCCTTGGCAGCGGTGCAAGCCTCAGGGCTGTCTTGAGAAGCTGGGCCAACGCTGAGCTCTCAGCTCATTGCTGCTACCAGAGCTCACCCTGGGTAGCGGAGTGCTAATCTGAGCATTTACACGGGTCAGCGTTACCATTTTGCCTGGAGTCTTGCTGTTGTGCAAATCGTGGCAGAGCTGAGAGTAGACCCCAGATATCCTATTTGCTTGTTTTACGTCAAAATCACTGCAGAGCACTCAAAGGCAGCAGGAAAACACACACAGACAGTAATATGTTGCACAGCCAGTGAAAACTGCTGGATTGTGTTTACATATATTTGCAATCTAAATAGGGTGGCAATATAAAAACAGTGTGGATTAGTTCTTTGAATAGTTAAAGATGACTAGTCACAGATACAGCGTTTCCCAAGTAAGTATGACTGAATAGAGGAATGAGGAAAAAAGATGTCTTACCTCTGTGCAAAACGATGGTAGCTAGAAAGCAGACATGAAGTGAAAGTGTTAGCGGAAATTATTTTATTGTGGAGCACGAATTTCAAGTCATTTCATGATTTGAAATACAGCTCCATGCATTACGTTTTTGAAATAATAGTGTAGAAGCAGAGAAATTTTCAAACAGCTGATTCACATCTGCTCTGGACCACCAGCATTTGAAATGTAGTGGCTTTTAAAGGATACTTGTATGGGGTACTTCCTGATCTTTCCTACTAGTTAGAGAACAAGTTCTTATAGAACAAGTTCTCTACAAGGTATAACATTTTGGCACTCAGTTTTGTCTTCCAAGAATGGCCATTTCCATGGAACAGAAAATCACCCTTCTATTATTGTCTGTTGTCACGGAAGGTTTGCATATAAAAGCTTTCTTCCAGTGTAAGTTTGGACAAAGAGAACAGTGTATTACACCTTGGTCTTTCTAGAAGAACATTCACAAAGTATTCCCTGAAAACACTAATGTTCGAAAGCTAGGAAGAAAAATTAACCTGACATTTCCCGCATAGCTGGGCAATTTCTGACTGTTCTCCTCCCTGCTCCAAGGAATCCTTTGAGGTATCATAGAACATCTGTTATGCCTCATTTATATTAAAGACCTTTGCTGTGTTGCAGCCTACATTAGCTAGATCACAACCCATTCCAAGAGCAAGCTGAAAGCCTTCTGGGACAAGTCCGGCGGAGGGGTCCTGAGACAGTGAGAGAGCTGGAGAAGAGACACAAGAGGAGAAGCTGAGACGATTGGCTTTGTGCAGCCCTAAGAAGAGAAGGCTGAAGGGAGCCTTTCCTTTCTCTTTAACTATCGAATGAGAGGGTGTGGAGAAGACAGAACCAAACTCTTCTTGAAGGTGCACATTGAAAGACATAAGTTGTAACAAGGAAAGTTACAATTTGACACCAGAAATTTTTTCTTATCGTGGTGGCGGTCAGACATTAGGACAGTAGCCTGGAAAGGCTGTGGAAGCCTCATCCTTGGAGATATTTAGAAATTGGCTGGAAAAAGCATTGAGAAACCTACTGTAACCTGACCCACCTCAAGCAGGAGTCTGGACTAGATGGCCTCCTGACATTCTTTCCAGCCTAGATAGTTCTGTCAGTCTGTGTCAAGATATGTAGAAATCCTGAAATAAAGTGAGTGAACAAACAGCAGCAGTGGGTTTCACTAGGAGGTGGTATGGTAGGAGTGTGACAGTCCTGCAAGAATAAATTTGAAGATTGTTGGGTAATACTGAGAAAGAAGATTCACCATGACTGTCAATTTCCAGGCTTTTCTGATTCTAATTAAAAGTAATTTTCTTTGAGTTTCAGGGGAGCTCATTTTTGCATCTCTATTTGTTGACCTTAATCAAGCATCTGGTCTGCAGATAAGCCTTGTTTAGTGCTCTGCTACTTAATTTTTCAAATATTTTGTAGTAATTTTCCAGGTGGATTGGCTGAACATCAAGGACTTGATAAAAAAAAAACCACATCCAAATTATCGTGTGGACTTTTCTAAGGGCCTTTGACTTGGCATCCAGTGTACAGGTGATAAAGTTAATTAGTGGGTCCTGTAATTACAGAGTTTAGTTTTCAGAAAATCTACTGGTCCTTTCTTGATTGGTAGTGTTGGTACTCATAGCCCTAGAACCTTATTTTTATTCTTTCATGTTTTATAAATCTCTTTCTCTGCAACTGTTAGAAACTTCAGTTATTCCCTTTTCACTAAGTTTTGTGAGGTTTTCTTCAGCAAAGTTTGTTAATTGCTTGCTGTGACATCTAACAATCTTCATGGTATCTGCAAGTGACATCCCCCTGCTATGAAGAAGCAGAAACTGTTCCATAGCCTTTCAAAACCTCCAGTGAACTGGCAAACAGCGAAGACAGCACAAGGAAACTCAAGCCCCCCCAAAAGTTTTCATAAATGAAAGTTTATTAAAGAACCACTTGGCACACAGGAGGCAACCAGAAGGAAAAAACAACTGTAACAAAGCACACAGCAAGACAACAGTGATGGACATTCTGTCTGAATGATGTCTAGATTTATATTCTGGGCAGAAATTCATGCTGTGTTTGTAAAACCCTCTTATATCTTGCAGAACTTCCCTCCAGTTCTTCAGGCTTGCGGTATCTTGCTGCTTTCTCAGGATTTCTGAATGTTGTGTTGCTGGCAGCTGTGATCACCTTAATTCAGCAATGTGAGTGACCATGTGAAATGCTTTGCTTTTCCTGTGAAACTGACAGTTATCAGTCCTTAACTTCAACAAGTTTTGCAAACAAATGGTTTTGATAAGGTAACAAGACCACTCATGCTTTCTGCTCTTGTCTTTCTGATGAAGGTGGGAGGGAGTCATCAGCATTTTGGGGCTGTGGATCTGCAGAAGGTCAGTGGCTTTTAGGGCATCATTGCATGTTCAGGGTGTATGAAGAGGGCTGGAGTTTTCTCACTTTCCAGTCCCCCAGTCTGAGAGTCCCTCCTATTCCTTTACAAACCTGACCAAACCACCAGGGTTTCTAGCCAAAGAATCCATCCATCCATCCATCAGTTTGGAAAAACTCTTTTAGTAATGAAACAGAACTCACTCCAGGTATATGGTACAACTAGATCCCCTGCTGTCTCCTCCTCCCCTCAACCTCGCAGCCAGTCTTCACCTCCTGATGCCCTGCTTTGCTCACCTTAAGTCGCAGCCCGTCCTACGTGGTGTGTACAACGTGAATGTGAGCTGGACTTCAGGGATGGGTGAGATAGGAGGCTGGAAGATGGTACACATAGTTGGAAAAGACCTCTCTAATCAGAAATAAAAATGTGTGCCTCTAAGTTTATAAAAGTGGCCTTTGCACTGTCCACAAAATTTGTGCAGAAGCACTGGGCCACTGCCAGCATTGATCACCTGCTTACAGAGATTACCCATGCAGCACAGACATGTGGCATTCTGGTTGCAGTTGCTCTGGTCGAGCAAGTTGAACAAGTTTTAAGGCTGCCATCAACAAGCATCTGAATATTGATCAAGGAGTCTAATTTCAGTTTCCTCCTTTAGAAAATCTTGGCCTGGTAGTCCCAATATTCGGCCTGTTTCTGGACATCAAAATCACTTTGCACATCAGAATCATTTGAGAACACAGGAGAAAATGAGTATGCAGAAGCACTTCTGTGCTTAAGCATCCTGCAGAGTCAGCTGTTCTCTCTTTCTCTCGGTGCAAGTCCTGCCCTCTCACATCAACCCATTCTTTTCTGAAATAAGCTCAATCCAAATTTCAGGAACTGGGAAATCAAAGGCACAGCCATGTTATTTGAAAGACAACTGTTGCATATCCATGTGGTCGAAAGCATGATGATCATGGAGTCTACACCGTCTTTGTGAAGTTATGTATTTGTTTAATATATATGGTTTGGATGCTCAGCTCCCCACCCACCATTTACAGGAGAGCTGGAAGGAGACAGGAGGGATTGGAGTTTCTGCTTAAAGCTCCTATTGTTATCCACAGAAAAATACTTTGGGGTTTCTATATAGTCCACTTGTGAGCTTTAAATTAAAATGTTGGAGATTCTCGTCTAGGTGACTTGCTATCAAGTGATGTGTGGAAGGCCAGAAAAAATCTTTCTGAAAGTGACAGTATCATTGAGGAAGATCTTCATGAAAGCAGTTTACTGGCTACATTAAAGGAAAGCTTATGCATGCATACGAATGGTAAGGAAATAGTCTCACTCATAGTAGGATAAACGGTTTGAAACTCTTCAAAAGATTAATATAAAAATACACATCTGCACAAAGGAATTGACCTTTAGATACCAGAAGAAGCACGATTATATTGAGAAAAATGTATGAAGTGATCTATTTTAGAGTTCCATCTTTGAAAATTCTAGTTCAAGCAAAAAATAAAAGCAGAGCAGTGTTACTGAAAGTCTTTGTTGATGCCATTGAATTGTACTACTCCCAGTGATTTCAGCAGAGCTAGGATTTTGTCCATGGCTTTTACTCCAATTATTATGTAAAATATTTATCACAATTCTCTAGAATTCTGAAATACTTAAAGAGACAGAGTCATCCCTCATCAAAGAATGACTATCCCTATTACCACTGTAAAGCAGGGACATTCTTCTTTCTTAAACTGAGCTATACCATTACAACTTCTGCCCTGCCCCTGGTTTAAAGATTCTTTACTCTCTTATTCAAAAGCCACAGAAAAAGCAGGAGGCAATAATAATGATTTCAGTTGTAAAAAAAAAAAAAAGAAGTGACAAAAATCCCTTCACCCCAAACTCTTCACAGACTCCAGATGTGAACTCTGCCCCATTGGCTGGAAGCTGCATTATGGGAGATGTTATTTCTACTCAGAAACTCGTGACACCTGGGAGAACAGTAGAAAGTATTGCTCAGGAAAAAAATCTGAGCTCCTGATTATAGAGGATGAGGCTGAAATGGTAAGCTTGTAAGGCATTCTGTGGCTTAAATATTCTTTTTACTTGTACCTTGTGAATCCACATATCACAGCTTTCTACGTATTTTTAGAAGCCATTTCTAAATCCAGATATGCTCATAAAAGGCATTGTCAGTGGAAAGTGCTCTAATGATTGGCTTCTACATGTTAAGAAACATTTGTGTCAAGCAGAAGACCAATAGCCTACGTTTCATTTAAATAGATGCAATGATATGCCTCGAGATTATCTCCAGCAAAAGGCAGCTGGTATTTGAAGGGTTCTTGGATGTTTTATTCCAAATCAAGCCTGTTCTGAACCAAGCTGTCAGAAAGGCTGTTGCCTTTCTTTGGGGCATGGAGCTGTTTCTCTGTACTCTGCACGTTTTAAAATGTCAGTACTAGGTCTGCAGCAATAGAAAAGACAGTTCTGTGGACCATATGCTAGCCTGTAGCATGTCTTTTGTGCTCCTGATTCTGCTTAAGAGTGACAAGATTCAGGCACTTCTAGAGCATCCAGGAGGGTGACCTGGCAAAATCATCACCTCCCTTCCTTGCAGGGGGGGAAAAGAGGAGATAGCTTCAGCTCTTGTAATTCAGATCAGCCTGATCCTCATCTAAAATGGGCTAGTGGAGTGGGCCTGAGGTCAGCAAGGAACCAAAGTTTGGCTTCTTGGTTGCTCCACTTACCATCATTAGCCATGGTACTGGGCGTCATTGAGAATCTGGACTAATTTCCATGTGGTTTTTGTTTTTTTTTTCTTGCATCTCAATTTCTTGGAAACATTGCCTGGAATCTTTGGGCATGAAAACCTCGCTGGTTTTAAAATATTAGTTACCACTGTACCTTACTGATGCTGGAGTTTTACGAAGTGTCATTATTATGAGAGCTCAAAAACATACCTCTCTCTAGGATTTCTTAAACAAACTGAAGGATAAAGACATTGGCTTTGTTTGGACTGGATTAAGCTTTGATGAAGAGGAAGGAAGATGGATTTGGCTCAATGATCCCAAACATCCAGGGCACAGGTAGGTTCATTCTGGAGTGAATCTGTGCGGGCTTCCATGACGCGTTCTCCACTCGCTGTGCCTGGCCTGCTCAGCCGTTAGCCCGTGAGAAAGTGGTAGTAAGATATCAGGGCACATACTCGAGCTAGGCTGCTCAGCCGATTCTGATTCTTCTCAGTACAGAATTCCGATCAAAACATGCAGTTGAAAAGTGAAATTCCTTGACAGCTTTCAGAAAAGCAACTGATTTTGTTAGGAGGTGCCTATGCTGTGTAAGCTTTTTACTTTCAGCTGCATAACAAGTAGGGAAACAGGAAAGGGTGAAGCTTACTAAACAAATAAAACCTGCCTTCATGTCAGAGAATCAAAAGAATGACAGCATAAAGACAAAAAAATCCAATCTTTGTGGTTTCACTGTGGATATGCAAACAACTTTTTCAATGGTCTTCATATCTGTGTGTTGTTTGGCTCTTGCAGTTTCACAATAAAAGGAAGGAAGAAAGAAGAAAAATGTGCTGCCTATAAGCTGACAGAAATGCATGCTGACAACTGCCATTCCCTGTACAAGTGGGTCTGCAAGAAGAGTGCAGTCCTTCTGGGTGTCTAAGATATTGTAAAGTGAAAGTTAATTGGGTCTTTGAAGGGTGTTTGCAGATTTACACCACTTTACGGTGGGCAGGATATCTGATGTAAAATGAGGGGAAAATGGTTGACCTGAATTGTGGTGAATCAATGCATTGTGATTCTATTTGTGATTAAAGTCAAGCAAGATTTCAAGCTTCTGTCTCTCTCCTTTTCAGGATGAAGGTATAAAATCTATCTGTCTTTTTGCACGCTGATGCATAGCCCCTTAGAGCTATTCAAATAAGCAGCTTACTAATTTTAAGTAGCTTATAGAGTCTAAGAGTTGTGTAAACCACAGGTAAAATGAGGGGGTTTATACCAGCCTGGCAACTAGATCATACAGCAGGTAAAAAGTTCCTTTTGCTACTCATTTCAGGTGAAGAGGTGGTAATCAGTGCTATGCACTTCAACGAGCCTGCAAATCTCACCATTCGAGGTCCAATACGGGAGGGCAGCATAGCTCTACGCAAAAGAAAGCCAAGATCTAGTATTTTTTCCAAAAGGTTTAATTTCATGTACCCATTTGGTGTTACAGAATCTGGCACTTAAAAAAACCATAAATACCTCTCCAATTCGAATGTGAGATTTAGTTGCCTGATATGATGTCTTTTTTCTATTAGCATGCTAAAAATGGCAAAATCATATTTATTTGGCTGCCAGGCTATACTCCTTCCTTTTGTAAGTGCACAGACACTTTTTACAGTCAAAAATGGATGTTGCAACCATTCTACACCTCGAGGCTACTGATCGGGAGGAGGCAGCAGATCTCAGAGACATTTGCTCTGTTCTGTCTGATTTTACCTTGAGATAACTTGTAAAGATCTGAGAGTAATCTGTAGTTCTTCATTGTTCTGTATAACCATAGTATACTTACAATTTTATTTTTACAGCTAATAGAAATCAGTATAATGGTTAAAATGATGACTCTAGGATATAAAGCCGAGTTCCAGACTCTTCTAGCTGAAGAAGACCGCTCTCAGCGGCCCTTCCGCTGCATTTTGGGCTTGTGGTAGTAATGTGGTTTACTTGGCGATTTGTGCGGTGTACAGAACCCTCTCCCTTTGTGGCTTCTGTACGGCTTGTCAGACTTCAGGTGTAAGAGTGGGGTGCACTAGCATTTCTGGCAATTATTCGAAAATTGTTGAAAATTTCTTGGCAATTCCTAAAGGCATTGAGCCTAACATAGCATACAATTGCATTGATTCCTGTGAGCTGAGTGTTGCTTCTAGAAGTATGCTGTAATTAAAACCACATCCTTCAGCAGACGTTACTTTACTTATACATCTATTATCAGATAAATTATACACAATGAGATTATTTACAATAATTCATGGGCATTTGATGAACATAAAAGTGCAATGGTGTTATACATTTCTAACATTACTGGCTAACTCCTTGATAACAAAAAGTCTTTATCATAAAAATTGGTACACGGTTGTATGTCGTAATTCTATGTAGTTTTTTACATATCTGTAATTGAGGAAATTCTGGTTTCCACCATGATCTCTTTTCTGCGTAGCCCAGAAGCATCCAATTTGACATAGCTGTTTTATATCTCTGGCATCGTATATAACACTACAAAAAAATGCAGCCTTCCCAGTCCCAGTGTTGCAAATGTACACGTAATAGCATACATTCCTCTAAAATAAAATGTACCATTGTCATTTCTATACTTAATTGATTAAACTTTGCTTTTTGTAACACTTAAACTATTATGTTTTATAAATAGACAGCATCTCCATGTATGTTTTTGTTGCATATGCAAACATCATATATTAGTGATCCTGATCACTGTAATTAATGGGAGGCATGCATACCCTCATTGAGAGAAATGGAGTTTCCCTTGCTGGGAGATGGGAGCATCTTACAATTGATTCCATTTCTCCCCATCATTCATAGATGAATGTGATGGTCAT
Organism: Opisthocomus hoazin; assembly: GCF_030867145.1. Taxonomy (NCBI): domain Eukaryota; kingdom Metazoa; phylum Chordata; class Aves; order Opisthocomiformes; family Opisthocomidae; genus Opisthocomus; species Opisthocomus hoazin. The sequence continues at coordinate 150,351,396 of NC_134414.1, forward strand.
GATTTTAACTTCAGCCATGAATATTGACTAAAAAACCCCAGGATTATATCTTTTCCATTTCATATATACACAGACAATGACAAAAAGAAAGCAAAACCAGCTAAACCAAATCAATGCAACCTTTAAGTAGTGACACCCCTAGGACTGAAATGGATTACTTGTTCTTCCGTACCACTCTTTTTTATCCTCCCTTGCTCTTCCATATGCAAGGTCCATAAAACACTGGGCAGTCCTACTAGCATCCTGCTTCACACTTACCCTCCTTCTCCAATTCCAGTGCTGGGGTCCACTGTTGGCAAATGTTACAGGCTGGACTAATTCCAGTGTGTTATTATCCCCTTTTCTCATTTCTCATAATTGTCCTTGCTTGCTGGATCCCTTTTGCTAATTGTCTCCAAGCAATAGTTGATCTCACTGATCACTCTGATTCACTGTATGTTTCTTGAGCTAGATTCTCAGACGTCAAGCATGGGGCTTTTCTTCAGACTAACCACTCCTTCAATGCAAGTATCATGTAGGGGCCTTATCATCTGCATTTGTACTCTAATCTTTTCTGAGTCTAAGGTGATAGTGATTTGCTCTGTTCCATTCTTGACTGTATCTCTGGCCCTTTATGTTTTTACAATAGATTCAAAAACTAAAGCTTCTCTGAGTTTTTCAGCTGGTTCTCTATTGTGGAGCTCTCTTTGCAATGGGGCAGATGGTAGTGATAACCATACTCCTCCAGACTCCTCCTAGCATGACTGTTATAATTCCTTCTCTTTGGTCGATCCCAATGTTGTCTAAGTTTCCCTTAAGATCCTTTTCCTGCTTTATAGCTGTGTTTAATGTCCTGAGGCTAGGCCATGGAATACAACTGTTCAAATGTGACCTGGTCATAATTTGGAGCTTGTCTGTCTCTATCATTTAGGACACTATGAGCAGAGGCTGGCAACATTTTCCATGCCAAATACATTTCTACTGTTACATTTGAGTTGTGCTAATATATGTAGTACAATGTGATGTATCCACTTATAATGATCATTTATTACTGCAAAGATTGCATCTATATCAGTTATTCCATCAGTCCACTCGGAAGCTGTAGCAGATGCCTAAGAGGAATTCTCTGTCAGTCATGGTTAAAACAGTATCAGCATTTAACTCCAGAAGCCACTTAATACACATTTTTTTTTTGTTTAAAGGATATGCTTTTGAGGCCAAGGCTCTGAATTATTCTGGGATCTGATGAGCAGTAATCATTATTTCTCTCTTAACAACTCAGTCTGACTCTGGTTGTCTATTTAGCCTTCTTTCCCTTCTGTTTGTCCATCTTCTCTTTTTACAGTAACCCAGGTAGTGATGGATGATACAGGATTCACTTTGAACACTGGCAGCACCTCAGCATCAGAGGCATGTGGACTTTTAGCCTTACACTTCTCTGTGGAAGGGCCACTATATCAATCAAACCATTAATCACTGTCCCTTAAGTCAGCAGCTTCACAAGAGGGTGCTTTGGTAAGAGCTGTGTCCATGCCTTGCTTTGCACATAATGTCACTCTACAGCTTCAATCCTTTCTAGAGTTTTACTTTCTCAGTGTTTTAACTCAGCAGGCTTCAATTTCAGCTTTTAATTTCTCACCTTTGATTCTGAAGTCTGAATTTTGTGATCTAGCCTATGTGCCTCTGTGTATTGACCACATTGCCCATGTGCTGTTTCACTTGATCTCCTTATAGGAAGGTTTTGGTGTTAACACTTTAAAGTTTGCAAACTCTTGGTTAGCATCTATGTTATGAAAATTGGGCTGTTCCCCAATTCCAACAGTTCTTACAAAGTGGAGATGGATTATAAGCAAGATGCTTGCCGGGACCACAAGAACACACGTGAGCTGCATTCCGGGTCTTCTGGGATCAATGGAAGCTGCCATCCACAGAAAGGCTTTCACAGAAAAGCTGCTCACAGTCTCTGTTACACTCAGAGTCTTATGACAGCCCAAATGGAAATGCACACCTTATACACAAAGTCAAGAAGTCATTGTTTGACTAGCTGAAGTTATAAGGGTCTAATCAGAATATAACAAACAAATTATAAGACCAGTTACAATAATGCTGCACAGTCCAAATTATCAGGAAGAACGTCATTAAGAATACATTAAAATTTCTGACAAATGCTTCCTAGTAGAGTTTTGTTCATCGTTGCAATGCCCCATGAGTCCTATGTCTATGGCACCTGTCTTCCACGAGAAGAATAGGGAGTCATCGACTGGTGTCCACCAAGCTGTTTTTCAGGAGGGGTTATGTTGTTGATGGGGACAGGTTTTTCCTCCTCATTCTTGGGTTGAGCTGGAGTTTTATTTTCTTTGGTTGCTAACACAGTCTGCCTAGTTGCTCTTTTTTCACTGGTTCCCACCTAAAGTTTGTCAGTCTTTGTCTGACTGTCTTAGTTAAAGATACACAATAGCTTCTGCAGCCTCAGTCTACAGGGTTAATATTTGTTACTAAATGACAGCATAGGTCAGCTACACATTTATGGTATGTGGTATTTACAGAGCTATCCAAAAATAAGTTATGCGATTGATCGCTGGCTGCTAGACAACTGCTGTCACAGCTAAAACAAGCTGAAATCAGCTCAGGCCAAGACAAGTGCAGACAAACCCTGCATGGATGGATCAAAGCCTGTCACTTTTCCTAGTGATGTGAAAACCATATTTACTGGGCTACAGGGCTGCCTTCTGGTTCTTTTCCATGTTCTCCCACACAGCCTTTATGCAGAACAGTGCCTAGGCCTTTCCTGTGGATGCAATCCGAATATTGTATGGATATCAGTGGAAAGTGCTGCATTCAAAGACACGTGGCCAATTGTAATCTGAATGCTTGCTCTTGCTAGTTCTACATCATGTGCCTTAATCTCTTGAATGCCATTCAAGTTTTTCTGTGAAATACAAATACCTCAATATTTGTAAGTGTAGTGTCAAACAACTGGCATACTTGCAAACTGAAAAAATAGTAGTAACAGGATATCCAGCCAAGCCTGGTGAGCTCAGCGGCTTCTTTGCTCTCACTGCTGTGCTAGTTTTGCTGGAGCCCAGCAGGCACACAGGTATACGATGAAACATGCTGAATAGATGTGCTGTGGGCAGGAGGAAATACTATGTTGCCTGTCAACAGAAAAGTTCATGTAGCTAACCAAATATTACTGTTAAAGGTGCAAAACAAACAAGCTAAGTAACAAATAAACAAAAGATTATCAACTAAGGATATGGTTTGTTCCTATTACACACTTTTGATCCCATTGTGTACACAGCATTTCAAACAGAAATGCAACTAAATTGAGTAAGAAACAGCTTTCCTGTACACGTGGGGTAACTGAGATCCCTCTGACCCCTAGAAACCACAAAGGCAGGCTAAGGAGTCCTGATTCTTTAGGACTTTCGCACTGTGAGCTGCACTTCCCCGTGAAACACCATGTGCTTGCTCCCTGGTCATCAATCTCTAGCTCCAGAAGCCATGCAGTCAGCTGTCTGGTTCATAGTAAACTGGTAGTCCGTTAGCTTGCTCGGTTCCCTTGCAAAGTTTCACACAGTGTGTTTGTAGGGAGCTAACCTTGCATAGAAAACCAACCAAGCTCCAGGCTTTACTGCTGAAGCTTCTCCAGGGGCTGAGTTCAGCCTCTCCTCCCTGTTCTGTGCCACCCCAGGAGGTACGCTGGAGTTCTGCTGACTTTGGCTCCCTGAGGCTGAGAACTGGGCCACTACCTCATATTGGATGTGGTGAGGTCATGTATTATGACCCACTTCTTCAAGGCATTTTGACCACCATTTATATTCTGGAGTTTAAGCTCTTGCTTTCTGTTAGGCAAAAATGTATTTACTCAAACTTTATAGAGCATATTATGAAAACAAGAAATGGCATGGTCTTCTTAATGGATTCCTAGCTAGTCCTTGTAAAAAATTCTGTAAAGACTGGAGCAGTGTCCAGTTCCCACAGAACCACTCAAGTGAAAGCTGAGAACAAATCCCTTAGCTTCATGTAAGTTGGTCCCAAGATGAACACGCACTGGTGCTCTACAGAGCTGTAACTGAAAGAATTCACTTTTGAATCTTGAAATTATACGTTCAAGAAAAATTCATTCATGGTTGTATTTCTGCCTCCTGAGGAATAAAGTAAAGATGTCACATACTTGTAGTTATAAAGAAATAACACTAGAGAGCACTGGAAGTTTTGCGTCAGGAAGTGCTCATTGTGTTCTCATTTGTTCCCTAAACTGGGCTGCAAAACTCGTAGTAAGTAAGGGCTGGGGACCCCCAAAAGGGACCTCCTGATCGGATGTTGGTCATATGCCTCTGCGCTCCTTTAAACTATCAGAGAAAAAAGAAGAAAACTACAGAATCGTAAAACTATCAAATAAATCGGAGAAGAAGGGACCTCTGGAAGTCTGTAGTCCAACCTCCTGCTCATCACAGGGCTAAATTCAAAACTAGCTGTTGTCACTCAGGGCAGCTCTCTTGTTCCTGTGGGTTTTAGCCAAGGACATTGATCACACAGCCTCTCTGGGCACCTGTTCCAGAGCTGCACCACTCTCATGAAGGAAGAAGGAAAAACTTCTGCAACGCTGCAGTTTGTGCCCATTGCCTATTTTGCACACCTGAGAAGAGTCTGGCTCCGACTTCTATATAGCCCCCTCCCCATTAAGGGGTGGACAGTGGCAAACTAGACCCTCTTCCCATTAATCTTCCCTTCTCCCTGATTCTGGCACGGCCTTGCCCACCTTAGTGGGTCTCCACTGGGTTTGCACCAGATTGTCAACATCTCTCTTGAAATAGGATGCTGCAAAGGAGACGTGGTACTCCAGCTGGGAGTCAGGCTTCATGGCTATGTTGAACAAAGTGACATAAGCACTCGATAGCTATGCTCTTTTTTGCCAGAGCAGCCCTTCCTTAGGCACTTAGCTTTCCCTGCCACAGGGGCACACTGCTTATTCATTGCTCAGCATGCTTTACTGCATGGAATATGGTGCTTGTTTTCTGCGCTCAGGTATCTAGTCACAGGCTTTTTCTGTGTTCTGTTGTTTGTTCCAGCCTTAATACTACTATGTAATATATGTGTATACATGTGTCATATATCTATGTATACTTTTTTACTCTAAGAGGTTTTTAAGCACGAAGAGCCCATTTCCTGGTTTGCTGGCGTGGAGCAATCCTCTCACAGTGAGATCTCAGTCAGATCTCATCTCAGTTCCCGATCTCTGCCCTAACCATCGCAGCATATCCAGAGATACTTGCAGCAGGGGGGAAACACTCATCTGTCCTGTCTCTGAGCTTATATTGTAAGCTGATTCTGCATTTGCAGCTGATGGAGAGAGAGGCAGTTCCAGGGGGCTCCTTGTCTCAGACACAAAGCTGGGATGTGGTAAATCTCCTCCTGGGCTGCTGAGCTGCTTTCACTTAACTGCAGGAGACATTAACACAGTTACTCTAACCAAAGCTTCCCTGGGGCCACTAGACTTCGGTGAGATGCTCCCAGACAGTCTTCCTCACTGCTGCAGTCGAGGGAAGGTTAGCATATATAGCATATATACCACTGGCACAGTACGTGTATGGTGATTCAACAATGCTGTTGCTGCTTATAGATATGTTTTTCCCTATAGTGTGTAGATATTAGGAGTATTAACTTACATGTAGCTCAGTGACAAATCTAAAATGTTTTAAAGCTGCTCAATGTATATTAATTCCAATATCATCTGGAAGAATTGTAAGCTGTGTGTGATCTAGCCACCTTTTGTCCACTCAGTCCACACAACTTACAGATGATCAGGCTTTTACAACAGCCTTGCTTCCAATTTCGTAAGCAGAAAGAAAATTATTGCCAAATAGCACTGTGACATTAAATAAATATGTGAATGGCCAAGGAATGTCTAACTCTGCATGTGAGTGCATTTACAGAAAGAGCTCTGGAATACATGGGACGAAGGAAACTGATGTGTCTGGATTCAGGTCTCACAGTTTGTGATGCAGCAACCTGCAAATACGTGATTCATCAGTAATCAGCCTGGCCTACAGAAATGGGTGCTCTGCTGAGGGACAGGAGTGCTGAGCAGTCTTCCAGCCTCTGCCACTGGGCCTGCTGAGCGAGCTTGGGCAAGTCCTTTTACTTTTACCCTTCCAACCATGTCCTAGGAATAGTAACGTGCCCTTCTTTGCTAAGTGCTGTCATGTCCGCAGTTTAAAATGCTACCCAGAAGATAACACGTTGTCATACGTGAGGGTAAGACACAGGAGCTTTGCTAGACCTGAAGGAAGACAAGGTCCTGTGCAGCCTGCTGTAGGTGACCCTGCTTCGGCAGGAGGGTTGGACTACATGACCCACAGAGGTCTCTTCCAACCCCTACTATTCTGTGATTCTGTGATTCTGTGATTCTGTGATTCTGTGATTCTGTGAAGGCAGGGTATGTCTATGTGGCAGAACAGAGCACATCGTGGAAGGCCGAAACTAATGGACTTCAAGCTGAAAGTCCACGTGGTGCAGTGCTGCACTGTGCTGTAGGGACGTACCCAGCACACTGTCTTACAGTGTGTTTGCATCGAACCAGGACAAGTTAGCTCAACCACAGCGCTGTGGTCACGCTGGGGTGATCTGCATGTGTACCAGCACCTCTGCCATGTCTCACTGTGCAGAGACATCCTCTGATGTCCAAAGCACTAGATGCTGTTGTGTAGACGGATGGTCTGCAGAAAGATGCACCACGTTGTTTCCCCACCAGTCATTCTCCAAGTCATAGATACAGGGTACCAGAAGACCAGAACACACCTATTAACATCACCAAGAGCATGCTACCTTTGGAAGTGGTCCCAGCAGGCTCACTGCTTCAATGCTTTGAAGGAAAACTCCTCTCAGTACACAAGAGTACAGGAAAGGAGAGAAGGCAGTATGGCAGCGTGTTGGAACGGGTATTCATTAGATCCTTCCTGAGTGAGCACATCCTTATGCGAACATATTCACCCACCACTGCTTAACATTGAAAAATGCATCCACAGGAATACATGATATTCAGAATAAAAAATACGCACAGCAACATCTTTGGGAATTAACCTGAAGTTCAAAACGAGTTGACTCCAAAAAACTCCAAAACCCTGCATAGGGAAGAAACCCATCTCACAGGCTTCCAACCCTGTTTGCTTCCCACCTACTCCAAGTCCCACCTACTGAACATGAAGCTGCAGGCATGGAAACATTCAGTTTGCAATCTGCAGGCAGTGCTGGTTCATTGAGCTCCTTTTTTTTTCTTCTTTTTCTTTTTCATGGTACATTCATGGGTTTGCTCTGTTTAGACAACATCATTTTTTCCTGCAGTGTGGGCTGACAATGCATGGTCTTTCATTTACTGCAGGAGGTGTCTTTGGCTGTAGCCCTAGCTCTGATCATGTCTTCTGGGTGCTGCTCTTGCACCCCATTGTACATACAGGCTCTGCTGCGTCACAGGGTTTAGAATCGAAACCCAGACTGGAGATTTACTCATGGGATTCACTTAGTTTAGCTTGGAAGCCTCTGTGTTGCAGCTCAGCCTTCAGGAAGCGGAAAGATCCATTTTGTCGTCAGAGCAGCGGTTGAAGTTCTCCAAAACATGCACCACGAGGCAGCTGGAGCCCCGGGCTGAGCTGCCTGTTCTGCGGCAGAAGGTGCTGAATTCTGCTTTGCAGCCCACGTCACTGTTTTCAGTCTACTTTTGCCCTCGCATGCAACGAAGGACACTGTCACACCCACAGAAGGGGTGTCACCTGCAGTTGTTTTCACATTTACTCTGTGCATGACTGGAACTGGTAACTGTGCTAACACCAGAACGTTACTGGGCAACGTTACTCAGGCACGCCAGTCAGAAGTGGAGAAGGTGTCTGCGTGCAATTAGGAGCACGTGTCAGGGTGGGGAAGAATGTGAGCTCGCATCCATTCGCCTGCCTCAGCAGAGCCACTGAAGCTCCAGATTGCCAAACCCTCAATGATGTGCAGAGGAATCCTAGACAACAACCCCCACCGTCTTTCCCTGTGGCAGCAGATGCTGCAAGAAGGTCTGAACTGCCAGAGATCTCCACGCTTTGGCAAACAGTCTGAAATCTCAAGGCTAACAGATGACTCCCCCCTCCCTGACATGTGGCTGGCTAATGCACAGCAAGCCCTGCTGTTTTACTGGCCTCACCAGGGTTCGTGTACCGTAGGGTCACCATAGTGACCAGCTGGTTGCAAGGAAAGAAGAGGGTGAGGCAAGGCTCTACTAGTGAAGTTGAAGACATGAGGTGATGGTGGATCCTGGGAGAAGCTGGGCCACATGGATGCGCAACCCAGGTTACAGCTTGTGAAGGAGCATTTTGATATTTGAGCAACTTTTTTTTTTTCCCAGATTTTTGACAGATCAAAAAGGCTGCGACATCTGAATGATTGCCTCTGAAAAGAGGGCGATGGGGGAATGACGAGGCTGAACCGGGCTCTGCTTCTGAAGCATTTATTCTGCAAAACACACCAGCAGATGCCAGCAAGGTTGTCACAAGCAAAAGGTGTGCACAGATTCTGGAGATATTCATGTGATAAAAGTGCAGCTGTGACACTGTCTAAATAAAGCAGAACTCTGTTTAACGGAACTTACAAGAAATACCAACAATTTATTTTAGGACACGTGGCACATAGTGAAAGAGGCTTGCTCTATAAGATTTAATGTTAGCCTGTTAGCTAAAGTTAGCAGTATACTGTTAAATAACCCACAAGAGGACAGTTATGGAGACGCCAGAGGCAGTCCTTTCTCAAAGGGGCAGAGCAAAAGGACAAAAAGCGATGGGTACAAGTGGCAGCCCAGAGACTGTGACCAGCCAGAAAGAAAAAAAATTCTTCCTGCGTGAGAGTGGTGCAGCACTGCAACAGGCACCCAGGGAGGCTGTGGGATCTCTGTCCATGGCGATTTCTAAAACCTGCCTGGACAAAGCCCTGAGCAACCTGATCTAGCTGTGGAATTAGCCCTGCTTTGAGCAGGTGTTGGACTAGAGGCCTCCAGAGGTCCCTTCCTCCCCAGATGATTCCATGATGCTGCGGTATGCAGACTGGCAATGCTGCTTGGCCCTGGAGACTTGACTCGTTGATCTGGGTGGAACTGCCATCGCCAGACACATGGGGAGGAAAGAGGGGACTTTCCATTGTCTTTATGAGCAGTGGGTCATTTTCCTACCAAGCATCTCCTGGTTCTACGATGGCCTTTTCCTGCAACAACCTGGACTTTTTCTTCTGGAAGTGCTATTGGCACTGGGAGATCAGTGGGTCAGACTTGGTGACTCACATCTGGATATTCATAAATAAAACTAGAATTTAAAATGAAAGCAAAGAAAATAATGAAAATATTTGCAGAACTGAAATTATTAAAATTTAAGAAAATAAACATAAAAAGAAAATTCTGTAGCAGTGCAATAACCATTTTAAAAGTAAGAAAAAATAATAATTTTCCAGTAGGATAGAAAGAATTCAAGAAAAATGCCTTGCAAAGGCTTCTACTCACCTATTCCTCATAGATATAAAAATTCACCTTCCTTTCCATTACCAGTCCTAACAGTGAGCACAGTGTGTAGACTTCAAATCCAAAAGGAGAACTGCTCACGGCTATTTTGTAAATTTGGTCTGGAAAATAACTGTGTGCATTCGTCATTTTCTTCAGGCAAGTGAGAGTCTGCTGGCTCACAAAGGATGTAAACACCTGGTCTGCTCTGCACGCTTACTGAGATTGCTCTTGTGTCTGAAAATGTGTTTTTCAGAGGAGAGGAGAGGAGAGATGTTCCTTTAAAACAGAAACACTGTTTTTTTTCCACTAGCTGAAAAAGAGCCATGCTTACACTGACTGTACATGATTACATCTTGATGGTTTTGAATCATTCAGGCAGGAGTGATGTGAGACAAGACTGCTTAGGTGCATATGCAGTGATGGAAAGAGAGACTGAGAGTTCAAGCAACTCGTTTAGCCTTCTAGTTCTCCTTTATGGACTAAAGTTAAAAAAAATAAAACCAAATAAGGAAAGTGGGTTTTGGTCTGGGGTTGTTTTTTTGTTGCCTTTTTTTTTTTTTCCATTTCAGAGCCTGAAGATCCTGCTGTAGAGGATGGTGAGAAGTTCAGGAGGAAGCAATGGAAACTGATTCTATCAGAGGACAAACGCACATCAGGACCAGTCATACGGCTGCTATGTAGGTTGCCACGAAGCAAACCTTATCAGCGTCTGGTTAACAGTATCCACATCTGCATACTGATCACTTTGTGGCTGATGATAGAGCAACAATGATTTAGATATGTTGCATATAAATTGTACCTGAGTGGCACTTCTGAGTAATCTGTTCCATGACTGTCAAAGGTTCATTTTTTTCCCTAAACCTTTTTGTTTCTGCACTTAACACTGTTACCAACGGTGAAAGTAGGAAGGGAAAAGATCAGTAATCTGAGATCTCAAACCCCAAATTTTTCTTCGTTTTAACCTAGACTGTTGTGAGTCTCATTGACTGTAACACAAAGGGCAAGTAGTCTGTGTCGCTGAGCAGAAACAGTATTTTCAATTGACCGCTGTAGGTTTGTAGAGCCTGTCTGTGTCACAATCTAAAGGCATTTTCGAAGTGGGAATACAGGACAAAACCAGTAACATAGCTCTTAGGAGGAAATGCAAGATCTTTGCAAGCACAGGACTCTGTGTCTGTGTGTTCTGAAATGTGTTTTGAGGTTGTAGAAGGGCTTGAAGTTTCAGTTCAAATCTGTGGGGCTTTTGGTGTTGTTGCTGTTGGTTTTTTTTTTTTTTTCCAAAATAGAAGACAAAACCACTGTCATCAAAATATCTGCAGCAAACACATGGGTCATGAGCAAGGAATTAAAGGCAACTCAGGCTTTATGCCTGTGGAGTTGCTGGGTCAAGCAGGGGATAGCTCAAGCAAGTTAGGAACAGAAGGTCTGGTGATTGCAGCTACGGTTAGAGTGAAGTATTGAAACACTCTTTTAAAAGGCATTGATCGTATTACTTTTTATTTTATTCTGAGTTAAATTTAATGCATCATTGATATAATCTAAATTCAGTTGTTCAAACATCATAGCAGTTAGTGGATGGAGCAGGTTAGAATGTGAGTTACGTTTTTTATAGCTTTAACTGTGGTTGCAGTTACATTAGCCCCGAAATGTCTTATACTGATATATATCTTGTTTATCTTCCTTTTAGGTGAATAGGCTTTGTAAGATCATGCACATGAGCGTAATACATCCACAACACAGATTGTACTGCTTTAGCTATTCTCATGAGAACCAGAAAAGCTTTTGCACCTGTGTAAGTCCATTTTTTGGTATTACTTAGAAACTGTGCTCTGCTTTAGCCAAAAAAATAATTTTTATGTTAATAAAAAGAATGCTTTTTTCAATCTCCATTTTCTCCTGCATTCTGAAGGGCAAAAGATCACACAAGAAGAGACAGAATGGTGGCTGAAAATAGGCTTTGAAGCTGTATTGAAAGAAGTAACTTCCTTCCTTTTATGTGTTTCTCAGCCTTCCTCAGAGCCATAGCACGGCATGTGTATTCTTCTGGAGGCAGGCAAAGCTAATACAGGATGCAACCCCCTGTATTAAACCAGCTCTTTCCGTAACTCAGAAGGACTTGCTCATCAATGGCAGGTGATATCACATATGTGGACGTGGCAATGCTACCCAAAGAAAGACCTCATGTTCCTGCTCGGACATCAGTTCCAGGTAAAACATCTAATCAGCTTTTGGATATATACTGTTTTCTCTCATGTGCTCTTTCTCCCTTTCATTTTTAAAATTGTTACTGGGTAATACTAGAAGAATGCTATAAAATGCTGAATGCAGAGGTTACGGGAAGGGTGAAAAGTTGCAAATGATGGAAGAGATCCTCATGAGATCCAAATCAGCAAAGCTACTCTTAAGTCAGTATTGCTAGAGTAGTGTCTCAGTTCTGGCCCATTGTTTTAAGTAACAGAATGAGAAACAAAAATTGTTCATTTTTGAATGATGAGCATAATGTTGGGTTTTTTTTCTGTGAACAACATGATAAAAAACCTGTTAGAATATGCTCCACCAAATTACTACCTAGTCCAAAAATCACATCAAGGCATTTTATGGTGTCTTCATGGAAAAGGAGTAGTAAATTAACCAGTAAATCAGAAAATCAGTGGCAGTCAAAAGTGCAGTCAGTGTCACTGAAGGAAGTACTGCATAACTCCTAAAACCTTCCTGCTCTTCCTCTTTAATTTTCCAGTAGTGATTTTCCCAGAAACACATTGTCAATCAGTGATCACTTCATGTATTTGTAACAAAAGTTAAAAGATTAAGTTAATATTCAGGGTAAGGAGATGATTTAAACTATATCTTTTTTAAGAAATAAAATTTCCACTACTTGGGAAAAGTGTAATTCATTCATGAAAGCATTTTGTCAAAATTCTGGATCATAGTTAATATGAATGACAACTTCTCATTATGAGCAAATAGGAAATACTTGTGGTCAGAGTAAGATGATATTTTTATGCTTTCAAGGTTCATTAGTAATTAATGTATTTAATTACTTCAGGAAATCACATTGTGTAATGAGCATTTTTATAAGATATTGTTCTACTTACAATGTAGATTAATAGCGAGGATGGCGCTCTGAATGCATGTACTTAAACAGTGGAAAAAATGTTTTTTTAATGTTTTTACAAAACCTTTGCACAAAAAATAAAAATGAGTTCACTTTATTATATATCTAACAGAAAATACTACCTTACACTCTATATTCGTGCATCCATTGATGTTATTTGTACTATTGTAATGTGTACAACACAAAGCACAGAGACTTCGCCTAGAATTATATCCCCTTTCTGAGGTGGTACAATTTATTTGCAAAGGGATCCAGGCATTAAATCTTGATTTGAAGACATTAAAAAGTGTCCCTGAACAATGCTGTCTAAAGGAAAAGCTTGAATTTGAATAGGCCATGTTTTAATTTCCAATGAAAGTTCTCATTAACATCTAGATAGTTCTTGTTAAACCTTTGTCTCACAGATTCTAGAACTCAGTGTTTTCTCACATGCAGTTACTGGCCACAGTAATCAGGTAATTTCTCAGGGTCCTTTTGCCATTATATCTTTCACTTTAATTAACTTTCCAGAGAACTATTTCTGTGGAACCTTTTCTGTTCATTCTCCAGTGTTTCCATCTCCTTTAACAAATATGGGCACCAGAGATGCACGCATTATTGCTACAAGTCTCAGCTATGCTGTCTCAATTATACAGAGACAAAAATCTCTTAAATAATTTTTCCTTCACTGTTCATAACTCCCAGTACCTCTTTCCCCCACCTTTATATCTGGTTATACTCAAACACGTTTTGTTTGACTGGGCTTGAACTTACAGGGCTGTCATTATGGTTGTCTTTACTTACTGTTTTGTTAACCTTTCTGTTATTTTCAGATTTTATTAGCAACCATTTTTCTCCTCAATTTGACACCAATGGGAAAAGCACCAAATAGTATTAAGCAATATTGGACCTCATATTGGTATAGAACATGCTAGAAATATCTCCCTGATGACAATTATTTCTGTCTTCATCATTAACATATAGTAAGATGTGGCTTATTCCTGTTAAATAGACACGAACTCGAGCCATATTATGATACTTTAAAAATTCAAATGAACACTTTCAGTTGCTTGTGCCTTCTTGAAGTTTTAGTGCTTACACCGAAATTCACAGATACTCAACCAGTTGGTGAGTGTTCTTTTGTCACAAGAAATTCTTCAAAAAGAAAAGAGTCACTTTTACCATAGGAGGAATGGGAGAAAAAAATTTTTTTCCACAGAATTAGTTCTGTATTTTTTGAAAATTTGGTAGAAGATTCAGGAAAAAATTCTGAAATGCGACGGGCATGTTGAGCAATGTGGATGAAACAAACTTAAGCTCAGTGTAAGTACAGCAATGATTAGTGTTAAGGTTCCCCACTGCATAGCTGACCCTCACTGAGATGCCCTGCATTTCTTTACAGCTAATGGAGAAGTGTCTGGGATCCTAGCATGGTGAGCTAGGAACTGCCCGAAGTAGCTAATAGGATAGAGCAATGACCCAAGGTGATGCTCAGTCAGCTGTTTCTGGGAGTTAGATCCTTCCCTGCAAGCTAGAAGGAGCACTCTCCTACATGGACTGGGCTTAAGGCTGCTGCAGACAGGACAGTTTCTGCATACCAAACTTATGGCATGTCCCACTCGTCACAGCCTACATGAAGAGGTTTCAATGCTTCCTCCAGTCTGGGGCAGGAATTCGAAGCTGATTATCAAAGTGAGGGTCTCAGCTCCAACGTGATGGGACTCCCTGTGGCAAGCATCACAAGCTCTCCCTTTGGCGCTGTCCTGACTTTGTGACACATTGAAATGTCCACTGGAGGATACTACATTCCTCTCTTTGCCAGCTTTTATGCTGGTCTTGCTCTTGGCCAGGAATGTCTGACTGTCGTGCAGAAAAAGAAGCGGATAGGCACAAGGGAAAGCACCATCAAAACTCTCATCATGGAGGAGACAGAGATGGGTTTAATCACCCCTGCAAATCTGGCAGATGAATGCTTGGAGTGGCAGATTCCCAGACTTTAGGTGAGACTTCAGATCACCAGGCTGTGGGAAAGTGGAATGTGCCCATCTTGTCCTGGCTGCATTTCATGCAAGTTTCAGACCATTACTCAAGTAGATACTAAAAACAGCCACGGGTGGAGGGCATAGCTAATTTGGCCTGCAAAAGTATAGCAGCTGTCAAGATTTTGTGCACATGAAAGATAAACATGCAGGGAGCTGAACTTCTGCCAAGGTTCTGTAGTAGTTGAGTAGGTGTTTTAAATATGTAAAATTTGGATTTGAGAGTGAAAGTCCCTGTAGAGATCCAAAGCCCAACTCTTTTCTTTTTTTTTTTTTAGCTTTTCTTTATCTGTGAGAATGGAATTTGGTTTGATCAAATTGTGCAGACTTTCTTGGAGTTCTCCCAAATACCGTTTTCATCTTAAAGTCTACTCCATGTGGTTTATGAAGATACAGAAAAAGATATAGAAATCCCTGTTGGCATAGTTGCAAATAATGTATAAGTTTGCAGCCTAAGGATAAGGAAAGCTCAGTCATTGAAAACAATTGGGATAAACTTGATCGACTGGACAAATTGTGTTAAATAATGTTTAACACAATGTAGCAATAAAAAATGACTGCAGCTGTAAGTTTGGGAGCCTACACCCAGAAAAGTGATTGAAATGGATTTGTTGTGATCCTGTTCCAACTGGAAAGCCAACACCAGGTCATTACACAGTCAGTTGGACTTCAGCTGTCAGCCAGGTGCTCTGAATTACAAGGAGGAGCTGGTTCTTGGATGCTCTAGCAGGGCATGTTGAAGAGGAGTTAGTAGGTGGTACTATCTGTGCATATGCTCTGGTGGGCTAGCAGGTGCTATTACAGTGCATGTGCTTCAAAACAGATGTTCGAAAGTAGAAAAGTGTTCCAAAAATACAAGCAGAGATAAATAAAGCCTGGAGATCCATTTTCTAATGAAAGACTCAGACAGTTTTCACTTCCTAGTTTACTCAAGAATAGTTTAAGAGCCACCTGATTATCGTTCATATATGACTACATGCAAGACCTTTCCTCTAGCAGAAAAACAAACCAAGAAGAGTTCAACTCCATCACCAGACCAGTCTGCAAGTAGTTGTAGGCTGCTATTGGTTCACCCGTAGCTTTGTGTTCCCCTCCTTAACCTCCTCAGCCCCTCCAGGTCCTGACCATCTTATTACCCACCCTCTGATGGATCCTCTCCAGCTTCTTGCACCCCCTCCCCAAATGGGTTGGCTCACATCTGGACACCATGTTCCAGATGTGGCCGCAGCAGCAGCAAGTGGAGCAGCACAGAAACTTTGCCTGCTCCGCAGGCCAGGGCTTTCCTAACGCAGCCCTGTGGGCGGCTTGCAGGAGCTGTGGTGATGAGGGGGCTCAACCTGGTATCCAGTCGATCACAAGAGCCCGACAGCTGTCAAGCCTGACGCTTTGGAGCAAACAACCTGCCAGAACCACTCTCTGTCTGCACATTCACGGGGTAGAATGTTCTGGTAGATAAAGATGTCTTTCTGCACTTGACAATTTGCATATAGATATGAAGTGAAATTTCAGTTTTAGTAAGTGGCAGAGATCTCCACCTAGTACACCGGGCTTGTTGTTGCTAAACTAGGTAAGGGTGTGTAAGCATCTGGCAAAATTAAGGTTACGTGGTATTTTAAAATCGCTGACTTCTGAAGACTTCACCTTCAAGTGATCATACGCTAATGTACACTGTAATAGAAGTATTCCTTTTTTTATTAATGTTCACTTTGCATAGATAATTTTTATCATACAGTCTGAGAGATATTCTTTAAAAGAGAGAAAATATTTAGTAATAGTAGCAGATTTTCTAAAGTACATATTTTAGAAGTGTCTCCATTTATAAGGCTAGTGCATTTAAAGTTTTAAGAGTCCCGACTGTTCTTCTTTAAAAAATATTTACTTACTAAGAAGAAAAACTTTTATAAGCATTTCTTTTTGAGAACAGTTACTTATCTGTATGGTTAAATATAATTTACAAATTTTCTGTAGTTCATTGAAATTATAGATTGTAATAAAGCAAACAGCAAAGTGTATTCGGTCATGTTCTCTAAAGCACAGAACATCTTGCCTGTATGAATACACCTTTGCCAATCAGGTCCTCAGAATTTTTCTTACTGTAAAACCTCCCCTCACTTCAGCAATCCTCATGTCAAATGCTACCTCATTTTAGCCTAATGAGACTCTGTTCTTCTGCCGAGCTTTTCCCTGATCAGTGCGATTTTATACAACACAAATTGCTTACTTCTTTTTAAAAGCCCCAGAGATCACAAACTAAGGCTGTAGGACAGAAGCTTCTTGATTCAGACTGGTAAAATCTCACCGCTTATGGAAAGATCAGTCCACCAAAGACCCAAGTATCTTCCGTAAAACTAGCCAGTAGCTCTACAAACTACGCAGCCAAAGCAAAAATGAAAAGGTGTTCAGAAAGAATCCATGTGCACCTAATTTACACCATGCTATTTTAATGGCTGTTTTGTTTCGTTTTGGCAATGTGCGTGTGGAAAGGGATGTTTTCAACCATCAGGTCCGTCCCTCTGCTATTACAGGCACCATGTAACATCCTGGCACAAACATTCACAAGTCAGGAAAGCCTCACAAGTCAAGAATCACCTTGCTGCAGAAGCATTTTCCTGAGTGGCAGTTTTTCCCTTTGAGGTCTCCTCTGCTCCACGAAGCGGCCGTGGCTCTGATGCCCCTTAAACCCCTATGATACCTCCCGAGATGGCTCAGCAACAAACGGGATGTTTGCTATGGATAGTAACCAGTTCTTACCCATCCTTCAGTCTGTCTGTCTGCCTCCTGGTCCAGCCACACAGGACCCAAGTAGTTCAAGCAAAGATTATGGAGGAGGCTTCTAGTTGCTTCCTGACAGCAGCAGGAAATGATAAGTCATCATCTTGTATGTTGTTCCTTTCAAAAAAAAAAAAAAGAAAAAAAGCTGAACTAGCAGCTCTGGAAACACATGCCCCTTTTGATACAGACTAGGTCTTCTCTGTAACTCTTTATTGTTTCTCCACTTCATGGCTTGCTCAACCACAAATGTCAGCATTTCCCTACTCCTTACAGGAAACACCATCACGTACGCTGAGCTGCGCGTGAAGCCGAAACCCAAAGGGAGCGACAGATCAGAGACTTCCGCTTCTGGTAGTGTGCCGTTTTGTTTGGTTATTGGTTACTAATTATAGATCTAGTCTTTCCTATTACCCAACAGTAAAACCTGTTATCAAGAGTCTTTATGTACAGTCTCTCAATAAAGAATGGATTTATCATTTCAGATGGTTTCTTGACTGGGTTCTCAGATTATACACTTTCCTTGTACAAATAATGTTGAAAGAGATTTTAAAAATAGTTTTTAAAAATGCATTTGTGCCCTACATTGAAAAGATAGCAATGGAAAGTACAATTTAGAAATGGTCCTGTTGCTGTCTCTGCAGGAACAGTCAGAGGGACACATCTGGCTTTGGAAGTGGCGTAATACCCAGCCCTCTGCTTGCAGCTTGGGCACTGGTGGTTGCTGCCCTATCCGTACTGCAGGGCATGTGCCAGACAAGGGCAGGCCCACAGAACACTGCGAGCTGAAAGGGAACGTTACAAAACACGTCTCCGGAAGCCGGAGAGCGGGGCAGCTGCTCACCTCAGGCAGGCGAGGTCAGGGAAACAGAAGTTACGAAAGTGCAACTCTGTGGCTTGTGGAAATGGCACCTTGACCCCAAATTTCCTCGGGTCCTGCCTCCTCCTGGGTGTTTCACTCTCACGAGCTGGTGAATGCCAAACGGCTGGAGAGATGCTCGGCCAGATGGTCAGATGCACTTTGCTGTGCTACCGTCTCCCTGCGGGGTTTTTTTGCCTTTCTGTGCATTCAGATAAGTCAGCTTTCAGCCACGACAGGCACGTAAATACAGGAGAGCGTGACCAGAGAGGAGGAACATACCAGAGACCATCCCTGATACTTTTCCTGAATTGCTCTGAAGGGTCTTGCAGGGTGTGGATGGGTAGGTGGGAGGAGGCAATGCTTGAAAAAATTAAAGGAGAAAGAATTCTTAATGGAATGACTGAAAACCACTTGCTCTATCTGACAAAATTATCTTTTGATTTCACTTTCGTGTATGCAAAATGGATGCAAATTTTCAAGACATAAAATGTCCCCGCATGCTTCAAACAGCAGACTGATTTTAGGTAGATGATTCCTCTGACGTTTCCACATAAGACACTGGTATACACAAAGGCACTGTTAATTTTAATAGTGCAAAGACCTTAAGCGGCTCTTCCTCTTCCTCCTGTCTCCCTCCAGGCTGCCACCGCGGGTGCTCAGCCTGGTTCTACGTGGCGTTGGTCCTGGGAGTCCTCGTGCTCGTCCTGCTAGGCGTCGTAGCTGTACTAGCCAAGCAATGTGAGTAGATCCTACCACCCGCTTCGCCTCTTCGTTGCAGACATGATTAAATTGCACAAGCAGAGTGATGCCAAAAGAAAAATTCCCTTAATGTCACAGTAAAGGTCAAAAGTTATACACAAATAGAGGAAAATAAACGTAGCATTCCAAAGGGAACATTTTCTACCTGTCATTTAACATATATAGTGCAGATGCAGGGGAGTTACTGCAGTCTATGTTGTCACCAGTGATGCTGAAAGGCTGTAGAAGCAGATTTCAAATCATTATGGCAATCAAAACATTTGGCCTTGCTGACTTACAAGTTAAAAGTTGCATCCACAATGCTACTTTGAGAACATTTCACTTAATTACTTTGTGGGTTTGAACAAATAAAATAAAAATCAAGCTTCAGATGATTTAATTTAATCAGACTTCCCTGGTACTAGTAATGTCATAGCCCACAGCATGCTCCAGTTATCCAGTTATTCAGTTAAGCGCTGTTCTGGAGAAGGTATTCATGTCCTAAGAGAAAACAGTCTTGAAAAACTTCAGAAAACACACATACCTCCCAACCCGCCCTCAAATCTCACCAAAATATTGTGTATTCTTTATACATTCAACTATCAAAAATTACAAACTTATTTTCTTTTCCTGTACTGCCCATATTATTCAGCAGCTACCCCCTTTGCCAGACAGTTACACTCACTGGGTACGCTCATAACTGAGTGTGTATAACCCGCCACCATGACGTACACACCCCTCCCCACAAATACACACATTCACATTATAACACTGGATAGAAAGACTACCTTTCCATGACCCTGTTGTTAACCATAATCTCTGTTTTGTTATTGTTGCTCTAGTTTTGAAGGGCCCAGCAGGAAAATTGGATATTTTATCCCAGTATGGTCCAAATAACACTGGCAATAACATTTCTTCAGAGAAGGCTGTCTCGATGGTGCGCCTGAAATGGCTCATGGAGGAACTGTGTGATGATGGACAGGGTGAGGAAAGTTCATCCTTTCACAGCATTTCACTTCTGTTCTCTTTTTCCCATTTCTGTGGCACCCTGCAGTTTATGGGAACTCACCGGTACTACCCAGGGAGCATGGTGCTCCTGCAGAGAAGTGGCGACAGGATCTAAACTAACACTTTAATAACAATAGTTTTGCTCCTCTTTCAGTATAAACAGTTTCTGCTACTTTCTTAACATTTCTTTCTGCCAGGAGCTGCTGTCATAAATGCCATATGTCATAGATCCGATCCTCCCCTTGTCCTGGAGGACATTTTCCAGACAATAGTTGTCTGCAAAGAGTGGGAGGGAATTTGGCTTTGCTGTCCCTTTGTTCTCCACAAGCCAGGCACACAGGGAGGTAGAGAGCCTGATGCTGTGCGGTGGGCGTGCAGAAGTGCATAGCACCATGGCAAGGGAGTGGGAAGCAGAGGAGTGGCACTGGAGCCTTCAAACCTCTCTCCACACCCAGCAAACACATGCTTGGACACGGGGACAGGCCACTTTTGGACCACCAGCCAGGCACATGAACATAAAATGCTACAAGGCAACTGGAACAAGTCACTGTATGAGCTAACAGTTGCCTCTCTCCACCCACAGGAACAACATGCGAGCTGTGTCCTCCTGGGTGGCAACTACACAGGGGGAGATGTTACTACTTTTCCGAGGAGGCTGTAAGCTGGAATGACAGCCAGAGAAACTGTCTGGCCAGGAAATCCCAGCTTCTTGTCATTGAAGATGAAATGGAGATGGTAAGTCCTGCAGCAGACCTAAAATTGTGCTACAGGCATCTGCCTTAGCCGGACATTTCACCAAGTGAACATGGCCTAGATGTCAGGTGTACATGCAGGCAAGCAAAAGCCCCATCATGTGCAGAGCATCTGAGTCTCCATGGTCAGGAGCTTGTTTTGAGAGTGTCAGCAGAGTAGAGCTGAAGAGGACAAGCCCAAGAGATGCAAGTGTAGCAGCCTGAGCAGTTTTCATTGGGAGAAGGAAACATTGGTGACTTCCCACACACTTCCATTACTTGGAAATGGGAAGAGAGGTCTGATTCAACCACTAAATGGAAATTCAAACAGCCAAACCTCCTTCTCATTTTCCTTTGGGAAAATGAATACCAAGGTATCAACAAATGGCTCTTCTGAGAAACTCATAGTTCCCTGAGGAGCAGGTCTTTCACCTTTAAGACCAGGCTTTGCAGCCTGGCTCGTGAGGGTAAGGAGCATCACTGAGGGGTTTTTTTTTCTTTTTTTTGACAGCTGACAGGAAGTTGATCAGGCTGAGTGCCAGCCTGAATCAAAACTCTGTGGCCGGTGACATGCATATGGGCTGTTGTAATGGGCTGCTTTGCTATGGCTGGATCCCTGCCCTTACTCTCCATGTGAGGGACTACATGAAAAGCTGGGCATGAGACAGGACAGTGACCTGAGCACAGCAGAAAAGCTCTGCTGTTGGGTAACATGCTTCTACTTGTTCCACAGGAATTTATAGACAATAAAGAGAAAGATACCAAATATATCTGGATTGGGTTGAGGATTCAAGACATGAAGAAACAGTGGAGTTCAGTTCAAGATCCCGGACTAGAAGAAAACAGGTGATGAATTGTGGGGAAGGGTGTCTTTGGCAATAGCAAAGGTGTAATACTCTGCATGGAAATACAGCTCTGAATCCAAGCTAATTTCCCAAAACACAGATCTCGTCCTGCAGCCTCAGGCACCTATTCAGAGTCTATTTCACAGCCAGCTCCAGGTTAACTGGGTCCTGCTGGGCACCTTTGGAAACAGGTTTGTTTTCTGCCAGCAAGACCAACCACAGTCACAGTTCATGTATGTATTAATGCAGAGGGACATTAATACGCACATGTCCCACTGAAATCATGGTCAACAAACTCTCGCACTTTACAGACTGTGTTGACTGCCTCTGTTGAATGTGATGCCTGTCACGTAGCTTGGGTGCTGGGATCCCTGCAGCTGAAGGGTCCTTCCCCTCCCTCCTCTTACCATTACAGCTCAGCATCGTGACTGCACCTGGAGGTTTTCTCATCCTTCTTACACCAAGGTTCCTGAGCATCCATCTCTCAGCAGCCAGCAGTCTCTGCTGTGGGTGCCCATCTATGCATGTCTGTTGAGGAACTGTGCTTCAGTGGGTTGCTGGATGGCCATCATCCAAAACCCTCACTCAGGATATTACCAATATTTTTATCCAGTACTGAATTTAAAGCTGACAACTCTTTGCATTCCTTTTGTTCTCTCAGCAGGATACCTATAAACAGAATGGAGACTGACAAGAGCTGTGCTGTTTACAGAAGAAAAAACATGATCCAAGCAGATAACTGCCAGACTTTAAAGAAGTATATCTGTAAGAAGAATGCGACTTTGTTGGTGCTCTGAGCCAAACTGTCAGACAACAGGCAGAGCTTTTTGTCAGAAGACCCATTTTATTGATAAAACAGCATGTGATGTAAATAATTTTATGAGACTTGCACAGGAATTTGCATTTCGCTGTTCTGTGCTCCCCAAGACTTTGTCCGATGCAAATGGGGCACTCAGAAGCTGCCAGGTGTCAGTGTGAAGGTCACGCACCAGGACTGCAAGTCAGCACGTGTGGTTTTGCGGGTGCTGAGCCTTCCCAAGGACAGACAGACGTTGGCAGCCGCTGCCTCTAGGAAGGGGCAGGGGAGCAGGGGCACGCGTGTGAGGGTGAGCACTGTGCGCACGCACTGCGTGATGTGCAGGGAGATGCCGTCTGCGGGGGCTGAAGAGTGTGTCGGAGCCCGCTGCTGTCGTACGTACCCATCAGGCAGCTGCTGCTGAGCTGAGGCACTTTTTATTTGGATTTCAGTATTTCAGTGTTTGCTGAGGTTCGTGGGGTTTTTTTCCTCACAGGCTAATTGGGACTCACAGAAGCTGAGGGCTGAGAAAAATGTATTTATTAGACAGTGTCTTATTCAGAGCTGACCTGCGCAGCTACTGGGTATACAGGTACCAGACCATACACACAGTGACTCAGAACACTTGTGGTTAATAAGCTGATGGCTCCCATGCTCCCATCTTCTTCTGATGCTGAACGTTGGGATCTGAAAGAAAGCTCTTACCTAGGGAAGAGGTATGGACCATCAGACAACACTGCAGTGCAAGGAAATGAAGATGGGAGCCTGCCTTTCCACCTCTATTTTGTGTCTTTACATTGTAAATTCTTTAACTTGGAACCATAGTTACTGCCTGGAAGGTATGATGAGCAGGTCCTGAAGCTAAAGGCTGGTGAAATGAATGTCAGTGGCTGCACTTAGTAAATACATTACTAGGGCATTCAAGTGTCATGGAAATGTGCTGTTGCTGGGTCTAGCATACAAAAATGCTAAGAGCAGTCTGGCTTAGTGCCTTTTCTAGATTCATATATTTGAAAAAAAAATGAACAAATGTCATGAGTTGATTCTTAAGAATTCAGACATGTCGTTTGTTGCAGGTTTTAATAGACCTTAGTCTAATAAAGGTAATAACTCCTCTAGATCAGTAGCTAGCATGTGTCTCTGAAATCAGAGTGACCAAATGCAAGGCAAATGTTTGCACTGTTTTTGAGATGTTTCCAGTGACTTGTGTTGCAACAGTGAGGAAATCAAGTAATGGGTAAACAGGGAAACTGAAAAAAAAACATAGGGGACAATGGAAGTGGAGATGTAATAATAACATTTTCCTCCTGCTTGCAAATCATGTACCTCCTCTTGGGTATTGCCAGGGCCCTGAGTGCTCTAATAGGCCCTAAGGGTCCCCACGAGCCTCGCCTCCTGAGACTCTCTGGCTCTTCACCCTCTGCCTGAGCTCTGTCAAAGACACACCTGCCTCCAGCCCTGTCCCATCTCCTGGATGGGACATCTGAGTCCTACCTACATGACAGGTTGCACAATTCAACTGGTAACTGAACCAACTTCTTCTCTGAATAAAGCATCAAATACTTCTGATGCGAAAGCTAATATTCAGAAAGCTCAAAAATTAGTCCCCTTTAGCAACTGTGAATCTCTAGTCTCATATTCTCAGACTGCAGGGCAAAGCAGCTGAGGCACTCTCATACTTACATACTGCTGACTGGCAGAGGTATCAAATCTGCTTCTCTGTGCTTACAGACAGCATTGCTTAAATTTTCATTTTACCCACCATAATTCAAATTCAGGCAGGGTCTCTTCAAATGCCCCTGAAGTTAACTCTACTATGTTGTGCTTTCCATAATAAGATGCTGAATTCTTACCTCATTTCATAGAATTACACAATAATTTATAGCAGAAGGGACTTCAAGGCCCTTTCGGGGCCAGCCAGGGGGAGATTCTAAGTTCCCAGAGTTTTACTATAATTTTATGTACTTTATAGCTACCCATGTCGGGTTAGCCGTGTTTGGAGAAAAAACAAAACAAACCAAAACCTAACATTAAAACCCAAGGTGCTACTCCAACAAAAAATGCACAGACTGGAATTATCTACCTTACTAGCAATGGGAGAGAGCAGGAACTCCAACACAGCGTTTGAAACGTAGAGCCTTCAGCTCATCTTTGCTACGACACCCGCAATTCAAGGCCGCTGCGCTTTCCCAGGTACGTTGTCTCCTACCTGCACTGGAGGTTTAGTGCCCCTACGGAGGGTTGTGGTTAACATCTAGCAACTTGTGATGAGTAACCAACAGACACGTGAGCTCTCGGTGTAAAGTACCACGGCTTTACCACGCACACGACGGCAGCCGTGGAACAAAGCGCTCATGAGCAATGCGGTAACACCAACAGACTGACACCCCTCCATCGACGGACACTGACGGGTAACACCTCACTCAGTTACAGACAGACAGAGGTGCCAGGAAGGCAGTAGGTGCGTCTGAGAGAGAGCTGAAAAGGCGTAGAGATCTCCAGCAGAAAGACATGCCAAGCACGTGATGCGCTCTGCTGTGTTCCACAGGCACAGCACGATGGCTCTTCAGAAGGACTTTGGGGCTACAGGTTAAAAAGTGAACCGTGCCTTCAGTGTGGCTGACTTCCTTTCAGATGAAAAACCAGCACAGATACACCCTACAGAATGCAGCATCAGCAGCTAAAGACTAATCTGGAAAACTGCTGTTATTCTCACATTAAAAAAACAGTAACAACAACAAAAAATCCCCCAACTCAGTGCAGCACAAGCGTGGGGAAGAGGATTGGTTTGTTTGTTCTGGACAGAGAAGTAAAGTCAAGGAAAGAGTCCGAAATAAATAAGATATATCTGTCTATATCTATAACATGTATTTTTGTACATACAGATATATTCCCCATTGAGAAAATGTAATTTCAGGGTGCTTACAGCATACCCTTCTCCATTGGAGCTGACTGCCGAATTGCTGTTTTTATGTAGATGTTTCTCGAGCCGTGCTGAATTTAACAAGAAAAACTTCAGCTCCTGAGCTGGCTTCTCTCAAATTGATTGTGGTAGTCGGGTTTTAACAATATTCATGAAACACCTCGTATCTGAGCATTCTCGCTATTACTAACATGATTAAACATGTTTTTGCAGGGCCTCACTGAAGCTGTTACCTACATTTTAAGCAGTCACTAAATCTTGAGTAATTCTACTGATTAAAAAAAAAAAAGAAATGGCCATTGAACTGAAGTACTTCATCAAACCCCACTCCAGGTAAAGTGAGTTTGCAGCTTGATCCTTCATTTCTTAGCGTGGCAGGCTTTGGATATGAAAGGAGCTGCTAATTGCACCCCTTAAGAGTCAGATAACATAAGTTTTGATTATAACCTACTGTGCTCACAGCTTCTCCAAAACCTCCTTTAAGAACCAAAATTTCCCATTTTTGGATTCAATCTATAGATGACATGGATGGAAAAGAAACGTCAGAGCAATGTTATTTTGTAGTTAAAGGAAGCATTCAGGTAAATCAGCTCACTAAGAAAGGCTAAGACACAACATGGTACACGAATACTCCTTACCCCTTACAATTTCTATCAAATTTGTGACATGTACCTCTAGTATGCCACCACTGCAAATGCTCAGAAAACTTTGCAATGGTCAACTGCGAAAAATTCCACGTTTCCCCCCAAAGGTACTGCACTCTGTGTGTTCACGATGCGCATTTCAGCATTTCCACAGCAGTACTTCAGCATTTCAGTTAAATGTTTTCATTAAAAGTCTGATGCATTTTGAAGTGCAGAAACGTGTTAGAAGTGTTAGAGAATGAAATGCATTTTTGGGGGTCAAATGTCTTGTCTCTTGTCAACCCCAACATTATCATTCAAGATCTTTTCAGATTCAAAACCTGAAAATTTTATTTTGCTTCAGTCTGGTGATTATTTTTTTTTCCAAATGGTGCCTGAGCTGGAAAATACTTTTAATGGCACAATCTTCAGACACAAACGGCTGTAATTCAGAGGCTCTGTAAAGATATTTATTGAGTATCTTTTCAGGACTATTGCACATACCATATCCTTCAGAGCTAATTAATTTAAAAACATTGCAGAATAACACCCCCCAACTAGTTACATATAAATTAACACATAGATTATTAGGCTATTCATACTGTAGAGTCCTGTTACTGTGCCTATAAAGAATACAAGCAATTAAAAAAGTGTAGTTCAGCAAAATTAGTGATCATATATAAATAAACAACTTAAAGTCACCAGTTGTTAACAAAATCCATACCGCACGGTACTTTTACAGTAAAATCTTCTTGCCACAGAAAATACCAAAGGCATAAACGAGATGCTGACCAAAACCGGACAGCAATGAAATCTGCACAAAACCACAGTGAAGGCAAAAATAACTACAAATAGGGCAAAAAACCCCCAACGAACCAACGACACTCTAACCAACCGGTCAAACACGGTGCAAAGTTACATTCTTAAAACAGAAGACATGGTTGTCTTCCCTTCCCTGAAACTACAGTGCGCTCTAGCGGCTCCTCCAAAAAGGGCTCCACTTGCTCCTTCAAGAAGTCTCGTGGAGTTCATGGTCCTCTCTGCAGCATCCAGACCACAAGAAACCCAATTGTCCAGATTTTATTCCGAGCGGGGAAGTATTTTGCCCTGCTATAGACGTGAATTCCCCATTCTTCCTTCTCTAGAAACCCGATAGGAATAGTCCTTCCAGGAAAAGCAGCTGCTTTGCTTCCCCTGGGTCAAACGTTGCTTTTGATCTCCATGGTACCTGCTAGGCACGAGCAGACAGAGTTCAGCGGGATTGTGCCCTAGTTCCGTTCAGGCTCACAGCAATTCAACAGCGCTGGGTGTTGCTGCTGAAAATGATACACCCACAGAAAGAAGGGAACACTGATTGTCCATCCAGAAATGTACTGCTTGCTCGGAAGCCTCATGCTCCGACAGGCACAGGGCACGAGGAAACCACGGAGAAAGGTCCTTTGCTGTTAATTCTCTTATTCTCTACTCATGATTTTGCCTATGCGCACTGAGGACTATTTCTAACTTTACAACATTAATGCCTGCAGCTTCCCTATTACTTCTTCTGTTCAGACTCTTCGCCATCAGTGCAAATCCTCAGGCAAATAAATACTCCATCTATTCTGACTTTTTTCTACTAAGGTAAGTGCTGTGGGAAGGAGAACTGTAGGTGCAATGCAGCTTCCTAAATCCCAGCGATAACACTGTCAAGCTGATTTAACAAGATTAATGTAAAATAACAGTAACAAAACACGGAATGCAATGCAGTCGGACAAGATGCACCCCATCAAACTGCGAGAGGGAAACAGGCAATGATCCTGTCTGAAACAACAATGCTGGCTTCTGCACCACCCTGTATCTGAGCGGCACCAGCAGACCTTCAGGCAGACCCACTTCGCAAGCCATCCCTGCACACAGAGCTTGCCCGGGGGAAGAGCAGAACAGTTACCTCCGACTGCACACCAAAAAGGAAAAGAAAGAGCAGCTGCTAAGGATCCTGCAAGAGAAGAGTTAATGGAGGAAATACTGATGACGCAAAGAAAGGAAATTACAGGCTGAGTAGCAGCTAGAAAAATGGGGCAAGGAAATGCTGCTGAAGCCAGCCATTTAAATGACATCGTCAAAAAACAGAGCCTTCCTCCACGGGTGGAGAATTCTGGCTACCAGGAAAGTTATTCATCTCCAGGCAGGAGCTGAGATGCGTTCCCAGGTCCCAGAGTACAGACATAGCCCATGTAGACATCACATCAGAGCGCTAAGTGTCAGGGGTGGTGGCTTTGTCCACCTTTATCGCGCTAAGTTAATGTTCAAGCTACAGACCCACTTCCTGGTTAAATAACATCCAGAGGCCGAGACTCCTTTTGACTCAAGATAGGCACAGTTTCCAGAGCCTTTTACTTCAATCCTGTCGGGGAAAAGTAAAAACATAATTACTTTGATGCCCACAATCAAATAATGCAATAGAGCAGAGGGAACTACGGGGATCACAGGTTCTCTTTGTACAAAGCCGGATTCACCACGGGCAAGGCATCGCAGGAGGATGATAGCTTGTGCTTTGCAGAGAACACCACAAAGAATGCCTTTTTTTAATGGGACCCGGGGCCCAGAATACAACATCTAGGACTTGCAGTACTCCTGCATCTTGTCTAGTGGTCGCTTAACGTGAAATATGCCCTTAAAGCAGAGACTGGAATTCAAGTTTGCCCTTCTCAAGGATGCTGCGCTATCAAGACGGGCTCCACCTTTGACTTCCACATCCTTCTATGCATCACAGAAGCTGTGGAACAAATGCCTCTCTCATTTCCCTCTTCCTCAGAGCCGAACACGGCACTGTGGTCAAGTGGGTGGTGGAAAACAGGAAGCGAACCTCAGGTCCAACACTGTAGGCATCCCTGTGTAAGAGGCAAGGGTCTCCTTCACCAACTCTGTTTTCAAACAAAGTGTTGCAGTGGTCTCTGAACAGGCCGACCAAACCAGTGTGGTCTCTGGAAAAGCCAAGGGAAAAATTGCCACTAGTGTTAACACAACTCTCGCAGCAACTGAGCTTAGACACCGAGGCGTTCGCCCTTCCAAAGACAGGAGGGGCAGTCTGAGGCAAGCACAGAGACAGAAGTCTAAGAACATGAAGAACTTCGTCACTGAAAATGACAGCATCGGTGGATGTTTGTATCACAGGCAGGGCATATGCAAGAGCGGGAAGTACTGCAGTTTTCAGCTTGAGATGCCTATGTGCTGTTCACATCTCACACTACACGCGTACGGTCTTTATCAGGTCAAGCCCTTGTCTCGGGGATGAAATGACTGCAGTCACACGCCCCTAGTAATGTCACAAACTTAAGAATACTTCAATTTTCCACTTTTTAAACTAATTTCAGACTTCTGAAATCTCCATGCTTATTACTGTCACTGATAATTCTACCAACTACGGCTGGCAGCTGCCCCAGGACGAGAAGCAGCAGTCTCTGAGAAGATGGGATAGTTGTCGGTGGGAGGGACAAACTGCCCCGCACCTGACACTGGTGGGACAGAACGCAGGGCCATGACCACAGAGCAGCTCATGCAACACAGACTCACAGCTTCACCTTTCCCTCCAGCAGCCTTTTCTGCAGGCACATTCTATAAGAAGTATGAAAACATCTCTTAGAAGCCTCCCAAATATCTTCACTACAAACCTCATGCAGGTTGCATGCAGGTTTGCACTTTTGCAAAATTTATTCTATAATGAGGAATTTGTGTTACTGTAATCTTCCATTCCTCCCCCCATTGCTTTAGTATCTTGGTGGTCTCTTGGTTTAACTTTCACTTTGCTATACTGCTACCATGAGCTCCTGTCTCACGTTGCTTCTGAACCTGGCGTTACAAATTTATCTCCTAACTTTCATCCGTCGGATTTTTAACAATGCTATGTGAAATCTTTATCGTATCGTATGCTCTCTCCATAGACATCCCTTCAACATCATCACAGGTATTTCTTTCAAGTCACTGTCTATATCTGTATCAGTTATCCTTTCTTACTCCACTATAATCTAGTACCTCCAGCAAAAACTCTCAACATTGACTTACAGTTTATTGTCTAATGCTCTCCCATTTACCCAAAAGAACTCTTCATTTCTTTTATGGAGTCCAATCCACGGGTCTTGCTTTGTTATCTTCATCATAAAACTCTGTAGGAATAAATCTGTATGAGAAAAGAAGTTTTTCACGTTCCATCTAGTTATCAAATGCAAAGACTTTGATCCAGGGCTAGAAAGCAAAACAATTATCTTGCCTTTCTCACAGAAGAAACAATATTAAAAATCAAATCTATAGAGTACTGCAGCATCTGGATCTTGTGCGATCCACATCACTGAAAGAGAACGTACAACTTGATCAGAGATCAAAGGGATTAATTGTGAGACAGGATCCCTGTAGCACTCAGATATTCTATTGACAGAAATGCCAACTAGGAGAATGCAAGCATGCTACTGAATATTAAAGACTGCTATGGAACTGCAAATGCATCATTTCACTGTCTCTCCACAAGAAAGTCTTCAAAGAACGATGAACACCTTTGCAGCTAATGTATTTCTCCATCACTGATATGTCTTCATCATACTGAGTTATTATTATCAGCTAGCAAGGATTTGTGGAAGAGATTTTAGAGATTAGTTAAGGAAGATCCTTGCCCCAGTGTGTGCAATGGAACTGATGTCTGCACCCAGTACACCCGTTATACTGGTGACTGTCATAGGGTTGACTGACCTAGAGAGAGGCTGTTTTAAAATATCCAGGTTTGTAACAGATATGGAAGAATATATTCTCCTAGGTCTTTGTGCTAGGTGCATCTTTCCTAATATTGTAGTATAATACAGAAAAAGATGCTCCAAGCTGTGGTTAGGGTAACTATCTTCCAACTCCAATGGTCAACACTAACATATCTAACGACTTGGTTCGCATTAACCTGTCTTGCTATGAGATAACAGTTGCCTAATTAAAGACAAATGAGAAGCAACGGTGTTTACCCTGATAGTTGCCTTCAACTGGAGTATTTATAGCTGTGAGCAGGACCAAACTGAACTCAGATAGGCCTCGGGCATTTTCTGAAATATCAGCTGCTAAAACTGATATTTGCTGTTTGCAGGGAGAGGAGGCACGCAGCCTCCTGCAAGCTGCGACTCGTCACAGTCTCTGCATCAGCCTTCAAACTGCCCAGCGTAAGAGGCTGGAAGAACTCACAGGTTTGTTGTGCAGCTCCCTAGAGGTGAGACGGGGTGAAACCAGGACCCCCTTTTTGTTCCCTTACCAGTTCCTGATGATTTTCGATCACCAAGAGGGAAGCATTGTGCGAAGAGCAGAGGCTCTGACTGTAGTTCCAGTCAGCTTCACTCTCCGAGAGGTAGTAGCACTTCCTCTGGAAATACAGCCAACCCGACGGACAGAGCTCCACGGAAGGACAGACAGGAAAATCTTTGGCCGAAGAACGGTTTACTGCGAAAAGATAAAAAACAATCTACCTATTTCTTCCAGCTGGAAAAGGTTTCTGGAGCTTTTTAGTTTGCTTTCTGACTGCATCACCTGAAATCACCTAAGTCTAACCACAGCAATATTACTTCTGTCCAGCAGAAATAATTATTGTAAACTAACGATATACTCTGGCTCCTTATTGTTGCTGCCATACCTTTATAGTGATGATCAGGGGCAAGCTGGTAGAGGTAGCTAAGAAGGTGATAATAACGTATCCTCCAAGGACTCTTCTACAACTTAAGTATTTCTGACAACTATAGTTTTTGCAAGTGTTGCTTCCTCGCAGCTGAATTAATAGCTTTGTTTATTATAGCATCATTTTTTGGAGGACTACAGATTGGCTGCAAAGAACAATCTTCCATTTGTTATCTGTTTTCTTGAACTTGGATTAAGACCAACAGCGAGGTTACGAACTTGAACGCCAGAAGTACAGCAGGACTGAACTGAGCACTCCCTAATGCCACTGCAGCTAGAGAAGTCCTTTCTCCAGCACCTGACCACAGTTATAAACAACGTGTCATGAGATATCTATTTACCTTTGAGATAAGGCAAGTTCCGAACAAACCTTCTGAGGTTTTCACGGACTTCTGACAACCTAAAGCTCTGTTAATTTCCAAGGCTAATTGTATTTTCTTTTTAAATTATTTGCACACTTACCAAACTGAATACACAAAATCAAAATGACAGCAGCAGTAAGGACGCCGGCAACACCTTGCCATAACCAGATATTTGAGAATAGACCTGAAAAAAGAAGTGTGAGGAATTTAAAAAAAACACACAAGCAGCTGACAGGGGAGTAGAGCCCAGGACCCATTAAGCTTATGTTGGGGACAAATTTTTTAACAGGGCATGTAGTGACAGGACAAAGGATAACAGTTTAAAACTAAAAGAGGGTAGATTTATACTGGATATAAGGAAGAAATTTTTTATAATGAGGGTAGTGAAACACTGGCACAGGTTGCCCAGGGAGGTGGTAGATGCCCCGTGCCTGGAAACATTCAAGGCCAGGTTGGATGGGGCTCTGAGCAACCTGATCTAGTGGAAGGTGTCCCTGATCATGGCAGAGGGGTTGGGCTAGATGACCTCTACAGGTCCCTTCCAACCCAAACTGTTCTACGATTCTACAATTCTAAGCAGTTCCAAAAGACGTCGCTCTCCGTGGAGAGCTGGCTGGGAGCAGAGCTGAAGACCGGGAAGTGTGTGACATTTAAAAGCATTACAAAGCTACTTAGCTAACAAGTACTCTGAATTACTCTGAATTTTAATTACATCATCCAGAACTTAACCCAATAGCGAGGCAGGTCCCAACACTGCAAAGCGGTCGAAAAAGAAAGAAATGAGCATGGAACAAGGGTGAAGGCAGCAAGTTCGAGGTTGACCTGATGCCTAAACACGGCACGGGTAGGAGAAATAAGACAAGTCATCAGCTCTGGAGCCCCAAACTTCTCCTGAGGACCATCCACCCTCATCCCACAGCGACCGCTTTTCAGGGTCTCCTTCTCTCCCCAGCAGGGAGCTGGGTTCAAGGCGGGGAGGGCCCGCCGACCTGCCACCGCCGCGTCTCACGTCCAGCCGGGCAGGCGCTGGCAGGGGACCAGCTGCCCCCGAAGGGCTCCGGGGGGAGGGTCCCCCTCGACGGCGGCTCCTCCACCGGCCCGGCCCCTCCACGGCCCCCCGGCCGGGGAGGGGGGAGGTTCTGGCGGCCCGGCGGCTCCCGGGAGGCCGCGGGGCAGCAGCCTCCGCGCCCAGCCCCGCCGCTCCCCCCTCCCCCGGGGCTGCGCAGCCCCCCGCCCCGACGGGACGCACTCCCGCGGCCCCTCTCCCCCCGGCGGGGTCTCCCGGCTCCCCGCCCGGCTGCGGCCGCGGGGCCCCCCGCGAAGTGTGTGCGTGTGTCCCCCCCCTCTCCCCTCGCCCCTTCACCTTTGCGGGTCCCCGTCCCCGGCTCCCGGGAGCCGTCGCCGCCGCCCCCTCGGCGCCCCATGGGTGCGGAGCCCCGGCTCCGCCGGCTGCGGAGATCACGGGGCCGGAACTGCCGCAGCGCCGGGCCTCGGCGGCGGGGGGGGCAGCGGGGGGGACCCGGACCCCCCCCTTGTCACGGTGCGTGGGGTCGGTGCCAAGGCGTGTGACGCTTCGGGACGGAAAAGGGAAATGGGAAAATGGCGGGAGAAGAACTTGGCCCCCGCCAGGTCCCGCTGCCGTTCTCCGGCGTCAGCAGATCTCGGGGCTGGCCCCGAAGGGACCCCCGGCGAAGGCAGAAGGCTCCTGCTGCCGCTGCGTTTGAATGTTGACCGCCTAAAACTTGGGGTTTCTTCGGAAAACCCGGCGGGTGATTTGCCTCGCCCGGGAGAGCGTCAAGCCCGCCGGTTCTGGCTTGCCAGCGGTGCGGGTGAAGGTGTGTCCCAAGTCGTAGCGTTGCTCGTGAGAAGACAGGGCCGCACATCTCAGCAGGGCTGCCACGCCGCGCGGGCGTCACGTCTGGCGCGCTACGCGCAGTCCCTGCTTCGCTGGCGACGGGTCCCGGCTGCGCTGCGCGTTCAAACGGCCGGAGGAACACGGCTCCCTTCTGCGCGAGGCAGACGGGGAATTCAGTGACGGTTTGTCCAAAACGGGCGTCCATCTGCGCCTCAGGAGAAAACCTTAAAGAGAAAACCACGAGAATGGAGGGTTACACCTCGTGCTTTCATTGCAGCCTCCAGTTATTTTGATTGGCAAGGGTTTTGAGCAGTAGTCAGTTGCTGAAAATTGTCTCCAGGTGTTTATATTTGCAGGTAAAGAGCCATATAAACTTTATACTTCCATAAATAGAAATTGACAGCACGCCCAGGACGACACTTGAGAAGAAACAGGCAAAAGGGTGATGAAGAATCCAAAAGATAAGGGCGAACAAGCCTTAAAGCACAGGGGCTGCAGGGAAGTCAGGGAACCGAGGATTCCTAGGAGAGGGCGAACAGGAGAGGGAAGAGGTGACGGGTCCAGAGAGCACGAGCTGCAGACACTTCACGAGGTTTTGCGAGACCTGAGTCCAGAGGGGCAGAGAATGAGAGCGGGGTGTGGAATCAGGGCCGCAGGGAGCTCCGATACCTGTTTCGTACAGAGGGGATTTTGCACGCAGGGAGACAGCAGAATACGAATGTATGCACAGCCATGATTCTAAGAACCGGTTCTTTGCCGTTCATTCACTCCGAAAAAGTAGCTCGCGCTCTTGCCATTCAGTCCTGCCTGCCACTGAGGTCAAAAATAACTTGCTGTGACTTCTAACCACAGAGCATTCGCGGGTACTCTTTTCACACTTACCCACTAACACAGAAGATACTTCTGCCAGTTGTGAGCAACCCTCCAGGCTGACAAACTCACAGAACCACAGAATGGTAGGGGTTGGAAGGGACCTCTGTGGGTCATCCAGTCCAACCCTCCTGCTGAAGCAGGGTCACCTACAGTGGGCTGTAGAGGACCTTGTCCAGGCAGGTCTTGAATATCTCCAGAGAAGGAGACCCCACAGCCTCCCTGGGCAGCCTGTTCCCGTTCTCCGTCACCCTCAGAGGGAAGAAGTTCTTCCTCATGTTCAGACGGAACTTCCTGTGCCTCAGTTTGTGCCCGTTGCCCCTTGTCCTGTCGCTGGGCACTACTGAAAAGAGCTTGGCCCCATTCTCCTGACACCCACCCTGCAGATATTTGTAAGTGTATATTAGGTCCCCTCGAGAACTCCCCTGAGAACCTGTAGCATATTCAGCTGTGAATCATCTGATGCTCCAAAGCTGCTGTAGTTATTAACCACAGATGCTTACAACCAAGATGCTCAACCTTTACTTTCCCTGACCAGTTTGGCTGAGACACCTCCAGACGGAAGAGCGAGCAGCCTGCTGCTGTTGTCGAGGACGCGGGATTCGGCAGGCTCCCACCACCTCAGCTTCACGCTTCAGCGAGGGAGGGCTGCTGCTGGACTACCAATAGACTAGTTGAGCGTTTGCTCCGAGTGTTCGGGATGATTTTGGAGGAGCAGAGTTCCTCCTCACACCCCAGCAGAATGTGGCGCGTAGATGGAGTGCCAGTGGGACACCGGTCCGCCCCGCGCTCAGCTGCTGGCTCTCCTTTCTTATGTCCTACCAGCTTGGGGCGTACGGGCCCCTGCGACGGTAAGTCTGCAAATTCATCTGCGCAGGTGACTCCCATGGACATCCCTGGAGGCTGTCGGGCTGCTGAGGACAGCTGCTCAGAAATGGGAAATGTTTATTTTTGCAAGAAAAAAGCGTCTTCCATAAGGCACTGCAAGGGCCATATATTTATTCTTTTCTATCTGTATTTGGTTTCATGGAATGTTCCCACACTTTAGAAAATGAAGATTGAAACGGAAGGCAGGAATTTCTTAAAGGAAAAAGGCAAAAGACAAATGTACCCTCCAAACTGAATCGCTGGAAAATGACTTTAAAATATTGCAATGATGTAGGGAGAAAATGCAAGCATTCTGAGTTCGAAGCACGGCATTTTATAAAAGAAATTATTTTCTCTGGAAAAAATATTGGCCCCTGCAATACTAAGAGTCTCATGGGACTGGCTCAGAAAGTTACAGCTGGATTCTGCGATGCCACCTGCTGCTCGCTGCCACCACAAAGAGTCTCCGATCACCTTTTATCGCCCACTGACACGCTACCTTTAACTATTCTGATGAATAGCATCCAAGTTACGCAAGGAGAATTGTCACTGCGTGTCAGAAATCCGGAGGCAGAGTACACACGTAGGACACAGCACCCTTCTGCAGAGACATCCGAGTTCAACGGCCACGTGCCGGCTCCCAGCCCTGCAGCGATCTCCCAGCCGTTGCACCGACCGGGGCGGACTGATTTACCCCGCTCTGGGTCGATTTGTCAGATCATCTCCAGCTCCCTCACCAGTCAGTAGAAGGAACCGTTGGCGAGTTCAAAATTTTCAGTCAGACCCTGAGGCGTTTGTACCCCAGAGAAAACATTGATTTCTGGCATTTTGGGGTGCTCTGGAAACTCTTCGTAAAGTCTGCGTGTGACATCAGACGAGTGTTTCTTAAGGGCCCACTGAACTGGGCCAATCCGTTTGTTAGAAAAGGAGCTGAATTAATGTTGTGGGTTTTTTTACATTTTTAAAGCTACTAACCCTGCACTGATAAGTACCTCTCAAGCAGCAAAACACACAGCTTATTTGTCATGTTTCGACTGTGCTCCCCCAAAGCCTCCTGATCTCTGTATGCCTCTGTACCGTTGGAATCCTGCCAGTAAAGAAGGAGGAGGAACGTACTGAAAGATTTGCTTTTTGCTTACTGTTCCTGAAGTTTATTTTTCATTAGTCCTGTGTTCAACAGAAAAACAATACGTTTCTTTGTTAATAGTTATAAAATTTTTACTGTTTTAGCGCCTGTTACTTTTTGAGGTGATGTATTTTCAGGATGGTATCGAGAAGTTCCTGCAATTCTCGAAGTGAAATTGTTAGATTGGAGAGACAAATGCAGTTGCTTATATTTAAGTTGCGAACATTTCTGTTGTATAACGTGAAACTAGTCACAGAATCACAGAATCACAGAATCACAGAATGTTCGGGGTTGGAAGGGACCTCTGTGGGTCATCCAGTCCAACCCCCTGCCGAAGCAGGGTCACCTACAGCAGGCTGCACAGCACCTTGTCCAGGCGGGGCATGAATATCTCCAGAGAAGGAGACTCCACAGCCTCCCTGGGCAGTCCGTCACCCTCAAAGTGAAGAAGTTCTTCCTCATGTTCAGACGGAGCTTCCTCTGCTTCAGTTTGTGCCCCTTGCCCCTTGTCCTGTCGCTGGGCACCACTCAAAAGAGTCTGGCCCCATCTTCCTGACACCCACCCTTAAGATATTTATAAGGTCCCCTCGCAGCCTTCTCTTCTTCATGCTAAACAAGCCCACCTCCCTCAGTATTTCCTCGTAGGAGAGATGCTCCAGACCCCTCATCATCCTCGTAGCCCTCCGCCGTCTCCAGTAGCTCCTCATCTTTCTGGAAGTGGGGAGCCCAGAACTGGACATGGTACTCCAGATGGGGCCTCACCAGGGCAGAGTAGAGGGGAAGGAGAACCTCCCTTGACCTACTGGCCACACTCCTCTTAATGCATCCCAGGATCCCATTGGCCTTCTTGGCAACCAGGGCACGCTACTGGATAGTCAGATGAGTAAAAATAGTATGGGAAATATCCGTGGTTTAGACAATAAAATGAAAGAAAAAGAAGAAGGGTGAATGTAGCAGAAATAACTTTCAGTGGCTTATGGGACATCATGCTTGCTTAGTAGTTAAGAACATTTAAAAAGTTAGTCTCCTTTAGAAAGTGTTTGACAAAGGTATTAGCAGATTGTATTTACTGCAGAAGTTAAGGTAGTATTTGAGAAGCACTAAGCTTTCTATGAAGTGCCGGGTTGAGAATGCTGCTTATGTCAGCCAGCTAGGTCTTTTATGCCGAAAAAGCTCTGTCAGTCAGCTGCAGAAGTCTGGCAAAGCATTATTTTGGAATGTTTTGGAATAGGAGGGACAAGAGAAAGGAATCCAGCTACGATATCAGCTATGTTTGTATTTATGGTGAGGCTAGTATTCACTAGGGTTGTTATTTACTTATCTGTAGCACTTGTGCATTGTTATTATGTCATAGAAGAAGTAGCCCCTATCTTCAAGAACTGACAGTCTTAACACTGAAAATTACTCGGGGGAGGACAGAAATAAGTAGGGAGGGTTGGAGTACAGAAGAGAAAGCACCATAGCATTTTCACAGCATGAAAACAATTAACAGTAGTAAGCTGAATAAAACGGATAAAAATATAAAAATAAGCATGACAGGAGATGAGGGTGGAAACCTCCGATGATATCAAGAAGCTTATTTGGCTTTATCTGTAGAACCTCATGGTCTGGCCATCAATAACGATTAGCAGCTGCACTTCCTGTAAATGTTATCTTGCAGGAAAGTGCATAATTTCTTTACAGGTAGTATGAGATTCACCATAGAGCAAGCATCATGTTTGCTACCTTGATAAGTCACTCACCATTTGCAGCCACAAACCAGAAAAGATGGCAAAGAAGTCCAACTGTAGATTTTGTCAGTTGAGTTTGGTCTCATGTCCCCCATATGCGTAGCAGGCATCAGAAATTTCTCCCCAAAATGTCTGCAGGCTGTGCATCTGCAGCAGGAAGCTCTTAGAGGCCAGAACTGAAACGAGACCATGCAGCTACATCATCAGCCAGAGACCTCCACTGCTTCTACTGATAGGTCCATCCTCGACCAAAGAGGAGCAGAAAGAAGCGCGCGCAGCGATCACCTGTGACTTTCGAAGTGGTGAGTCATCCTGACAAGGGCTTGACAGAGCTGCTCGGCTCGGTTTCCTGTGCAGCCTCCTGTTCAGTTGTCTCACGGCTGAGACTGGTGGAACTGGGCTCCTTCCATCAAAGACGTGAATAACATTTGGACTGCTCAGAAAGGTTTATTTTCCTAATCTTTATTGGTTTAACAGCTTTTCTTCCCAGCGTTGCCTGCTGTTTTGCTGGAAGGTACTCCAATGAGAAGTACTGTCCTCCCTGGTGGACCGAAACAAGAGAAGGATGTTATATGAGAAACAGGAGAAGGATCTTCTACGAGAAGTGCAGTGAGAGACCTGCGTGGGGTAATGTGTCTGCAGAGAGATCAGACCATCTCATGGTATGACGAGTATGTGCTGAGAAGGAAACCAGTACGCCACTGGTTTACATGGCATTGGAATATCATCAGTGCTATCCTTCGCCATATTCTTTAAGTGTCATATAAGCCTGCTTGCGGTTTTGACAGCAGATCTACATTGGCAGTACATCATCACTGAACTGTCCGTCTGGCAGCAAAGTCCTTTTCTTGCATTGATACATTTATTGTTTAGAACCATATGAATATTTTTCCACGCACAATAGTGCATTAACTACATTTTTTTGACATAAAATGTCACTTGTCATTGTAAGGTCAATTCACGTGTCTTGTTTAGGCATCTGCATTTCTTCACTGTCTGTTGAAGTCCTTGATCACCTAAATAATCTAGGGTAGCCTAAAAATTTTGCTTTGTCAGTAGTCTTCTCTTCCACCCCAGACAATATTAAATTAATTACTTAAGCGGCGTAGCCAAGTTAGGTCTGCTGGTGGATTAGGCGTATTATGGAACTGAAAGTAATTCTTATTACGTAAATACTCAAAATCAGAGTGAGATGGGGAAAAATAATTGGCATGCACGGCATATATGAGTACTACTTTACCTATTGCTGCTTGAAATACTTGCGTTCAATGAGAGTGGCTGATGAGGTGGGGGAAAAGTGCTACTAGTGGTTTGGAAACCAGGCATAGCTATAAAACTAGAATATCTGTCTCTTTCACATTGAGGTCCTAGGCAAGATTCTGTATGATAAATACTTAAGGCAACAGGTATCTCTGCCAGAAAGAGCTTGTAGTCTCAATACAAAAGGTCTGCATAGGCCAGAGAGAGAAGTGATTGTTATCCACATTTCACAGGTGAGAATCAGTGTGCAGAGGGCTGCAGTCCTCATGGCTACATAGGGAATCTATAGGCAGAAGAAAAAAAGGAGAAGTCCCAGTCTTGTGTTTAATCCTTCCTGTCACGAGATAAATTTCAACAATCAGATGTCTGTATGAAAAGGAAACTGCAGAACAAGTTTCTCGAAGTAGATTTGCTGTTGAAGGGCTGCGATCTCGTGGTCTGCAAGTTGTTTGAATACTTTGTCCTCTCAATATAAGAATGCAGTTTAATGATTCTTAAAGTTCTTGGTTTAGGATGTTAAATAAACACTTCCCTAATTTTAATTTCCTGTCCTTAAATCAATTCCTGTTTGTAATTTTTTTGAGTATTCCAAAGCAATCCAAGAGACTGTGTTGAACGGCCAGTAAGAAATGCAGCTAGATGACAACAAACTGTTCTTCCATCTCTTTCTCACCTGCCAGCTGAGACCCACGGAGAATGAGGTGGAAAGCAAACTGTACCAGAGTATGGATGACTTCTTTAACTGTGGCACTCCTCAGATGCACAGGAACATCAGTGCAGTGCAGTCTGAAGGACTGTTCTCCGGCGAGCCTGGAGTTACCAGCATCCCTTTCTCCATCTCCTCTGCAGCCAGCGTAGCCAGCTGCATCACATCTATATTTATGGTCTGCAGAAGAAAAGCTGGTGAGACAAATACTGCCCTGTAAGGGCTATGAAAGGAGCTAGCAATGTTTGCCAGTCAGCTGCCTAGTGCAAAATAGTATCTCTTCATTGTAAGGATGGAGTAATACCTTTTTTTGCTTCCTGTTTTCTTTACGAGAAAAACCAAACCAAAACAGAGGGGAAAGGGATCAAGGAGTGGAAGGCACAGAACGTTGTGGAGCACGTGCTCGGAGGGGACTCCACTTTGTCCTTCCTTCTTTCGGTGTCGGTGTTTGTGGGGTATGGTGGAATGGAGCAGCAGCTCGCCGCTCTGTAGGTGACATGTGGGCCGAGGTGACAGTGTGTAGTTGTGGCCCTTGACTCTCGTTGTGCGGGGTGGCGAGGAGATCACCATCCCGCTGCCGCTGGGGATGGAGGCGTGAGCCACAGCAGTAGTATGGCAGTTCCTGTGGTTGTAGTGAGGTTGTGGTGGTGACGGTAGCTGTCCTGCTTCTGCTTCTTCTCATGCAGGGGGGCTGATGGGGACCAGGAAATGAGCTCTCTAGGAGCAGGAGTGCATGATCCTGCTGCTATAGTACTCAGCATATCTCTCCAGCTGAACTGGAGAAAGTGTGGCGGTCCAGTCCTTCTTCATTTCCCAGCCACTGTCTCTGCTGTGTATTTCCATCCATAGGGGTGGTTTTTACATCCTTAATAAAAACAAAAGCTGCCTCGTGCCTCAAATATGAGGTAGGAGCAAGAAAAAAAGAGAATGGAGAGAAAACCATTTATTACAGAAGAAAAAGGACAAAAACAGAGTGAGGGCAAGGACCAGAGGGTTAAAAAAGAGAGCTAGAGAATGCCAAGCAGAACACCCCTCACTGCACCTTTTGGGCCTTGAAAGCACCCTGAGACCCAGCAGATGTTGTCCATTGATGGTCCCCCAGAGACATAACAGGGTGAGAGAACAGAAACGGCTCTCCTTTTGTCAGGAACCCACAAAAACCTTCCTTGTGATAGAAGGCCATCTTGTCCAGGACAGGAGGAGCTTAGAGCCATATTCATTTCTGCACAGATTTCCAAATGCCAATGGTAATGAGTGATGCCATTTTCTGCCAGGGACCAGCAGGGACAAGCCAGCTCCTAGCAAATGATCTATGACTTCACTACCTGCATAGCTGCTCAGCATATTCTCTTCTTGAATGCTGATGATCGCAGCTACATTTGCTCCAAACAGCACTCAGTGCTGGCCTCTGATTTGATATCACCCCCTGCGACCTGCGTGGCCTCGAGAGTTTTCCTCTTTTCTAACACCTTGCCATTTCGGTGCCGCACTCTGCACCAAGCTAGAAACTATCAGCTTTGAAAAGCCTCCTTGAAGCAGAAGAGAGGAGAAGATACGATATCTGCCAGGAGATACGATATCCTGGACAGTTGGTCATGGAAAGGTTGATCTGCAACGTAGAGATGTGGGGCTTGCCCCCCTGCCTGCTGCGTGAAGGATCTGAGTGCCAGCAATCCCCAGCACAGAGGGAGTTGCTCATTCCCATCCCGAAGGAGCATCAGCCAGGTTTAAAACTAGAGTGAGAGCCACCTTGTGTAAAGCTGCAGAGAAAAGACTGACACTGTTCATTGGTAAATACCAATACCACACAGTTTATAAAACATTTTGAAATGTAGTGCCTGTGCCTTTTCCCTGAGAACTCTGAACGATGCTGCTGGAATTCTGGGGTCGTTTCTGTATCCTGAGGAGTTCTGACACAGTATTTCTTCATGAAGAGTGAACTTACTTATAGTATATTTCCAGTACCAAACAACTGTGTAAATGCCACTTTCCAATTACATTAGGGCTCATACATGAGAAAAAATGTTATTTTCTGCCGCTGTGAAGACACAGCTTCAAAGAGATTTTGAGGAGCTGGTTTTCAGAGCTGGGCCATGAAGGTAGCTCTCACACTATTCTAGCAGTATGCACTGCAGTGACCTTGGAGTACAGTTGTTGATGTTGCTAGTTGTTGCTATAATGTTGATTGTTGCTATCCAATTCGTTCTTAATATACTGTTGATTGATACTGTATTATTGATTGCTGGTAGTAATTTGTGATAGCTTGATATATATCTATTCACTTTATTAATCATAGGTATTCTTGCAATTGGTGGGTTTTTTGCAATAGTTTACTTGTTAGTGGTGATTTGTGTGGTATTTGTGGTAATCTGTAATAAAGCAGAGAAATTTTGGGGATAAAAGCCTCCATGTCCTGGTGTACCATGCACTCCAGCGAACCCATAGTCACAACCTCCACACACCCACAGGCTGGGTAACCCTTCGGGTCAGGACAATGTGTCAGCTCACAGTATGTCAGAAGTAACTAAAACTGTAAAGAAAAGTCTGTGGTAACTCAGAATCTGTGTGATAAATATGATGTTATAACGACTGTGATCTGACCCGACCGAGGGCGTCTGCCTGGAGGTCTGACTCCTTGGCAGAGGGACTGGTTTTAATTTGCGAGGCAGAGCTTTGCCCACTTTAGGAGGGGCACCACGCACCTCATTTGCTCTCCCCAGCCCAGGGACCACCCTGGCCTGCAGCGTGCTCGTTGGGTTTGCTCCTGATTTTAGCTATCCCTTCTGTGGCCCGTTCTGTAGGAGGAGGCAGATTCGTCCCTGCCTCTGCTGTTTGCAGCCCCAGGACCCCCAGCCCCCCCTCCTTGTAGCCCTGTAGGAGGCTTTTGGGAAGTGGGGCTGGGTGGCCGTGCAGCAGAGAGCCTGGAGCAGCAGGTAGGGCGTTGTACCTGTACGGCTTTGGGTGTCCGAGATACGTAGGCTGTAATGTGGGTGAAGCTGGTGTGCCCTACTGGATCACTTCCCGGTTCCCAGTAAGGTCTCTCTGCAGGGTACTCACTTTGCTGGGTCTGGCTGAGACCAGGGGAAGGCTGCAGGGACGCTTTGTCTTCTGCTATGCAGTTGTAGTTGCTGGCACAAAATTATCCTGTACTGTGTATTGAATAAATGCATGGTACGGACAGAGAGCTTTTTGATTTACAAATTAGTTTTACAGAATACCCTCAGCCTGTGTTCATTGTAGCAACTAATCATGGCCTTAGACGTGCAAGGAAGAGCAGACATAGGTGTTCTAGAGAGCCCTTGGGCAGAGGACTAAACAGGAACAGAAGCCTTCCCAATCCTTTCTTGAAGAAATTAACTTTATAATGGGTATTTCCGCACCTCTTTAATATTTGATCATCTCAGATGTTTGGTGGCTGTGGTCTGC
Organism: Opisthocomus hoazin; assembly: GCF_030867145.1. Lineage (NCBI taxonomy): Eukaryota > Metazoa > Chordata > Aves > Opisthocomiformes > Opisthocomidae > Opisthocomus > Opisthocomus hoazin. The sequence continues at coordinate 150,395,210 of NC_134414.1, forward strand.
TTGTCGTAAGGAAGATCCATTTGCCCTCTCTGCTGTTGTTAGCTCCTTTGACAGTACACATCGGATTGCTAAGGACTCCAGAAAACTCAGCCTGAAACAGGTAGATGTTTCTTCTGCCTCAGGACTCCTGAAACTGAGTCACCAGACTGCCCATGCAGCAAAAAAGGCCAACCACATACTGGGCTGGATTAGCAAGACTATAGTAATCCAGCTGAGCGAGGTGATGGCTCCTTTCTGTTCAACCCTTTTGAGACCACCCTGGGAGTACTGTGTCAAATCTGGGATGCCCCAGAAGAAGAGAGAAGCTGGCATACTGGAGGAAGCCTAGGGGAGGGGTAGAGGACTGAAGAGCATGATGTACAAGCTCTGGGACAGAGCTGTGCTCAGACTTGAGAAGGTTCTGTCAAACTAGATAATAGAAGAGGGTGGAGAAGACAGAGTTTGACTCTTCTCGAAGGTGCACAGTTAAAAGACAACAGGCAATGGACACAAGTTGCAACACAGGAGGTTCCAGCTTTGTAAAAGGAAAAAAAATGTCTTGCCATGAAGATAATAGGGAACAGATGCCCGAAGAGGTTATGGAGTCTCCATGCTTGGAGATACTCAGAACCTGACTGGATACGACCCGGAGCAAACTGCTCTAACGGGACCTGCTTGGAGCAGGAGACTGGACTAGAAGCCTGTCACACCCCAATAATGAGAGTGATTAAATGCCCCACTCCACTAAAGAGAGGGACTCAGATTCACCGATCCCCTTGGTTGTATTAAGGTGAAATGACACCAGAGATCCCATATCACTTTGCAAGATTTATTCATGATTATGGTAAATCAACTTACGGTGGCACGATTCTGACAGGCAAACTACGGAGGCATGGTTATGCACAATAATGACAAGTGTGCTACTGAGGCACGATTATGATAAGCAAATTACGGTGGTACAGTTAGGACAAGCAAACTAGGGTAGTGCAATTACAACAAGAAAACTACAGTAGTACGAGTATGATACACAAGCTACTGTGGTATGGTTATGATAAGCCTTGCTTTTGTAGTTTCAAAGGAGAAGGAAAAGAACATAAGGGGGGGACAGAAAAGAAAAGTTAGAGATGAAAAGAGGAAGAAGAAGACATAAAAGGATAACACCAGTCCTGGGGCCAGCGTTGATCCTGCCAGCAAAGGGAGGTCCGAGTCCTGGGGGGTGCTGCCTTTTCAGCGATTTTTCTCAGTTTTTGTAGGTAGTTAGCCCCCTCCCCTTAGCTGAGCTTCTTGCTTCTCATGCCAGTTAATTAGTTGGTGATAACGACCTTTTCTGTTATAGGCTGTTAGCCTCGCTTTCCATGTAAATTAGCATGCGTCTCCTTACAGGTGGGGGGGGGCAAGTCTTTTTGGTCTTGAATGGAGTTTGTGGCCGCAGTCTCCCCGTGCCGCAGTTACCTCTGTTTGACCTCTTCTTGATGCAGCACTATTGGCTTGTTAGCTGTAAAAAGGGAGTTGGGTACGGAGGCAATGAGAAATGGTCTGCTGAGCTTTACCAGAGCAGCGTCGGGCTGTGAAGGTCTCTCCCTCGGTCCAGACGTCACCTGGCTGGTTTAGCACCAGACTGCCAGGCACCAGGATGAGCAGGGCCTTTGCTCAGGTCCGGTGCTTATTGGCACAAGATACGTACAACGCTCCTGTATCCAACACTCACAGGCTTTGTCCTTCACCTTAGCACCTTAGACGAATGTTTGAGACATTTAACCTCATGTTGTCCGGACCCTTACCAGACCTCTGGAGGAGCCTGTGACTTAGATGACTCTGTAATGCTTTGAAGGGTAGGTGTCGGTAACACATTCAGTTTCTGTAAAGCAGGCAGCTGAAGCAAGAATTTCTTCCCTTCGTTTCCTATTTAGGTTTATGTGTGACTTCAGTTGTCCCAGTCTGGTAAACTCCCAGTAAGCTTGAACTTGTACCTTTGGCATAGAATTCCTTGCTTAATTTTGCAGGCAACAGCCAGAGGATCTTGTCTTCTGTGGGATGATTTTGTGAGTCACTGGCACTGTCACAACTGTGATATCATTAGAATGGTAGAAATCAGTTCTGCAAGAGTGACAAAGCTTTTAGGCCTTTGGGTCTGTAGCAGTGCTCGCTATAGACCCCCAGGGTCATCTTCCTCTTATTTGCACTTCCTTAGTGTCCTCCCCAATGAACTGGCCTTGCTGCCTACTTGGCCGCGCGGTGCTACAGCTGAAATTAGAAGTGAGGTAGCTGGAAAAATAACTGTTGCCCTGTTTCAGCAGTTTTGGTTCCCTGATTTGAGTCAGGCTGGGAAAGAAGTAGGGCTTGTTACAGAAGAGCAGGACCATGCAGCTGAGAAGGATGGTGAGGGTGGTGAACTGTTTACGCTCTCATAAGGAGCACCACGTAGAACATATAACCAGAGCTGCAAGGTTTGGTTCTGCGAGATGTGTGTGTCAGTGCCAGCTCCCCGTCACCAGAAAGGTCTCGCTCCCTTTCTAGCCACCTCGGTGTAGCTCTCTCTCTTCCCCCATTGCTCCTTCTCTGTCACTCATCTGACTGCACTATAAACTCATGCAGCTTGCTGACACAGCAAAAGACACCCCTTGCTGCTTCTGAGCTAATTTCCAGAGGTGGTCAGCTGAATTCACTCTGCATGTAGTTGGATAGGAACAACAGCTGTCTCATGGTAGGTGGCAAGAAAAGGGGAGGACATAGGATGAGTGCATAGGATCTCCTCTTTTTGGCAGCAGTGACCTATTAAATTAGCACATGTCCTATTGTGAAACCTTGTTCTAAGCCACTTCACTTAGTTTCACACTTTAACCTCTGCTTAAGTATGGAAATTGGGGAGGGGGAAATTACTTGTGTTAAAGAACCAATAGGATCCTCCTGCCCATTCATTAAATGTAATCTTGAGTTGTTTCTTACAGCTCCTTTTATACTGGTTTTCCAAAGGGCATTCCGTTCCTGTCTGCATTGCTTGTTCTGTGAGCCTGGGAAAAAATCTTATGACGTTTGCTTCATGCTTCTGATCTGCTCCTGTGCTCACTCTGAGTGCCGTGGAGGGCCAGTGCTAAGGACTGGTGGGCTTGTGCGTGTGCATTGTGTATCTGAAACGACTCCTGACTTATGCATACATGGCTCCGCGAACATGAAGACAGGTGTCAGTGATAGCAGATGAAGGAATATGGCCACCGTTCTTAAATTAAAACTCAGATGTTGTATTAAATTCCCCTTGTCAAAAACACTACAGAAATCCTAGAGTTTATCCTTCAAGTAACAAGTAATGCAGACGAAAATGGGAAACAGTAGGTGTGGTGTCAAAAAACCTGTTCCTCCGCTGCTCTGATTTCCAGAAATGTTCTCTGTTACTGTATGAATGTTGGGAAGCCAGGCTTTCCTACCCAAGCCTGACAGATGCTCAAAAGTGTCTCCTTCCCTGGGACAAGAGGAGGTCTTTTGAAACAGGAGGACAAAGAAAGCAGTGGATGAATGAGGATTAAGGAAGGATACCATCTGATAGGAAAAAGAAAAAATTCTCTCTGAGATGGAGGCAGAGTAGTGAGGGCAGAAACACACAGCCACATACTGCGAGTAGAAGAGAGAGAACAGCGTATAACCAAAAAAAACCCCAAACCCTAGCTCAAGGCTCTTAGAACTCTCAGAGAAGCCACAGGAACTGAAGCACAAAGTGTGAACATCCAGTGATGCAGGTACCATGATGTCTAAGGGTCAGCCAGGAATTTGACCTCACGGAGAAATGACAGCAAAACCTGGCCTTGTGGTTACGGCGTAAGGCGTAAGGTGAAGGGTGCAAGCAAAACTGACAGTCACTTGGTGACAGCTTTGGGGGAACTTTGCTGTTTTGGGGAACGGTGAACCAAGTGAAGTAAAAGTGCAGAAGGCTCCGAGTTGCTGTGAGTCCTTTCGTTGTCTTGTTGAACAGCGGTTTGCAGAGCCTGCAGACTGCCTGGCTGCTCTCTGCAGTTCTGCTCTGGGCAAAAGAGGCAAGAAGCAGCTAACATGTTGCCTCAAACTGGGGCTGTTTCTTCTGTGCACCACAGGATCTCAAGGAATTGAAGGGTGAAATAGGAGGGGAACCCCTCTGTCCTCCACTTTTTCTTTCTTATTTGCTAAAGTGCTAATTGTGTTTATTCCAGCCTGTTTGGATTCTACATCCTGTCACAACTCAAACTCTTTCCTTGCCTTTTTTTTTCCTTTCCCCTGTTCTAGTTTCACCAGAAGTAGATGGTAATACTGTGTCTGCCTCAAATTTCACTCTTTTGCATAGCACTGAGGATAGTTCCTCGTTATCTACATGCCTTCCTAGAAAAAAGAATGCCCAACAGGACAAAAAAACCCCAAAATAAAGTCACACAAAGTAGTAGTTTTTGGTAATCCCATATGTAAAGAAGGCCTTTGACCCATCCACTAGCTCCCAGGAGCTTTTACACTCTGTAAAAATCAAGATAAGACATTGTTCACCTGCAGACAAGGTATCATTGTCCTCTAGTAATCAGGGTCTGTCAGAACTACAGGGTGGAGAAAGCACAAAGAAAAACTGGCAAGAAGGAGACAGCCAGATGAAAGAAGGTCTTGGAAACACGGAGCAGTATTGTGGAGCAGGCAAAGAGAAATGCAGGAGAGCCTGACTAAGTTTTACAGCTGTTTAGAGGAGAACAAGAAGGTAGCAAAAACCATCACCGGTCTGCCAGAAGGGAACATGAACCAAGTCCTGCCACCACATGATTCTATACCTAGCACCAAAGACATACCTAGCATTTGTGCCTGTGTCACCAAAAAATTAATCTGAAGTGAGGCAGAAGAGCAAGGACCCGGAGAAGTGAGAGGCCATCCACTGTTTTCCTTTTGTCTGGCTGTAGCAAAAGATTTGTGCCAGGTTCTGAAATCCTTTTTCTAAACTGGCCCATCGCAGGACAGGCTGCTGTTGATTAGAGTGTTTTAAAACTAGGACTAGTTGCAGGTTTCCTTGAATTATGAAAACATATGTGGAGGCCTCCTTTTATGTTCTTATTTTTTTTGCTTAGGTTTGCATTTTGATCGGAGAAATGAAACCAAAAAGCCTCTGCATGTGGTAGGTGTATATTTTGATGTGGCCACACCAGAGAAATGCAGACTAAATGAAAGTTTTGGACATACTGACCTAGTCATTCTTTCTTATAGTATGTCTCAACTGTAGTGGTTTAAGAAAGCTTAGAAATGTGTCGTGGTTTTGGGGAATGTGGAGCCATCTCCACAGCTCCTGCCCATCAGCGACAGCCGTGCATCCATAAGTAGTTTAGCACAGTCCCGGTGGCTTGTCACTGCTGGGTATCTGCTCTTGGAGAAGTCTCTGTCTTAGCTTCAGAGCGGCTCTAACATTTACCGCTCTGTTTCTCCAGCATAAGAGGACTCAACCTTGTGGGCTTTCCGTGGCTTTCGGGATTCTCTGTAGTCAGCTCACTGCTGGCGCTGGCAGGTGGAGTGTGCCTTGCTCTACAGAGCCAGGTCTGCAGGGCACACTACGGATTTCCTGAGCACAAGATGGGACCATCGTAAGACATGCTAACTCCAGCGTGTAGGAGCACGTTGACTCCAGGATTTAACAGCTGTCAGCATAGCCTGGCGCAGTTACTGACTGACTTAATTTTTCTCTTACAGCTCCAGATAAGGCCTCCAACCTTTAATTTTTTTTTCTTTTTTTTCCCCCCCCAGTGAACCCATGCAAAGCAGTGGCACATAGCAATGCACCCATCATTGCTCTTCTGGGGTGACTTTCGGTTGTTGCTTCAGCAACAAGACTGAGCCAAGTACTGACCCCTGGGGGACACCACTAGTTACCGGCCTCCAACTAGACTCAGCACCGCTGACGACAACCCTGTGAGCTCTGCCATTCAGCCGGTTCTCAATCCACCTCACTGACCACTCATCCAGCCCACACTTCCTGAGCTTCCCTAGGAGGATGTTATGGGAGATTGTGTCGAAAGCCTTGCTGAAGTCAAGGTAGACAACATCCACTGCTGTCCCCTCATTTACCTAGTCAGCCATGCCATGGTAGCAAGCTATCAGATTGGTCAAGCATGATTTCCCCTTAGTGGAGTTGGGACTGTTCAGCCTGGAGAAGAGAAGGCTCCGGGGTGACCTTATAGCAGCCTTCCAGTACCTGAAGGGGCCTACAGGAAGGATGGAGAGGGACTTTTCACAAGGGTGTCTAGTGACAGGACAAGGGGGAATGGCTGTAAACTAAAAGAGGGCAGATTTAGATTAGATATGAGGAAGAAATTCTTCACCATGAGGGTGGTGAAACACTGGCACAGGTTGCCCAGAGAAGCTGTGGCTGCCCCCTCCCTGGCAGTGTTCAAGGCCAGGTTGGATGGAGCTCTGAGCAACCTGGTCTAGTGGAAGATGTCCCTGCTCATGGCAGGGGGGGTTGGAACCAGATGATCTTTAAGGTCCCTTCCAACCCTGACCATTCTATGATTCTATGATTCTATGACTACTCCTGATAACCTTCTTTTCCTCCACTTGCTTAATGATGACCTCTAGAATGAGTTGCTCCATCATCTTTCCCAGGATAGAGGTGAGGCTGACCAGCCTGTAGTTCCTTGGGTCCTCCTTCTTGCCCTTTTTGAAGACTGGAGTGACATTTGGTTTTCTCCAGTCCTCAGGCACCTCTCCTGTCCTCCAGGACCTTTCAAGGGCCCGAGTGCTAGTTTTCTGGGTGGGTGATTTCAGTGGGGCTGGTCCAGCAATCAAGATGCTTGAGGGTTCATTGTTTGGAGGAACTCGCAATGCTTTTATCCTTGTAATATGTTTTCAGTATTAGCAAATCAGTGTCAGATTTTGGCAAGAGGGCTGCTTCTCTGTTTGATGGCATCTTTTATTAACAGGGTAGTTATGCCTTTATTCAGTTTTCATTCCTCCAGGGCTGGGAAACACTCTGTTCCTTTTTGCATTGACAATATTGTGGTTTTTTCAAACATTTAAAAACCTGTTTCATGACTTATAGGTAGTTGCCATAGATCACTTATGTACTGTGCAATAAACCAGTTGTTCAAAACACGATGGAGTTGCTTCCTCACTTGTTGAATGGCTGCCAGGGAATGAGTGGGGCTCTGTGCTAGTACAGGTCCCTGCCCTGGAAGCTTTAGGGAAAGGTATAGGATGTGGTGTGTCCATCTGTGTTTTGTGATATAAACTAGAAAAGTACAGAGACTGTATCAAGGTGTGTGAGAATACTGAACTGTGCTCTCTACATGGTATAATCTATTTAATAAAGTGTACCATAATTATGCTAGGCGATGAATAGACCTCTTAATGGTGAAGAATGAATTTCTGTGGGATGGTGTGTTTGTACAAGTCTGTTTTGCTCAAGATATGTATCCTATTACGTTCCTGTCGTGTTTAATCCTGCAGCTGGTAGCTAGGACCCGACAGCCGCTCGCTCACCCCTTGCCATCCTGCCGCAGAGGGATGGGGAGGAGAAATGGAAAAAAGGTAAAACCTGTGGGTTGAGATAAAGACAGTTTAATAAGGCAATAAAGGAAATACTAATACTACTACTACTAATGACAATGATAATAACAATGATAATAATGACTATGCAAAACAACCTATATACGCTACAATTTTTCTCACCACTAGATGACCAATTCGCAGTCGGTCTGCAAGCAGCAACTGTGAAACCCCAAATCGCACGAATTTTGCGAATTTTGTGAAACTCCCGAAAAAGACCAAGCTCCCAGAAAAAAAGTTCAAATTCCCAGACAAGAGAAAAGCACATAACTTCCTGCCCCCTGGCCAATCCCCATTCATAAACTGAGCATGGTGTCCACAGTACGGAATATTTGCATTGGCCAGCCTGGGCTGGCTGCCTGGCTGTGCTCCCTCCCAGCTCCTGCGCACCGATTCATTAGCTGAACATGGGAAACTGGAAAAAAGTCCTTGATTTCACAGCAACAACTGAAAACACCAGTGTTATCAATATTCTTGTTCTACTGAATCCAAAACACAGCAGCTACTGAGGGGAAAATTAACTCTATCCCAGCCGAAACCAGGACAGATCTGGAAAAAAAAAAGAAGCATGCATAGCCTCAAAATGTATTAATATAAAGCCAGGAAGTGCTAACAATTTCTGAAATGCTTCTGAAAGTTTTGATCCATTTTACTGCACAGCAATGAGTCAGTGGTCTTATCACTGGAAACATTTTAACAAGCTCTTGTCTCTTTTGTGTTCGGAAATTCTTAAGTTCTTGTCGTTTCGCAAGGACCCTATCTTGTCTAGATTTTATCATTCTGCCTATGTAATCTTCTTTCACAGCAGTATGAACTCAGACTAATTTATTGACTAGACAGTTTCTTGACTCATTATGGTCATTGTAAATAAGACCTGTCTGAAACCAAAGCACCGAATCGTATGATTTTTATTCCATTTGCTGTACACTGTTTGCTGAAATCCAGTGGCAATAGTAGGGCACAGCTACAGACTGGTACATGAATGGTGTTTGCCAAACCTTCAAACTGGTCTGCAGTCACTGAATTGGTCCTAAATATGAAGAAGCTTCTGTCTTTATCATAAAGTAGTGATGTGTTCAGTTGTACAGAAGATTGTCTTTCTGTATCTCTGACCCACCATGGTTGGGAGGGACAGGCAAGTGGCAGGCCAGCTGAGGAGCTGCAACTCAGCATGAGGAGCTTCTGTGAAACAGCACTGATCAGGCACCACAGATGAAAAGTAATTCTTCAAAATCTGGAGAATGGCAGATGTCACAGATTCTTCGTGGGGGTAGACAGCAGTGGTGCGATCTTCTGTAGAGAGAAGAATTGCCAGGTAGGAGCTTGTGAGAACAGGGTTTTGTTACTTCCTAGATGTTCTGATTAATGCAATTCTCTTTAGTGAGCAAATGAAGAAAACATATAAGAAACACCACCCAAGTGACCTCCAGTGATACGCAAAACCGATCAATGTAGGGTATCGTGTGAACTTCAGTGGAAGCCATGAGTGAGCAGCAATGTGACCTTCAAGAGGTGCTAGATCACAAAAGGTTCTTCCTGTGTAGAAAAATAAAAGGGTTTTAAAATCCTTTGATGTCTCGGTGTCATAAACAGCTGAAGTGACGAGATGGCTTGACCTCCCTGTATGCACACCAGCTTTTGTGCTCTTTGGATCGCTCTGAGACTGGATTTACTGTGTCAGCCTAGAAAGAAATGCTGCATTGTTTTCTTGGGGTGATATTCTGCTGAGCTAGTGAGGTGCATGTGCTTCCTACCACTCCCTCTTGGTGGTGGGGAGCGCTTGGTTTGGCTCATGCTGCTGCTTGAAAGTGTCTTTGTCTTTCTTTTAAAACTAATAACAGAGTGTCAAATTCACCTGTAGGATTTCTGAAAGGATGTTTGTTTGACTCTTCCATTGAAAAAATCATAGCTGGTTTACAGAGGGATGAAGAATTGTTTCGTGTCTGTTTATACCAGTGTTTATCTTTCCTTGTCTGCAGTACAGTCCTCAGGCAGAAGACTTTTGTCAATTTTGTGTAACTACAGTTTACACTATCAGATTCTTTATGCTTGAGACAGAGTAATTAAGATTCAACAGAGAGCAGGAAAGACACACAGAGTAGATTCCTGGCAATACATTCTACAAAATATTTTCTTAAACTGTAAAGGGGTGAGATAATTACAGTGGACAGGCTAAGGTATGTCAGAGCTCTTGGCTGTATACCTTCCATTTATTCGAAGATTTTAATGGTAAGCCAGAAAAGAAAGGCACTTAAAAATTTGACAATCATGGTAATGCCTTCAGCATTTTTTCTCACCTTTTATGGAATATTCACTTGCTTTGCAAGTCTACTTGGTGTGTCTATACTTCGAGGTGGATGTACACCAGCTAGCAGACGTCTCTTTTTTTCCAAACACACTCGCATACAGGCAATCATACCCAGGCTTTAGCTCCTCAGTGGATGTTTTTATTGCTTTTATGTTACTGACTCAAGCATCTGATTTGTAGAGAAGAGTTGGTGTCCAGATACAGCCTTGTGCTTTAGAGTTCCTGGTGATTAGCAAAAAAGTATTTTACATCCCAATCTAATACACCCAGTTCTTTTCACATGCTGTGTAGGGAGCTGAGGTGCCCTGGATTAAACTGGAAGCCAAGGACCTGGTGTTGGGGTATGTCAGGACCTTATATTTCTGCAGTGTGCAAGGAAGCACAGTCCAGATCTACACAAGCTAGGAGTGCCCAAATATGAATATTTATAGGATGCACTATGAGGATGCATTCCATGCAGCATGAGAATGATTCAGCCATGGCAGCATGGGGCTATATTTGAGTTGGCCCTTCCTCTCTGTACTGGGCAGTATGGCAGGCTTGTGAAGCCAGCAGAGGCTTTGGCTGTACATTATAAAATGGGGTTCTGGATTCAGCTTTTAAGTCCAGCTTTGTTATTTGCATCTTGTAAATGTGGTGGATGGATTGCTTACAGAAGCTTTGAGCAGCCCCTGTGCGTTGTTTTTGGTGTCAGTGAGTCAGCAGAGATCCTGTACGTCTGCTCTGAAGTGTCCTGGGCAGAACGGCTGCAGCATTGAAAAGAAGCAATGAGGAAGTACAGAGAGAAAGGGAGGTGGAAGTAGGGATGACGTTTCACCAGGCAGATTATTCTGAGTTTTGTGGTAAGTGCTAAATAAATGCAGTAAGAAACAGGAAGTCAGGGGCAGATAAGGTAGGTGGTAGGCTGGACATGACTCTATCAGTCAGCATATGCTTGGTGGAAAAAATGCTATGAATACCTTGGCAAGAATAACAATCAAGGGCGTTTTATTTTTAGGAGGAAACAGTGAATGAAGACCAGGTTCTTAAAAAGGAATAAAAAATTTAAAAGCTCAGAAGCTGTTGTACCCCCTAGGAAAAAGCAAGTACAAGAGAAAGTGGATAAATAGCAGCCAAGCCAGAACTGTACACAAAACAGAAAGAAAAAATCAAAGGCACCCAGAAATGAGATGGGGAAAAAAAAGAGGGATGCGTGGGAAACACATACTTCTGTCTCTTTGTGCTGAAAGCTCTCTGAGTACCGCTCTCTCTTCTCACACATCTGAACTGCTCATATGCTCTGGATCGTCAGAGTCACCGAAGCCAGCAGCCACCGTGGCTCGTGGCTCGCCTCTTCCCAGGCAGCAAGTGCTTCCCTCTTTCCCTCTTCCTTGCGACACTGATCTCCTTTGTGCAGAGGTGATGATGCTCCACTCCCAAGGTGATGTCCGACTCCCAGCACCCAAGGGCCGTGGTGGGAGATGTAGGGAAAACAAATATGGCTGTTGCTCAGGCTCCTGGTCTCTCCACTGCTGCTGGCAGCTCTGCTTAGTTTTGGTTTCAGGTCCTTGTGTGAGCTCAGCAGAGGGGAATTCCTTTCTGAGGTGGAGGAGGAGAAGGGCAGGAAGAAGAGGAGGGCCTTGCATGCAATCAGCTGGAAAAGAGGCGAATGAGGAGGCTGGAGACACCATAGAACATCCCGCAGCACTCATACAGTTCTCAGCAAGCTGCCAAGTGGCTTGTCCAAGTGCTGGGCTTGCCAGCACTGGGTGGGATGAGAATATTTGGCAGTAGAAGGACACAGTTTTGGCACCCCTTATTTCTTTTTGCTATTATGAAGCAAAGTTGCTCCCACAGCCTCTCCAGTGTGGATGGATGGACTGCTTCAGGGAGATTTTCACACCAAGAAGGAAAACCTCCACAGCGACTACACCTAGCTCTTACAAAGGGCTCTGAGGCAATCTGTTTGCTTCCTTCTTGTCTTGTGTAGCAATGCTGAACTGAGGGAGAGACCATCTGAGAAGATTCAGGACACTTTCTGGTGGCCTGTGGAGAGCTGCCTGAAGAGGGCTGCTGCACATATGGTACTAATTCTGCTTCTTACTTCTCTGTGTTGATAATATCAAAAGCAGTGAACAATATTCTGTGCGTTCCTAGTATTAAATCCCAAGTAGACAACATTGATGTTTATCCCTTAGGAGCTTTCCTGTTGTGAATGCTTGAATGGAATATGTAGTTACTTATAATTACTGTTGTAATTTAATTAAAATTCTAACTTTACTCCCAGAAAAAATTTCACTGGGTTAAATGAAAAATATGAATCAGTGCTCACCGACGTGGCTGAAGTTTCCAGCACGGAGCTGAGTTGAAGCCAGGGACTAAACCAGATGCTTGATACCCCAACTCCCAAACTTGGAGTCTGTCACCATTATCAGTATGTCTGTGAATGCAAAGCCACAAGTGAATGGTGTAGCCTGAGAAGAGAAGCATGGACAGGCAAAATGGTATGCCTTTGGCAGGCAGAACAGTTTGCAAAACTATGCGTTTTATTTCTATTTGTTTTTACGTAGCATGATTTCATCATTCGTGCTTTCGTGATTTGCTTTTGCAGCAAAGAACGACGGATTTCATAGAGGAAATTAAACCCATTTCAGGTACTTATATTAGTGAGATCAGTTCTGTATTATCTGCAAGAGCAAGCATCACAGATCTTCAAGGACCACAGGTGCTTCCTGCTCTGGCACCCATGAGACTCACCACATCTTTGCCAGTTATAGTAACGCCAATTCAGCCTGGGCAAGGAACCTTATCCAGTGTCTAGAAGCCATGATTCCTAGCCTGAAGGCCTGTTATTGTGCGAGGGACTTTGTAGTAGGTAAAATGATCGTTGAAAACGTGGTTGAGGCCATTCAAGGAAGCCAGAAAACTGTCTTAGTCCTCAGCCCTGACTTTGTCCGAAGCGGGTGGTGCCTTCTGGAAGCCAATCTATCTGTCTTCCAAGATTGTTTAGAAAGGAAGCCAGTGATGCCCATCATGTTGGTGCCCTGTTTGGTTTCTCTGCACCTCACTCATTTGACTTACATTGCCACCAATGACATCCACTTTTTAGATAAAGTTATCAAGCTCATTTGCACTCCCAACCATGAGATGAAGAATGCCACCATGGTTCCTTATAGCTCTCCATCCCTTTACAGTGGGAAATCCCTCCTGGCCCTACCTGCAGTGGAATATCAGGTCATTCCAAGATGGAGAGGAGGCACATTCAGTGAGGCACTCCCTGACCTGTTGAAGATACTCAGTGAAGATACTGAGGTCTACAGAAAGGCCATCTGGATAATTAATGAGGTATCATCTAGAGTATCACCTTGTTCATCAGTCAGTATTATCTCTGGGATATCAGCCTGCCTGTTAGGAAGTTTACACTTGATGATTGCCATCTTCTTATTGGCTCCATTAGGCCAGAACTCTGGTGACTCCTATAAAACTTTCTTTGGCTGTATTGTGGTCTTTGCAACTTTGTCTACCTTTTCTGCTTTTGTTAATTGTGTCTACAACTACAAAATCAAATCAGCTGCTGAGAAACTTGTAGAGATGTCCCACGTTGCTGGTGAGGCCGACTCATTGCTGATAAAGAATTTCCTGCTGGTTGGCTGTGATTCCTGAGTGAAGCTCCACTTAGTTTACACCTCCCTTGCAGGCTGAAGAAGGAACTTCTCAGAGACTTTTGGAGAGGGAGAACCCTCTGCTGAAGAGATGTTCCAACGAGCCTTGCACTATTTCTCCTCTCATTTTGCCTGTTGTGTAGCCGAGAGGCACGTCCAGTTCTCCTACTCGGGGACCACACCAGGGCACTGGGATAAAGAGCCATGTTTTTGCCACTTTATTTCCCACTGCATGAAGCAAGGGTCCTAGAACTGGAGCAGTGGTTATCATTCAGATAAAAGAGACCTGGGAGGAGGTTAGATGCTGGAGAGTTTATACACTGAGCAGCTGGCAAAACAGATATGTAGTGGACACTTCTTAGTCTCACCAGTCCTTTTTCTCTTGACAAAAGGAGCTTTGGGTGACAGGAAGAAAAAGGGATTCTCTTCTATTTTCTCCTGACCCTTAAATTTCAAGGCTAAAGTATCTGCAGCCCAAACATTTATGGTATAAATATCAAAGGGAAAAAATCCTTTCTTCATCTACTGAGGAAGCTATGCCTATGCACAGCCCTGAGGAGCCTCCCACAAGACAAAGGTTGTTGGAAAAAAGGTTAGGAAAAAAAAGGCTGGGGTAAAATACAAAGTGGTTGGAAATGCAGACATTCAAGCACACAGCACAGGGCTCACTGAAGGCTAATATAGGGGAAATTGTCCACTGGAGAACTTCATTTACCCTTCATTCTAGGCTTGTTTCCATGGAAATTAAAAAGAGAAGGCTAGGTGATATACTGTCTCTTGAGCAGAACATGTTCTTTACTATATCCCCTTTAATTAATCTTCACTTTAGATTGTACAAAACAGATGGAACAAGTGCTCACCTCCAAGTCTAGTCTTGACAATATCCGTGAGGAATTGCCTTGCTGTATATAAGTGTGGGGTAGGAAAAAAAAAGAGGAGTACTAGTGAAAGGGCAGCAGTAGACAGCTGAGTGGCAGTGAAGTCACCAGTGTGGATTCTGGAATTTCATCTCTTCTGGACAACAGCGTCTTTAGGTGGATGCTGTTGGTGATGCACCCCTTTCTTTCTGGCCTGGAGAGCTCCAGCAAGAGCAGCTGGGAACAACAGTGGCTTGTCCAAATGATGAATCCCTGACTTCTCCTTTTCAGGGCAACATTTTTAGTCCACACAGAATATTTTATGAGTCTGATTTCTGGCTATGACACGATGTTCCTTCTCTCTTCTTCACCTCAGTGACCCTCTAAACTGCAGTGTGTCATCAGTTATTTTCTGTTAGTAGTTGTTTGGTATATACAGTTACAAGAAAAGTGAAGGGATGTTATGCAAGTAGCCTGACTTACTGGGCAGGGAAAGAAACCTAGGATAGTAGCACCAATATACTGCTACCACTAGGCACCATAGGCTGTGCAAATTCCCAGACCGAAAATGTTGGCTCCCTGTCCTGGTTTTGGCTTGGATAGAGTTAATTTTCTTCACAGTAGCTGCTCTGTTTTGGATTTAGTATGGGAAGAATGTTGATAATACACATATTTTTAGTTGTTGCTAAGAAACCAAGGACTTTTTTTCTGTTTCCCATGTTCAGCTAATGAGCCGGTGTGCAGGAGTGGGGAGGGAGCACAGCCAGGAAGCCAGCCCAGGCTGGCCAGTGGAAATATTCCATACCATGGATGTCATCATAGAATCATAGAATCATAGAAAGTTTTGGGTCAGAAGGGACCCCTAGAGGTCATCTAGTCCAACCCCCCCGCAGCGAGCAGGGACACCGCTAACTGGATCAGGTTGCTCAGAGCCCTGTCCAGCCTGGTCTTGAATGTTTCCAGGGATGGGGCCTCCACTACCTCTCTGGGCAACCCGTTCCAGTGTTTCACCACCCTCATTGTAAAGAATTTCTTCCTTATATCCAGCCTAAACCTACCCTGTTTTAGTTTAAAACCATTACGCCTCGTTCTGTCACTGTTGTCTCTACTAAAAAGATTGTCCCCATCTTTCCTATAGGCTCCCTTTAAGTACTGAAAGGCTGCAATCAGGTCACCCCGCAGCCTTCTCTTCTCCAGGCTGAACAAGCCCAACTCTCTCAGCCTGTCCTCATAGGAGAGGTGCTCCAGCCCTCGGATCATTTTTGTAGCCCTCCTTTGGACCCGCTCCAACAGTTCCATGTCCCTCCTCAGTTTATAAATTGGGGCTGGCCGCAGGGCAGAAACTTTTCCAGGAGTTCAGCTTTTCCATGAATTTTGTGAGTTCTGTGAGTTCAGCGAGTTCTGTGAGTTCAGCGAGCTCCACGAAATCTGCAAAATCCGTGAGTTCCACTGTCGCTGCTCAGGGACTGGCTACACAGTTGGTCATTGGTCGGTGAGAAAAACTGTACTGTGTATCATTTGTTTTGTATGTTCTTTATTATGATTATTATTCCTATCTTTCTTTACTTATTAAATTGTCTTTATCTCAACCCATGAGTTTTACTTTTTGTCCATTCTCTGCCCCATCCTACTACGGGGAGGTGGGAGGGGTGAGCGAGCGGCTGTCCGGTCATAGTTGCCAGCTTCCAGGTTAAACCAAGACAGTCCCAGACATTCAATCATGTTGTTGCCATGCCTGCTGCTGGCCTGCCCATCCCAGATGTAATGCTGAGATATCTGTCCAGATACATCTTAACTAGAGACCTGACTGAGGTATCAGGGATACCAGGCACTTTTGTGGATAGGTGATAGATCAGGTACCAGTACCTTGTACTTACGCTGCACTATTCACTTTTCAACTCTGGTTGTATTTTTTGGCTTGTTCATTTTATAGGCAATCCTTTTCACTAATGGCTGTTTAGTTATTTTTGTAGCTGTTTTGTTTTTGATGACTTGAGTTTTGTGTATAAGGAATGTAAATACTTTAAAGTTATTTGTATTAAATCATACCAAGATATGGAAGCTTTCAGGTTTCCCAACTGATTGTGAAACTGTCAGCTGCCAGGCTCAAGCATTTCTGAGTGTTTGAAAATATGCAGACTATTTTTGTACTGATACTTTTACACAGAACGTGTTTTACAGCTCAAAAAATCAAATACGATTTTGATTGGTTCAGCGGCTTACCTTCCATACAGAATGACCAAAATAGTTTAGAACAAAAAATAAAGCCAAATTCTGTTTAAGCACAACAGACTTAAGGTGGGATCATATAGGATATAAACAGTGGTATCATTTGGTCCACTGTGTCCATCTACAAGTTTTTAAAATAAAGGCTTATAACAAAATGCTTGGATAAAAATGAAGGCAATAGTGTTATCCTTTGCTTGTTCTACTTGCCTGTTTCATTTGTATTGCTGGTTAGGGGATCATTCATCTCTTAAGGGCACTTCAGCTGAAAGATTTATTTATAAATAAAGAGGGTGATACTTTCCGTCCAATTTGCAAATTCAACTCGGATGCAGGAGAGCAAAGCTGAGCTCTTAAACATTCCTGTCCTAAGCTACAGGCTCATCATTCACAAGGTGAACTGATAAATGTGGTTGAAAGCGGACAAACACATTGCTGTTTATAGTAACCAGTAACAGCATCAGCTTTGTATCCTACAGCTCTGCTGGCTTTGCGTATCCAAAAATGTGAGGAAATCCCTGTGTTTGCACTTTCAAGTTTTGTGTTTTCGGCTGCCAGCATATGCCACTGTAACACAGCAAAGCATGATTTGTTTCTTGTTTTTCCATTGTGTAAAATATTTGTAGATTGCTTTATGGGTAAATGCACATGGTTTCTTTTTTCTAATTAAACTGATAATCAGAAAGATAAATTTTGTTCAAAACTGATCAAAATCCACCACCATGCTGTCTGAAAGAGTAAGAGTCTGTAGAGAAGAGAAGGTTCAGGGGGATCTTGTCAATGTGTATAAATACCCTATGGGAGGGAATAAGGAAAATGGAGCAAGACTCTTCTCAGGGATATGCAGTGAAAGAACAAGAGGCAATGGGCACGCATAACTACAGGAAATTCAACTTAAACGTAAGAAAGAAACCTTTTACAGTGAAGTTGGTCAAGGATTGGAACAGGCCACCCAGAGAGGCTGTGGAGTCTCCATCTACGGAGGTACTCAAAACCCACATGTACACTGCCCTGAGCAACCTGCTGTAGCTTACCCTGCTTTGAGCAGTGGGGTTGGACTGGGCAATTTCCAGAGGTGCCTTCGAATCTCATCTGCTCTGGGCTTCTGTGATTCTGTGATTTTGATATAACTGATCACCTGCAAAGCTGAAAGAAGTGCGTGATTCACAGCTGAATTGCCGTATTAGTGTTGATTTTTTAACTAGAAATGCTGGAAGAGTAAGATCTGGTCTAAGGAGATCCCACTGCAGTTCCCGATGTAAGTCATGGCATTGAAGAGCAGGAGGCCTGTTCTGTCTCCAAAGAACTGGGTTCGCAAGGCTCAGAATTTAAAAGACTTCTTTTTTTCTGCTGAATACTTGTGAACAGAAATGGCAAAGATCAAACAATTTGAACAGTCAGAATGAAAATAACTTTCAATTTCAGTTATTGTGGGTTTGTTTCCATGCAGCCTCTGATATCACATAGACTTCCAAGAAAGCTAGGAGGAGAATGCCTGAATTTCTGATGAAAAAGTAGAACACCCTTGTATATATGCACAGAGTGTTTATATGTAATGAAAACCTATCCAATTTTATAAATAACTAAATAAAAAAAGGGCAGCCTTTCCTCTCCATTTCCCTTTTCCATTTTAATCTAGTGAATCATCCTTAATTAACAACTTAATGATAAAAGCTGTTTAAAAGTCAATTGCTTTTGCCTAGGAAGATTTCCACAGAGCATGGTGGAAAGGTCTGGAGGAAATCAGAAAGAAGAAATGAAAAGGAAGGGAACAGAGCGTTAGTACCCGTAGCATACTCTGTTGCTCTTGTGTTTTTACAGCCAGTTCAGTGTACCTGAGTTCCTCAGGCTCTCATGGCATGAAACCCTTGAAGGAAAAGATACTGCATAATTGAGCCCATGAACTGCAAAGAACTCCCATTTCAGTGCAAGCTCTAGGAGAAAGATGAAGAAGGTACTGCCTAGCTTCAGAAATTTTCTGGTGGAGGAGGAAAAAATAAAAGAAACTATGTTGCTGAAGAGAACAAAAGTAGAACCTCCAAAGTATCTGAAAAATCACAAAAGCTCTAGTAAATCTCATGGCTAATTTTCTTAGACTGTCCGCTGCTGAGGGCTAATGGAGAAGAGCAGAAATTTATGGTCTGTCTGCATAGAAATTCTTTGAATGGGTATACTCGGGTTTTACCTATGTTTGTACTAAATATGATTTTATTCTTTTCCTTAAGTCCTGAGTTCCTCTACATTTTAAGTGATTTTTTTTGTAGTGAATGATAGTGAAAACCCATTAATTTTAGAAGTCCTAACTTAGATGTGTCTGTCTTCTGAAGATCAGCTTTAAAAAGACAAGAGCAGCCCTGAAAACTGTTTGTTTTCATGCAATGTGCACAAAGTTGCTGACCACAAATGGTTGGATCTGACTGGAACGTGCTATAGCAGCTGCTGAGAGATGTGCTGAAATGCTGGCACCATTCAGAAGCGTGCAGATGTGCCACGTGGAGAAGAGCTGATTTGTAGATCACTTGCAAGATGTTTGAAACATCCTAGATCAGTAGGCAAAAGCAGCTTGAACGGATATATGGTGTTTCCTTGACTGATTTTTATGATCATAAATCTGGTATGAGACTCCTATTTTCTTATCTCCTCTAAGTACTGACATACCTGTATGTTTTTTTCAGTACTTATTTATATTTTAGTAGTTATCATTTACCTCCTGTAATACCTGATACTGCATATACAAACATAAAATGGAGGACTCAAAGAGCACTGTGCAGTCCTGACCAGGCACAAATAAATCTGATGCAGTTGGGTTTAGAAAACATATCCCATGCATGGGGTAAAATGTCTTCCATAGCTACGTTGCCGGCGTACTGGAGAGAAGAGGAGCTGAACACTGCCCTAGTACTAAATGTCAGTATATGTATGTTCTTCCTGCCTGTAAAATTCTACATTACTGAGTCGCTATACCATCCATTTCAGGAGTTATGGGAATGTATAAAGAAATCAATTCAGTGCTATGTACTGACATCCATCCTTTTTATTGAAATTATTTTAGAGGACCCCTCATGTAAAAGGCACAGCAGTGTGACTCCTTACCCTCATAGAATCATACAATCATTACAGAATCATAGAATCATTAAGGTTGGAAAAGACCTCTAAGATCATCAAGTCCAAACATCCGCCCAACCCCACCATGCCTGCTAAACCACATCCTGAAGTGCCACATCTACATGTTTTTTGAACATCTCCAGGGATGGTGACTCCACCACCTCCCTGGGCAGCCTGTTCCAATGCCTGACCACTCTTTCAGTAAAGAAATTTTTCCTGATGCCTGATCTAAACCTCCCCTAATGCAGCTTGAGGCCATTTCCTCTTGTCTAATTGCTAGTTGCTTGGGAGAAGAATCTTCTTAAGTATTTGAGATGCAAACAAATAGGTTGATTTAGTTGGCACTTACATTCTGAAATCATGATCAAAAGTATAACTTTACATCCAGTTTCTGTGTTAAAGTTCTGTTCTTCTTTCTCCCATTATGGATGTTATGTTGGAACGATAATACTCTTGTTTCTTTGTCACCTTGACGAGACAGCCCTTTTTTGGTGAAGGAGAGTTTCTACGAGCCCACTGTACTTTCAAGGTACGTCCCATTTACTGCGTGACCCTGGTCCTCCTCCGCTGAACTTCGCGCAGGGCAAGTGTGGACATTTCGCTGGTAAGAAGGTCTGGTGCCAAAGAAATGCCACCAGAAGAGGGAGCAACGCAGTTGCAGAGGGAAGTATTTGTTGCGAAGAGGTGTCAGTTTTGGCTGAGGAGATTTTCATTCTGTCTTGCATAACGGAGTTTCACAGCTGCGGCTTCCTCTTTCTCTGGTAGATGAGACTGCATGGGGGCAGAGGGATGTGGAAGGAAACTGTCTGCTTATTTCTGTGGCAGGGTGAAAATCAAGAAATGGTTGGAATTTATATGCTAGGTTAGAAAGTATCTTTTGAAGCAAAGTGATTAACTGTGATGGCCGAGTCAGTTTGCATGGGACTATCCCTCCACAGGACCTAGGAGGCAGAGATTCACACAGGGCTCTGAGCAGCCCAGAGGTGCCTCTTCTCTGCCCCCGAGATGAAGTGCTGCACAGAAACCCACGCCGCAGGGCAGCAGCAGCTGTGGGAGCGCAGGCACCGTGCATCAGCCAGCGTGTCCTAATGTCAGCGGCTGGAGTTCATAACATGAGTTTGAGGAGTCCTCCAGTGTGGGCACAGCTGAGGTGGCCTGACGACATCCTAGGGGCATGTAGTGCGGGTGGTCCCAGGGGGAAGCAGAGAAGTGTTGTGCATCACCTGCCTAGGGCAGAGCAATAGCTATTCCCAAGCTCACCGTGACACTGTGGGCAGTCACTATCTTCTCTTGGCTAGGAAGGCTTAATGCCCTGCAAGCATCTGCTAATATCTGTAATTTTTTTATATCTCAGTTGCAGAGATACACACTCACCAGGGACCTTTAACTTCGCAGACTTCGCAGAGGAGAAGAACAGAACAGGCAACAAGGAACTCAAGAGGTTCAGGTGCTTGCTGTGAAATTCTGTTTAACTTTTGCTTCCTTGGTAATAGCTGGCTGCTGAATTAACCTGCACTCACTATCAAGCATGTTCTCAACTGGAACTGCTGCCACGAACCTGCGAAGACAAGCAGTGTGTGCTTACCATGGTGGAGATGACTTTCAGGTGACTGCCAAGGAACACTGTAACCCATGCCTCTGGCCAAAACAGCATACTGGGCCTTGAAAAGCAAGAGGTATAGCAACACAGCATGCTAGAAAGAACCGAGTCAGACAGCAGGACCCATTTCCAAAACAATCCCATAGTCCCGGGGGGGTGTGTGTGTGTGTGTGTGTTGGATTTCAAGGTGGCCATTGCTCAGAGATTGACAGGGAATCAGTTTTCTTGTGCATGTGCCAGGGGTTATTCTGGTTACGTAGCTTGCATGCAGCCAAACCACTTTGGAAGGAGAGCTTTGCTGCAGAGAAGTGAATTATGTCAGATCAGCCATCCTCGGAGTCAGGAAAGGACGCAGGCCCCTTCTCACCTCCTAGTATAGACATTATGTTAATAATCCTTCCCCCGTCTGCTTGCAGATCTTGTTCCAAAGAGACAAAACACTGACTTTTTTTTTTTTTTATCACCAGAAGGGTTTGCAGAAGTTTAAGTATTAAAAGGACCCCCCCAAAAAAAAGATCAAGCAGCAGAGAGCTGCGCTGCATTGTCACAGGGCATGAGAACATGCAACTACAAGGACTGGAACTCAGGTAGACTCGGACAGAATTCAGGTAGGCTCTGAAGTTATTAAGTCCCATAACTGTGAAATACACATAAATATGCGAAGAATATGAAATATTCATTTCCTGACCTATTACCACTGTACCTTGGCCCTTTCCATAGAGAGTCACTGTTTTAATCTGAATGAATGAACTGCTTGTGTTTTGGAGGACCTTGGCACACACTGGTGCCCAAGGTGCTGGGTGTTACTGCCCCATCTCCAGTCACAATTATCTGTAAAATTCTCCTTGTGCAGTTGTTCATTTCAGAGTCAAATCCAGAGCCCCAGGTGTTAGCTGCTTGGAGACACAGACAAAAGTCCACCTGATTATCAAATTTATGATTTCAACTTAATTTTTCTAAAAAAACTAGGTCTGCAAATTAGGGAACATACACTTCAGAGAAGATTTTTTTTTTTTTTAGATTGTGTCTCCTAAAATGAATGCAAGTTTCTGAACAGATTTTATTTTTAACACTGAACTGGTTTTCAGCACAATTCTGACATATCTTATGCTAAATGACGTTTTCATCTTGAAATTAAGATGGACAGTTTATTCCTTGCTTCATGCCAGATTTGTACTTCACCTTAACTTTTCTCCCTCTGTCCTGACCAATTCTGATACACTTATGGACAAGAAATCCATTCCTCCATATGTGTTATTTCACAAAGCTAGTTGATGCAAACTTTCTTCATCATCCCTTGTAAGATCCATCCTCTCCATATTCTGACTCTGTTCATTATTACTGTCTGTACTCGTTACAGCTGATGTTCAGGTTGACCACGGGTGGCTTGACCTCTTCATATTGTTGCAGATGAGGGTGTTTTTTCCTGTAGAATTGTATTAATATGTCTCATCTCTACTGGAAATATTAATCCAACACATTCTAGGAGTGCACTACCTTTTTTTTCGCAGCTTTGTGACACTGGTGGTTCCCTGTCACTTAGTACTGGCTCTGGTGCACAGATCTTTCATCATTTCCAACTGCCAAAAGAGTTTAATGCTTGTGATTAGTCCGTACCACTGCACTTTCTGCTGTTCCATTTCATTCAGTCTCTTTTACTACAGTCCTGCTCAGGTCATGCAGTTCTCACTGTATCAGACTTGGATCTTCACCCGATGTGACTTTGTCTTCCAGTCTTCTGTCACTTTAGACATTACTAGCAGACATCTGCATTTTGCAACAAGGCCATTACTAAATATATTTAATATGATTTTTTTTTCCAAAAACCACGTTAATAACTTCCCATGTGGAATCCCAGTCAAATGTTTTCGTAAAATCCTAATTCCAGAGGAGTTGGTTATCTCCTCAGAGAAAGCTGACCAGCATGAGCTACCCTTGTGAACAGATTCATGTTGGGTTTTTTTCTCCCATTGACCTCTGTGATTTTTATTACCTTTTCCTTAAAAATTTACTCGAATACTGCCTGTTTTACTGAGGTCTGTAGTTTGTCTAGATACAAGGAACAGACAATAAATCTCAGAGATGGTATTTGGGGAGTGTTAGGTGGTCTCTCATCCATACTAGTCAATGATCCTCCAGAAACCCTGCAGCAGAAAATTTCATCTGACAGCAAGTGGAAGGTGCTGTTTATTTGTCAAGTCTGCACCTATGCTTTACTGGCCCTTTGAAGAAAACTGGGTACTTTAGTCAATGAAGGAAATGGGAATGATCGGATGCCACAGGGTTACAGTATTTACCACCAGCTTTACCTCCAGGATTACCATCAGCTGGCAGAGGCTAGTGACCCAGTAGGATCCTCTGGGATCACGGATGCCTACACATTACTTTTGTCTAAGATCGAACGTTACTAAATGGCAATAATTATACCTAGCTTTCTTGTAAATAATACTTTGAAACTTCTAGAAATAAATTGAATAACAAACAGGCCTATTCACACTCTGAACGTGCCTCCCATATCCAAGGCAAATGGACACTATTCTCACATGGCAAAACTGCATTGAAAACGTGTTCTTGGTCTCTCAAGATCCTTTGTTTAATTAGGTATCACACATGGCTTTGGTAGTTTCTTTTTGTGTAAGGATAACTGTGTCACTGACAAATTTAATTCATGTAATTTAGTCAGAATCTGGCCTTGAGCAAATGCCCTCCTGAAGTGGCAAAGGGGCTTCCACAGGAGAGGTCAGGCATAGCTTCATCTCAGCCACCGACACCAAATGCAGCTTCCTCTTTCATCCCATGCCCAAGCTCCACAGACAGGGCACAGGCATCTTCAGCTTTCATGAAACAGCTCTCTGTGTCATTCAGTAAGCCAGTACTAAGGAGAGAGGAAAAACTACTAAACACAGAAAGTCAGAAAATGGACAAACATGTACTCTAGACAGATTGTGCGTTCAATACATGAAAATGACATCTGCTTTATGGACTTTTATTGGCGCAAAGTAATAATGTGCTATTTGCAGGTCACAAACTGTAGCTGAATCAAAATTCCTGTGGGAAAATGAAGATTTTTTTAAGTGATCTGTCCTTTAATTCCGCACCAGTATATAGCCTATGTCCATTTTTATACTGTGTAAATTCTCCCAGAGGAGAACTTTTGTGTCAATATTTTTTCCATTTTCAACCTACATCAAAGTCCTCTCTAGGCCCTGCTGTGCTCCCAGCTCTACTACCTGAAGCGCTCATTACAAATTCTTGTAAAATACTGGTACAAGTTATTTTCTGGGTATTGTGTTGTCCTCATGTTTGTCTGGTGAAATAATACATGTGTTAGACTCATTACTCTTAGCAGCCTGTTAAAGGAAAAGATGATGAGCAGGAAGTGGGAAAATACATCTCAAAATAAGTTTTTGAAATTAAGTAAAACGTGTTAGTATGACGATTGCTACCCTCCAGTTTTTGGTACAGTGGCAAGTTTTTACAGGCACCTGTGCTGTCATCAGTTAAAAAAATGAACTCCTAAGCACAGTAAGACCATGACAAAATGTTTGGTCTTGTGTGATTGTTTATTCCAGTACTAAGTTTCCTGATATGTCATTTTCTGTTTGTATCTTAATTACAAAAAAGATAGGATATGTAGAGCAACTGCTTTCTCAGCAAACTCCATAATTTTCTTAAAAACTACAGTTAATCATAGAATCATGTAATCATACAATCATTTTGGTTGGAAAAGACCTTGAAGATCATTGAGTCCAACTGCTAACCTAACAGGGAATCCCCACTGTTCTGTAAATTCACTTTACTGTCTCAGCAGATTCCTGCACAGTTGAAATAATTATATTTTTCTAGTATGTGTCTGGCTGTTTGATCCTAAAATTTTGTCACAGGTCTCGTAGTTCTCCCTTATGATGACATTTCACAATTTACACTCCTTTCCACTGACAGGCTGCAGAATATAGTCCTGTGTTTGAGGCCTGCAGGACTCACATCTTCAGAAAACTGAGCATTTTTTATTCTTGTTTGTTGCTATGCTGTTTCCTTTTCTTTTTGAAAATGTGCTATGCTGCTTTCCCAAGTAATTTCTGACACAATCTAAAGCTTTTCCACTACCTTAGCGTCCTTTTGCACTCGTTTCTTTAAAGCCTCCCTCCCCAAAACGGTATTGCAGTTCCACTCAGAGCAAAACACTTTGGCTAGTTTTAAACATGTCCAAGGTCTCCATCTCTAGCAGATAAATCTAGTGTCTTGGCAACACCAGGAAGGAGAATTGCCTTTCAGTGTGTCACTTTCTGATTAGCACCTAACTGCCTTAATCTGCAGCCGGATTTCCCTTCGATGCCTTCATTGAAACATTTTTGCCATGAGGCTATTTTTTCTAGGAAACGATGCTGATTTCCCGAATTCAAAAGTGAAAGCAAAAATATGTTTCCAAAAATAGGGCACTTCAATTATGTTGGATTTTTTCTTCATACTCTGGGGTTGTCTAGTTCTCTAAAAAGATAAATGTGTGTATATAAGTACCCACAAATTCTGGAAGCCAAGTAAAGGACTGGCTTAATCTTTTTTTAGGATTGAAACACCTCGAGAAAAAAGGTTCACACATTTTTAGGCCTTTGTAATGCTGAAAGTTTAATAAATTAAACCACACTGGCATGGCTACCATACAGTCACTGTTCAGCTCATGAAGGACCGAGAATACGCTTTATAAGTAGAAGCTACCTTATATCAGATCTATGTTAAAGAGTAATAACTGATCAATCTGCATCAAGAAAATACCACACCTAAACAAAATAGCTATACTAATTGTACTACAGAGTTCATGTGCTGGCTTAATTGTAGGAAACCTTTGCACCTCTCACTGGCCCTCAGAGTCTAGGGACCAGGAGGAGCAAGGGAGTCTGTAGGAAATTCCTGCCAGTTTAGCACTTCTGCTAGAAGGGTCCCTTTCGTAACAAAGAAAGTTGTAGGTGAGACAGCAAAACTGGCCTGCTTAAAAGCAAGCCAATGTCAACAGGCACTTTTAGAAACACTTGTTTTTTTTCTTTTTTTATAGATTGAGCAAACAGTAACACCTATAGTTTAAGCCTCAGTTCAATAATTTTCTTATTTCTAGTGCTGAAATACAGAGAAAAACCACACTCTTAGTCATGTAAAAAGTACACATAAAGCCATTTCCCAGAAACTTTATAGCATCTCCATCAATGGAGGTTAGAAATTTGCTAGGGAAATTACCCTTTCCCTTAATTACATCATCCCTGTGTCTCAGTTTGTACATGCTCATTAGAGACTCAGTACAGTCTGGTAACTTCCTCTCCAGAGATGCGGTGTGTACTCCGCATCCTCAAACACAAGTTACCAGGACTAGGAAAAACAAGCAAACAAAAAAACCCAAACAGAAACCAACAAACCAAAACCACCCTGTATGGATGAAACTTGCATTTCCTATGGTGGAAACGATCCTTCTCTCCTCCCATGGTCCTTTTCCTCATCTGATAGTTGATCTATCAGAAAAGGAAACATTGACTTTTTCTTCTTTTCAGAATGGCATCTCCTTAAAATGGAATGTGGACAGAGCTTAAGCGGCAAACAGTTTTATCCAAGGAAGCTTTTCGAAGGGTTATTGTGTATATTTGTGTCTATGTGTGTACGTACACACACACACATTTTCTTTTCAGTGTCTACTCAGGCACTTAGCTCTGTTTGTTGATACTTTCATGAAGGGATCATTCCAGTTAAGTAAAACCAAACTGAGCAGGGGGAGAATTGCATGGAAATCGTGTTTCTATGTCAGCGGCATTGCAGCTAAAAGTGGAGGGGGCAACTCTCATCAACTAAAGAAGTGAGTCTGGAGGAACATCGCCTCATTTAGTAACTGAGCAGAGTAACCCAGTTAATCTTGGATGGCTGGATAACCTGGTATTTCCTGATTTGTAAGTTTTGAGGGGTTTTAAAATGTTTTTGTGTAGATTGACTGTGACTGGAGCATATATCGACTACCATCCTAACACAGACTGTAGAGGATAGCATTGTTACAAGAATGGGACAATCCAGTGTGATAAATGTCTATTTTAATTTTAAAGCTACTGAGCATTTTGTGTGAAAATAATTCTAAACCAAACAAACCCTGCCTTTTGTTGGCTCGAGGGTAGACAAGACGGTGGAAACAGTGCTGCAAAGAATGGCACCCCTGACAAAGGAGATCCCCAGGATGCAGCTCTGTGGCAGACTTCAGCTCTGCGCCTCGCTGCCAGCACACTGAGCACGCTTTCCTAGGGCCAGTTCTGCATGGTGACTAACCTGGCTTTGCTTGGTTAATCCCTTCAGCAGCAGCAATGTAGTGGAGGAGATTTTGCTTGAAACATGCTGGAATATAGGGCTATGAAAATAGGAGAAGCCCTGAGGAACACCTCTCGGAGGTGTCCCTCAGTCTCAGGTTCCTCTTGATAATGGTCACTAATGGAGCCTGGCATCTGTCTAGGCTGTGCCCTACGAGGCTGCCGCTGTCAGCCTGACCTATCCAAATGAGTGTCAGCCTATTGCCCAACTGTATAAAGAATTAAAACCAGCTTTGTAATTCTCTGCAGGCACCAACCACAGAAGCTTTGAGAGGTTGATTTTGGATTGGTTTGGGATTCCTTGTCCTTGGCATCAGGATGAGACCCTGACCAAGCCAGAATTAGTGTGAAATGTGGTACCTTCTCTTTGCAGTGGGCATGCCGAAAGATAATCAAAGAATCCCAAACTGTTAAGGTTTATTTAAGATAACGAAATCAGAAAAAGATAACTTTGCAAACAAAGAAAGCACAGAGGCAGAATAAATAAACAACTTTAAAACAAACTTCCTCTCTTGTTAGAGATTTCCTTGTAAGCAGTGTTTCTTCCTTAGTCCTGTGACTCTCTGGGGCTTTCTGGGTGTGATGAACTTCGTGTAGTTCCACAGTGGCCTTAGGGCAACTTCCCCCTTTCTGACACCTCTGATGCATAGCTGCTTGGATCTGCTGCTTGCTGAAGCCTCCAAACTCCTCCTAGGTCCAGTGTCTCCCAGAGAAGAACTATCTCCCTGACCCTTGCCTGGAGTAGAGCCCACCTCATAAAAGGGCAGCAGCTGGAATATGAAAATAAAAGGGCAGCCCTCCTCCAGGCTGCTCCATGACACAACAGGGCCCTCTCCCACCCCCTTGTGTGAATTGGGTACAAAAAATAGCCCCTCCAGCACAGCTTCCTTCTGAAATAGTAGTTTAGGTTCTGGTTTCTGCTACTGAGAGCATTCTGTTACAGCTACGTATTCTTACTTTGATGATTAAAGGTCACTGAGGGAACTACAAATATATTTCAAAAGAGTCTTGATGAATGAGGGCAGTGAGAGGGACATAAAATTTGTCTGAAGGACATAAAAATGTGCTTTTAAGTCAGGATGAGAGAGTTTTTCTTGCATGATTCCATTTTCACTACCCTTGGCCACAACATTCCGAGTAGAAATTTTTTGATTAAGCAAAATTTTTTTTCTTTCCTTCAGTGAGAAAGCAGGGCATCACTGTCACTTTGTCAAGGAATTCACAGAGATTTCTCCATCCTGCAGACAAAGGAGAGAGCCGTGAATGGCACCATTTTAAGTAGGAATGATTCTGCCTGAAAGGACATAGTAAGAATGATTCTCCTCGGCATCACAAAAGCCCCAGGGTCCCAAAAGCCACTGAAAGACACTGGAAGAGCTTTGGTAATAGTCACTATTTGCTGGTCACATCTCTGCTCTACTGATACCACCTGTTTCTGATGTTGGCTCTAACTTTTCTGTGCAGGAAAAACCTTCACGCATGATTTTCTCCTTTGATCCTTATGCAAGAAAAGCAGGACAGTCCGCTGTGTTGTCATTCTCTGTAGGTCACTCTCATACTTCTCACCAGCTTCTTCACAGGTAACTGTGTTTTTTATTTGACTGTTTTCTGTCCAGGTGAGCTGTTATTGTGACTCTGTTTTTCAGGCTTTGGTGGTGTCTACTGCCCATAATTCTTTGCTGTTCCCCAGTGGGATGAAGTCTAAATCTGATATACTTTCCCTGGCCTGCACAGGACAAGTGGTGATTTTATGCACAGAGCTGTGGTGTGCGATCATTTCCCTTTTTAGCCCCACAGGGTCTGGCATCCATTGTGTTTTTTTAACAGAGACAGTCTCTTACAGAGTAAGATTTATACACACACATTTGACTATGTCTGGTCAATCATATCTACGACACATGGCTATGAGCGTGGTTGCACACTTCTACAGGATCCAAAATATAAATATGTGTTAACATTCACTTTTGGCTGCAGGGAAGACAAATGCATGGCAGGGCTTTGGAGTATCTCCTTGTGCACAGGCAGGACTGTGAATGTTTGGGTATATATCTGTGTGTCTTTGAGAGACAGGATCTGTTTGGGATCATACCTGTCACCGAGGTTGGCTTCGTCAGCTAACAGGGGCTACCTGGAAGTCAGACATCTGGTATGAGCAAGTCACCCAGACTCCTAATGTGTGAAAATGTAGGCTCATCTAGAGGGGGGTCCATCCAGTCTCAGACACCCATCTTGGGAAAGAATGTGCTAAACTTGGCAAGGTGTCTTAGAAGGAACCTGTAAGAGTCCCTTTTACTAGATATTTAGGCAGTAAAGAGAAGTGAGACCAATCCTATCCACCATTCCTACAGGAAGCTGGAGATGATGTTTCTGCCTGGACCTGTTTTTATTGTTTTTCCTTCAGCCTGTCAGAAATACTTGCAGCTTTTTGACACATGTTTTGTGTTGATGAATCTCCACCGCAAGGTGCAGTTTCTATGCATTTGTGTCCAATGACAGTGCACAAATAGTCTTTAATGTGTTCTCCTTTTATAGGAAACCTGTACGGGGAGAGAAAGTCAGATTTAGCTGTGTTCCTGACCTAGCTGGATGCAGTGCAGTCAGTATCACTTCCATGAAAGACAGAGTGGCACCTGGCCTTGCTGCTAAACTCTATTATTGTCAGTGGGATTAGAAGCTGCTTGGTTAAAGTGTCCCTCTCATTGCTTAATTTTCTTCTCTAGGTCTCAACAAATGTATATGGGCTATGCTTTCCCATCCCAAGATCTTCCCCTGCTTTGGTAGCTTGCATTCCATCACACTCTCTCTTGTACCGGCCTGGTTTATCCTTTCTGTCCCCACCGAACTCCATCTAGTCAGATTCCTCCTTCCCTGCCAGAACTACAGCTGTGTCCTCTCTTGCCATCCTGATGTGACATACCTGTGTCCCCAAGTGACTCATTTAAGGACTCCCTTTGGCTTGTCACAGGGATGCACTGAATCTCCTGAACCTCAAGAAATCAGGTTGCCAGAAATTGCAGTCCCTGATCTAACTTGTACTCCCTGTCATTGGCTGTGTTTATTCTTTTTTCCTGTTGCCGTACATTGCATCATACTGGCTTGCTGGAAGAAGCTTACATGTCTGTGCTGTGTTCCATGTTGTTAATCCACTTCCACTTCTTGTCGCTCTCAGAGTATGTGAGACCAAGTAAGTAGTACTGACCCTCTGATCTTGAACAAAGATAATTCTAGAAAGGAAGCAATCAATGATAATACATTAAAGTTATGTTTTCTTCACCAGGGGTACACAGAAACGGTAATGATAAATAGGCAACACAGAAAGAACAGTGTGTATCCACCCACACCACCCCTTTCCACAGCTTCAGAGGCTGAATTTTTCCATCTTTGTTTAAGCTCATTTCTCTTCCTGGGGCTTCTTAGGAATACACTAAATAGAACAATACACCTGTGACACCATTAAAGCTGCACATTGTAGTTAGCCAGGTGTGACTTGATACCTGGAGACACTTTTCTGTTCTGATTACAATGGGAAAGCTTTTTCATTTTTCATTAAAGCAATGGATCTCACAAATAAGTGTCTGTTTGACTTGCTTTGTCTTGGTCTGTGTGCTAAATTCCTTTAAAACATAAGTCAGGTAGGCAGAGAGTTTGCTCCTGCCCGTGGGAGCATGCCTGGGAAAAGAAGCTTCCAGACGTAAGACTTCAAGAACCAAGATGCACCTTACTGTGAAGGTGTTTGCTACCATGCAGAGGTGCTTGGTGTATAGAGTTAGCAGTGCATTACAGACCCCCGAAGACATCTAACATGAGAAGACACAAGTGTAACCCATCATCCCTTTGGCATACAGGTCAAAGCAACCCTGGAAGCAGCCCCATGAATTTAGATCTCACCAGTTCTTCCGTGCTGTCAATGATCACCAGGTCTGAATCCATGCCAGTACATTGTTTTCGGGAGGTGTTCCAGTCTTGTTCATGCTGGCTTTTAAAAAAGTAGTAGCATTTTTTCCCCATTTTCTCCCAGTGTAGGGGGCAGCCTGCAGGAGGGAAGCACAGGTGTGGAAAAATCCATGTTCCCATGAACGAAAGGATGTCATTACAAAATGAAGGTAAGAGAGTAAGTTACAGCCAGAAAAGTAGCTGTGCAGTCCTGCTTATAATTTTCACCAGATCACTGGGGATCCCTGCCAGTCTCTGCAGCTAATACCAGCCCAGGAGTCACCAGGCGTGAGTCAGAGAAGTCGAATCACAGATAACATCATCCAGCCTTTTAAATCTTTGCTCAGGAGATAAAGGCAGGGCAAAAAGCAGCTTTCAGATTTCAGAAGTCTTATCTCCCTGCTGCAAAATACAGCAATAGTGATGCTACTGAAAGAGAGAATGTTTCTCTCCATTGCCAGGCAGGGTACCGGCAGGAACAGACAATGAGACCTGGAAAAGGAGATTCAGGGAGATGGTGACTGTGTGATATAGTTTTTTGGTTATTCAACAGCTCCTAATCAGAAAAAAGGAATTGCACTTAGTTAAAATGCTAAGAATGGAGGGGTGCTTGAAAAGCAGTATGCGCACGTTGACCCATCATGCTCAGTACAACGCTGTGATACCGAAGGCACTGTTACATTCATGCCCGTTCACCTAGCCACGGGCGCCCCGGTACTAGCATGAGAGGAGTCAACCAGTGCTTCTTCCCTCTGAAACAGTAATGCAGTGCTAACCAAGCAGTAGTTTTAAAGAAGAGAATGTGAAACATCTCTAGCCTTGAGAGCTCATCCTATGAGTGCACAGGATGAGGTGGTTTATTCCTGAGATGTCAGACTTTTTATTTGTTTGTTTTCTGAACAAAATCTATACTCTCCCCTTTAAAATGCAATCTAACAGGCTTCTGGAAACTGTCTTTTGAATGACAGAGGATTACCTACCTAGTGCCTCTTCAGAGGTGTCGGAGGATGGTTTTGAGTCAGGTGGGCTGCTTGCAGTTGGATGGTCTGGAAATAAGCATACAATTTCTGCTTTGAGTGGCTGACCATTTTGCCATACAGTGTCAGGGCTCTTCTGGACCCCTTTGACCCCCACCATCACCCGACACAGAATGCCTACTCCTTCCCTTTTTACTCCTCCATTGAAAAAAACCAAACACCTGTAGTACTATACTATGGAGCAGACTTCTGAAGAGCCAAACTCTGAAACTTAACAACAAATGCTCTGCACATTTTCAGAGTAGCGGTGAAGGCGGTGCGTAGTATACGCGCAACTGTAGCAATAAGAAATAAATGCCATCTTTGAGAGATCAGCGCTCAAGCCAATCAGTTCTTGGTTAAACATGCTCCCACACAGCTTGGAGGTGTGGGCACTGTCTGCTCCCACACCAAAGCAGCTGGGGTGAGATATTCAGGAAGAGGACACTGGTGCCCCAGCTGGAAGCTGGTCTAATAGTGTTGCTCCCCAAGACCACAATGAGACAACAGTGTTCATTTTGGGTTTTAAAGCAGATATCCAGGCTGAAATAGCCTTGATTTTTCCTCTTGGCTTCATTAGTTCAGAAACTCTCTCAAGAGTTTAGATAAATGTTGAAAGTATGGAGTTCAGGGGTCACTCACTGTTAACAGGCTAAAGGAGGATTGTGTTGTTCCAGCTGGCTCTGTGTAGCAGTAAGAAAATCGTGATATTCTCCTAGCTTCTCCACTCAGGAAACCTCAGCTTTAGAGACACAATTGCCTGTGTCACGAATGGATATTATTAGTTCAAGTGACTGAGAGTTACTACATTGTCTCTAACAAAGTCCAAGGAGGCATTTTTGAAGTTATTTGGAGTTGAACCATGAAGAGATGAAGAAGAACAGTATAGAAATATTGAACTAAAAATTGTAAGGGTTGAATTCTTCTACTCGAAACTAGAATTGATAAATCCTTTTAACACAGAATATAGAAAATGAGAAAAAAGATTGAATTAAAGAAAGTTCTAAGAAACTTGTACCAGAACGGCATGGAGCGTGAAAGAACTGACATCTCTGCAGATTTCACACTAGAGGCAAATGATAAAAGATATCGAATGTTAAAGGAAGAACTTTGTTTACAAGCAGTAAGCTCAAAAAGAAAAAAAAAAGATGAAGGAAAAGAAGTGAAGTGGCAGTTAGAGTAGGTGACACCTAATCTCTTCTGGACCTTGAAAATTGGTAGTGAAAGGATGGATTACCAACCCAAAGCATCCAAACTGCAACTATCATTAAGGAAAGTGGCAATCCTGAGCTCTTACTTTCCTCATGTTAGAACGACTTCCCTAGTACCTATGCATCCTTACAGATGCAAGACCCTATAGTGCAGTAGGAATGTTACCTTGGAAGGGGTTCAGCCCACCAGAACGTAGTTGTAACTATACCAGCATGAACTACTGATTTTCAGAGATGAGTGCCTCTGTTACAGAGAATCTGTTCTTGCCTTGTACCCACCTCTGCCAAAAACAGGTTATTTTATCACAGATGTAGCATCTTTTCTTCCAATACATTCTCGGTAGCCAATTTTTTATTGACAAAAAACCTGAGGAGCATTTGTGCCCCGACTGAAGAACTTATTCCAATAAGATATTCAGTTTTCAGAGAATGCTGCAGAAGTTAATTATTTTCTCAAGAAATAAAGAACATTGGCAAGGCAAAAGTTTTCAAGAAAGGGAATACCATTCACTAGACACGCTTTTGCCTGTTGTGAGAAACAACTGGACCAGCCTTTAATATGTGGGGATTTTTTCTGCTAACTTTATCTCAGAGAATTCTTCATAGCCAAAATGAAGCAACTTTTAACGCTATGATGATAAATAAAGAGAACATAGAAATTTTTTTGCTGGCAACTGCAAATACCCCTAGTAGCTGAAATATCCCCTCAACTACTACATTAAATAATTCAGTAAAATACTCAACATTGAAATAATTAACAAATATATGATTGTCTTATACAACATATCACTTCTCCCCATATATCTTATTTCAGTTTTATCTATAGACCATCAAGATTTCAGAAACCTACTGCCAAGAATGTCCAGAAGGATTTCAAGGACCATCAGAGACTCCAAACTGAAAAGCGACAAAAATGAATTTCAATTTTAGTACAAAGGATTAATCAGCTCCTTCTGTAATCCTAGAGCCAGACAGTAAGGGACGAAAAGGAAATAAGTATGAAATAACAGCATTATTTTTGGAAATGCTTATACCTGCTTTTCCAGAAAACAGAGCCACTGGACCAAGTTCCTCTGTTCTGTAATTTTGCTCAGGGTTCCCAGCATCTGAAGGGACCTAGGATTTTTTATTCTGTCCTTTCTTTCTTCATAGCATTAGCTCTAATAAAAAGGATTTAAAATAAAACCTTACAGAGTCTGAGTGCCCTTTTTTTTTGCTGGGATCATAACAAGCTGGCATCTCCTGATGCAAAACAGTTATCAAACTACTCTTGGTTGAAGTGTCAGTTGTAAAAGTCACTATAGACTTCAAAAACACACTGCTTAGGAAGTCTTACTAGTCTATATTTCCTTCCCAATAGCAAGAAAGAACTAGACTTTTGGAGTTGTGAGCGAAAAGTTTCACTGTAGCACCTAAACCCAAATGCCAAATGCAGGCAGTGTATAGTACTGTTTTTACATTTACAATTCAAAGACTAAAGTTGATCAAAGAAAGTCTAAATTTGCAGCAACTAAATAGTCTGCCTTGTTCGTTTTAGGGATTACCTTAAAATATATCAGTGTAGGAGAAGTTGAGTCTTAGATATCACTATGAAAAAAAAACCCAAGGAAAGAAGTATGTCTGAACATTTGAAAACAAAGAATCTTAAAGCTCTGGTATATAGAATTCCATCCAAACCTGTATACAGAGATACACATGATAAAGTGTGCATTTTATCCTACAGAGTATTAAAACAGATAATCACGGTGCAAATCATGAAGTTAAAGCTGAGTACTGAGAAGTGGAAGAAGCAGTCATGTTTGGAAGAGGGGGAAACAGAATTTACTCCAGGAAAAGTTCTCAAAAACATGATATGAACAAATATCAGGATGATTTCATTTTAGAAGATGAAGAAGCTGGGTTTTGTATATAGCCAGAGCCTGTGTGTGGAAGCTTGAAGTACTGCTTGTAAAGACACCCTGAAGTCTTTGATATATAATAGTACCAAACAGTGATACTATATTCCCTAACATAATTTTGAAGCATTTATTTCTGTGAAAAATTATAAATGAATGCATACTGGAATGCGTTACAAAAATGAACACCATCCTGCTGATTCTCCTACTGGAAGGAAACCAATTCACAGCACATAAATGATGGGTCAAGATTTTCTCCTGGAATACTGTCACCTTCAACTCTGAAATCTGCCTGAGACATTCAGGGAACAGCATTACCGGAAATGGTTCAAAGGCATCGAAACCTACAGCTGGGATAGAGTTAATTTTCCTCTCAGCAACTGCTCTGTTTTGGATTTAGTACCAGAAGAACGTTGGTAACACTGGTGTTTCCAGTTGTTGCTATGAAATCAAGGACTTTTTTCCAGTTTCTCTTGGTCAGCTAATGAGCCGGTGTGCAGGAGCTGGGAGGGAGCACAGCCAGGCAGCCAGCCCAGGCTGGCCAATGGAAATATTCCGTAGCATGGACATCATCCTCGGATTATGAATAAGGGTTGGCCTGGGGGGCAGGAAGCAATGGGCTCTGCTCTTGTCTTGGAGCTCAAATCCTCTCTTCTCTGGGAGTCTGAACCTTTTTTCCAAGAGTTGGGTCTTTTTCAGAAGTTTTGCAAAATTCGCAAAATTTGTGACGTGGGGTTCCACGATTGCTGCTCATGGAGTGACTGCAAATTGCTCATCAGGTGGTGAGAAAAATGGTTTTGT
Organism: Opisthocomus hoazin; assembly: GCF_030867145.1. Classification (NCBI taxonomy): domain Eukaryota; kingdom Metazoa; phylum Chordata; class Aves; order Opisthocomiformes; family Opisthocomidae; genus Opisthocomus; species Opisthocomus hoazin. Next base: position 150,431,647 of record NC_134414.1, read on the forward strand.
ATATAGTTTGTTTTGCATATTTGTTATTATCATTGTTATTAGTAGTAGTAGCATTATTAGTATTAGTATTTCCTTTGTTGCTTTATTAAACTGTTTTTATCTCAACCCATGAGTTTCTCTCTTTTTTCCATTTCTCCTCCCCATCCCACTGCGGGTAGGGGATGGGTGAGCGAACGTCTGTCGGCTCCTAGTTGCCAGCTGCTGGGTTAAACCACGACGCTAACAAAGCAACAACATGTTATTTTCTAACCACAGCAACTTAACTCTGAATTTTACCGTGCCTTAGTCACATGTTAACTGGGAACATCAAGGCTTTCTTTGCTTTTTACTGAATCCCTGGAGCAGCAAGAAAAAATAAAACAGAGATATAAGCTTGAAATAATATATTTTTCATGCAAATATGCATTTAAATGCATGTATCTGGAGGCTGGATGTCAGGTCCTGGTTTCAGAGAAGAGCAAAGCAGAATTCATATAAAGGAGCGTTTGAAACAAAGTCAGACCTCCCTGTTCTTGTAAGACCAGCTTATGAACTGCAGGGCCAATTTTTTACTTACTAGCAGGCAAATTTTCTCTCCGGAAAAAAGAGTAGAATATGATACTATTAGAAAAATCATAAAAATTTCTGGTCAGGTTCCACTGAGTAAAATTGTTGGCATTTTCATGAACAGAATTTGAAAATGCCTTCTGGCCTGCAGAGCCCTTGTGTAATGGAGCAATATCAAGAGGTGACAGTTTAGTGCATTTAAACAGGCTGTTTGTCAACAACAGTATGTTTGGCAAAACAAAACCATATGGAAAACTCATAGGAAAGTAAAACGTAGGAATAAAACAGTGAAAATAGCAACAGCTTTCATTTGGAATACAAGTGAAAACTGTACACTACTGAAATTAAAAACTAATTTGATTTGGATCTCAAGTTTCTTAGGAGCATTTTTTTGTTTGTCTGAGGCAGTACTAAACCCAACAAAGTAACTATAACTGAAGCCAGACCTGAATCAAAGCTAATGACTTCTCATTCAACTCCCGATTTAAAGCCCTATTATGTGCTGGCAATTTCACCTTGCTATGTTGTGTTCTTTTGGGTTTTTTTAAATTTTTTCACTTCCTGTGGTATTTTACATTTTATAAACATCAGAGCACTGTCGGACATCTGTCCTTTACTCAAAGGTTTTGTCATGCCTTCTCAAAGAGTTTCTCCATGTACATCTCTGAGTAGGGGGCAAACTCTGGGACTTGTGTGTGATTGATTGTGGAAACCTTTAAAGCTTGCTCAACTATCAAAGGATGAGAATAAACAAGCAAACACACCTGAAATTTAAAAATTATTCATTGAAAATATTCAAAGGAAAGTAGCACATGGCTCTATTAATTTTTTTTTTCTAAAGGAGAGAAAAATGCTCTCTTTCTTGAAAAAAAAATCTTTTAATGTAGTTCAAAGATTATGAACTGAGTGATACCTATGCAGAGAGACCTAGTACTAGGCTTTTATTCAAGTAAGATGCAAACAAATTCCCTTAAGTTGTGACTTAGCTAACTCTTTCAAAAGAGCTCTTATTCATATCTATTTAAAAATTTTTGGTGTTATGAACATCTTGGTGACATGATACAAGAACATCACCTTGAAATATTCTCATGGATAGCAACCGCAATACTATGAGATATTTTTTAAGCTTGACTTATTTCTTCAAAACATTTGTATAATAAATTATTAATTTTTTGAACACTGTCAGTTTTTTAATTGGATTTTGGCTTTTTTTCTTTTGGAATTTTAAACTTTTATACCACTCGACTCCTCTACGTATTTCCTCTTATGGCCATGTTTGGCTAAAAACTACTGTCCTGCCCCTTTAAACTATCCTTCTGTTGCTGCTGGGTTTGGATGTCAGGAATTAGCTGTCAGTCAGTGGGTGATAGTCACAAATTAGTTGTAGTTATTACATTTTTAGCAGGACTTACACATGAGTATCAGACACACCGCTAAGACCAGTAGGAGGATTATCACAGCAACCAGTACAGCGACACCTGTTCTGGGGCAACAGCTTTTACCTACAGATAGACAGAAAAAATAAATATTAGAGGAGCAAGTGGGAAAGGAACCGTTTGTCTTCGTTTAAAGATGCCCTTTTCAGGCTCACACTGACATCACTCTTTCAAGTTAGGCAAAGCTCCTGAGTGCTGTGCCTTCTGATGTTTGTTCTTCATATGATAGAAAAGTTGTGGACACATTTTTTTCCATGACAGACATCCAACCTGAACCCTTCTGACATTACCTAGAATACTTTGTTAAATTCTGCTGCACTTGATACCAGAGTTAAGTGCTCACTGGGATCCTTATCTGCCCTCTCAAAATACTGTGAAACTAAAACCCAGTGAACCTACCAGATAAAGGTCCTGCCATGTTATATTCCCTAATGAAGCATACTTTTCAGAGGAGTTGAATTGTCTCCTCTTTCTGTTTTGACTGTTATTTATGGAATTTTGTTCAGGATTTATTTCAAGGGAATCCTTGCAATATTCATTAGCCTGACAACTCTAGTGGATTCTGGCTGGGTGCTAAAGAGCACAAGCAGATCCAAGAGGGGACAAATAATGCATTCACTGGCTGACTGGATTTCGTCAGACACTGAATTAAAAGGTAGAGGAGAGTTTTCCATCTCTTCCTGCTTCACATACCTTGCAGAGTATTTACTTACCCCTTCTGCTGTCTTTGAAGTTTTTGGTGGCTGTGTGACTGCTAGGATCTGAAAAAGAAATTTAGGTTTTTGCTGGTGTTACCCCTGCTCTGTAAAGAAATCAGTTTTAGATAAAAGAGGAAGCTTTCCTGAATCTTCATCCTAATTGCAGTCAACATCTGGTTTGTTCTGTCTTGTAACCTCATTTTCACACCTACTTTGTGCATTACTATTTGAATTACTGAAATGCTAAGGAGCTGTCATACTTCATACAGTATTAAACTAGACTGAATTTAAACTAGTCTTTGAAAGAAGGCGGCACACAAGAAGAACTCTGTGCTGTCAGGTTTTCTGGCTGAGGAGGTTTGGTCAGGAAACGGTTGCACTCTGGAAACACGTTGGTTGCGCTTATCAACAAATCTATCTGATAGGCGCAGTGCAAACTGTCTACTGATAAACTGATCCATGTGGTCACCAGCAAGACTGCAAAGGGTGGAGAGAAGTTTTAGTTGCAAAATGGAAGCTTATAGGAAGGAATTTGGTGACCAGGAATCCTAAAGTGGCAATTCCAGAAATGTTCCCAAGTACCCTATGCAGGACTGGAAGGAGAAATGGAAAGGTAGCATTTTAGCACCTGGATGAGAAGATGCGGTAAGGATCCAGATAACAGATTCTTCAGGAATTTGGGACATCTGTGATGCAGTGTCCAAACACTCTGGAGGAACAGATTTCATCTTAACTATAAGCGAGTCAAGCTGCTGGACATGACATCTAGAAGGTTTTAAGTAACTGTTAAAGTGAATAAGAGCGAGCTAGCAGAGGCTGAGGGTTGCAAGTCATGCTTAAAATGATAAAAGGGAAGTTGACATGGGCTAAAGAACAGTTTAGGGTGGTATTACCATTGTGTGTGACTTGAAAACCACACTGTCCTCAGGAAAAGGAGGGTCACAGTGTAGAAACAGTCAAGCAGAAAATGCAAAACCAACTCATTTAAATAAAGGGTTAAGAAGCAAACCACAGCTATGGCACACCTGCTTCTACACATATACTAGAAGTCTGAAAAAAAAAAGCTGGGAAGACCTGGAATGTGGCACTCTAAACTAAAATACTCAAGTGCCAGGTACTTGAAAATGGGTGACTTCTGCCACCTGAAATACCCTCAGGTATCAGACCTGGAAGATGTTACACAGGACCTCCAAGGATCTGGGGCCCTCCAGATTTACAATATGAAGACAGCCCAAATGTCCTAATGGTTCCCAGATGGCTCTGGACACTTGTGGTTAGGTAACTGGAGAGCATCCCAATGTGTAATGTGCGTGGGGAAGTGTTAAAAGGAAGACAGTCCTCATAGCACTAAACTATATAAGGAAAAGCAGAGTGCTAATGGGTCAAAGAGGGAAACTACAGGAGGCTTTTTAAAAAGAAGCTAAAAAGGGGTGCTAAGAGAGAATTAAATGCTTACAGGCAGACCATATATCATTGAAACTTGGTACCTGGTAACCCATAGCCAATAAAAGGCACTTACTAAGAATGATCTAGGGACAGGTAGAAGGAAATTGACACAGCCATTAGAAACAGATTGTTAGCTTTCCAAAGCTGTAGACGTCAAATAAAGAAAGTAGAAAGTATCAAAAAGCCTGGGAGGTTAAAGTTCATACATTAAAAACTCCAATTAGACAGAAAAGAACTTGGAAAGCAAAAGACTTCAAACATGATTTTGAGCACATGTATATCAAACACATTTTGTTTTCAAACACATCAAGAGAAGGTATACTTCTGGAGATCTGTAGGCCAGTAGATTGTAGGCTGTCTGGGAAGCATTTAGAAGATAAGGCCAGAGTAGAAAAGCTAAAGTAATCTCTTGTATCAGGGTTGACTGAGTAAGAACTGGGTAGATCTTCCATTTCAGGGCACTTCCTTGTGAGAAGCTGCATAAAATGGAAGACGTGGCCCAAATACAAAAATGGGTACAGTAATAAATTCCAAGAGACATTAGGTATGAGATAGCTGGATTACTAATGTCATTTTGCAATCCCTCTCTGAAGGCTATCTTTCCGCCCAGGGACTAAAAAGTAACAGATCCAATGTAAATTAAAAGTACAAAAAGTTCTAGAGGACATCTGCGAACATCAGGCCTGCTCTCCTGACCACGCAGTCACAGAATCATTTAGGTTGGAAGCAACCTTTTCAGATCACCCTGTCCAACTTCCCTGCTCAAGCAAAGTCAGCTAGAGCAGGTTGTCCAGGACCATGCACAGTCAGGTTTTGAATATCTCCAGGGATGGAGACTCTACAACCACTCTGAGCAACCTGTTCCACCATTTCACCACCCTCACAGGGAAAAAGTATTTTCCTTTCTTCTGAGGCTGTACCAGGGAACCTAGTGGGAACTATAACAAAGCATGGAATGAGTGAACAACTGAATAATTATAAGCAAGCTGGAAGATTCAATAGGACTTTTCTGAAAGGAGATCATTCCTACAACATTTTTGAGTTTTCTGGTCAACTGTTAGGTGAATAAGAATGATTTGATTAGGTTTCAAATAGCTTTGGACAATGTCCATCAGCAAAGACTTGTGAAAGAGCATATGTGTCATGACAAAAGAGGGAAGGTCCTGGCATGGATGAGTATTGGTTAAAAGCTAGGGAGCACAGGGAAGAATTCATTGGTTCTTGCAGTAGAAGAAAGTCACCAGAGGACTTTGCCAAAGGCCTGTGCTGGGACCTCTGCTGCTCAACAGGTTCCTAAACAGAGTGAAAAAATGCAGCTGGTTCTTCACGTGATGTCAAAAAGAACTGTGGATCCCCTCATCAAAGGATGTTACAGAAATCAGGGCTGGATATGGAACCAAGGGGAGATTGGGCAACTTTGTAGAAGAGAAATCCACTGAGGATATGTAAATAGAAACACATCTGTCTTGAGAAGTCCCTGAGCAGATTCATGCATGTGGAAGTATTACAGAAAGGTATCCTATATGCCTACCCTCTTTTTACTCTAGGTGTTCACTTGTGCCCGCTGTTGGAGATGGGAGGCTAGGCTAGATGGTTCCTTGGTCTGGCCCAAAATATCCTTGTGTTCCTATGCCAGTGAAGTCAAGAAGTGTTTAGTTACATAAAACGCAACACATCAACTGCCGCCTGCTCTGACTACACAAATCAGACAGCTGAATCTTCCTGTCTCCCATGCAGTTCTATATCACTGTGTTTTTAGAAAATAAGGAATGGGCCACTCTCCTTTCATTGTTTAAATTCATATAATTCTAGCAGACAGCTAAAAACTCACCAGACGATGTGTAGCCAGCTGCAGCATTTGTGTCTAGGGACTGCACTTTCACTTCTGCATAAGTGGAACCTAAAACCAGGCAAAAATAACAGAGAACAGAGAAAGTTGAGAAACAACTTACATGGAAAAAAAATGACTGAAATGATGAGAAATGCTAACACATGACAGCAGCTGATTTATGTGACTGTGTTTAACTATGCCTGAATAATATTTTTGTCCATTGTATTCACACCTTAGAGGGCTTGTTGAAAGCAGAAACCAATCCGGTTTATCTTATATAGCAGAAGAGATATGGCTCACGTGGTGCACGCATTTGAAATCTGAACAGAAGTGGAGAAAAATGTCTGAGGTTGTCTGATTGTCTTACTCCATTCACATCCACGTGTGAGTGGTGAGAATGTCTATAACACTGAAGCAAACCCTTGAAAATTTCAAATTATGCTAGATTTGAAGGGGTTATTAGTTAGTGATGGTTAGATAGTGAGAAAAGTGAAAATATTCTAACATCTGCAGAGAATAAATACAAACGAGCATGGAAGAAAGCCTGTAGGGAAGGAAGTCAGGGCTGGGACACATAAAAAGGGGGTAGGAGGTAAGAAATATGGCATTGCAACTCAATAAAACATGCAAAGTCATCCTGATGTACAGCACTGAGTCTCTTTTTTTCTATCACCATATTGAGTTAATGTTTTCAGTGAGTTTAAGTGCATTCTTCTGGCTTACGGTATTGATTTCATTCCTCAGTGAACACTGCATTTGATCCAGGGAATCCACTATCACAGAGAAAATAGCAAACTGGAGGAAAAAGAAAAGAAGACAGAAGCCAGTGTTTGAGCTCTTTTCTGTGAGATATATGCAATGACTGGGAAACACTGAGCATAAATTAAGTGAACACGTAGAAGAGCAGAGTTCATAAGGATTTTCCAGAAAGACTCAAGCAAAGAAACATAAAAATGCTATAAAAACTGTATAAAAGCCGTAAGTAGGAGTACATGGATTACATTACAAGGAAAACAGAACTTTTAATCAGGTGGCATCTGCTGTTGGTGCCTGTCAATGTAGCCGTGCAGTAATCTGCTGAAAGAGGTGATACAGACACTGTTTCCCGGGGCATTAGAAACTCCAGCCAGCTGAAAATCCATGCCAAGGGATCACACTTTATTCAAAAGACAAGCACAGGATGGCAAAAATAGAAACTACTCTATCTGTCAAAGAGATAGTAAGGTTGAAAAGAAAGGGAAGAAAAAAGAAAACGAAACACAGAGACCAAGTGTATGAAGTCTGTTGTCTTAGGATGTAATTTTATGCAGATGTAGCAAAACTGGTGCAAAATTTTATGTAATAATTCTAGTTCTTGAAAGAAAGACATAGGTTAGAATTTGGCAAAATCATTTCTACTAAATCAGACTCTCCATGAAACATTTTATGTCTGATTTATTAAAGAAGTAGCTTGTACAGATAAAGCCAGGAGGAAGAAACCCCGAAGTAATGCCTACTATGCTCAGACAGGAGAAACAGGCAACGCGAGACTGCTTGGAACAACACAAACATTACACACTCCATCTCCTGACCGGTTTGCTGCAGGAATCAGTCTACTGCATGAGAACGTGTCTGGTTCAGGACCAAATAATGTTCACCTTTGAAATAATCTCCTAATTTTTCAAAAACTTCTCTTAATACCACACAAGAAAATTGCCCTGTCACTGGCACCTTAACAAATTAAAAGTAAACCTTATAACAGTCCCCTTTATTTTGGTAAAATATTATGGGGACACCCCATCTGCTCATTTTTCACAACTCTGCTCCCCACATCTCATTCGTCCTCTTTGAGGCTTTGGTGCTCCATGCCACTGTTACAAAATGTGCTGGAGGGGGGCTGAAGAATACAGCGAAAGCTCAGTCCAGACAGATTGACCTACCTTGGACATCAGTGACCTTCTGTAGCCTGGGTTTGGTTGATTCAGCCAAGTTTAAGTCAGCGTAAATGAGATTTTCTGACATTCTTGCTCCCCTTTCTCCTTTTTTTTCCCCTCGCTAGTGTTTTTAAAATGGTACTCCAGACTGCGGACGACTCATAGCTCCCTCCCCTCTCTAACCTTCAGGAGGAAGTGCTTTCCTCTTTCTGCGGTATAGAATCTTGCAATGAGAAGACAAACTCTATTACATGAAATAGCAAGCAGAGGAGAAGTACAGAGCGCTGGAAGTCAGCCCCAGGAAGCAGAGAGAAGGTCTCAGAGTGGACCCACGGCACATCACGAGGAGCAGCCCTGACGAGTCCAGAAGGCAGTGCTCTCAAAAGCAGACATCTGAAAGCATGATGTATTTGCCCCTGATCCATAGAGAAATGTACTCAATGCTGCTGAAACAGGACCCTGCCACGCTTCGGAGCTCCGTCGTGCCTGCAGCTCTTCTAAACCAGAACCAAGGTGACTTGCTGTGTCCTGAGGAATGTAGGTTTTGCGCAGCTCAGAAACACGTTCTTCCCTTCTGTAGGTAACTTCTGATGGCAAATAGGGTTTCAGAAAGTGGGATTGGTCCAGGCTGTTTCAGGGAGGGCTAAGGGTGCTTAATATGCAGCAGGGTGTTTAAAAGGCAGCAACTAGAATAGGTTAGTTTAAACAAGACAAGCCCTAGGCTTCCCAGGCTTTTAATTCCCACATGACTGATGCTCTCATAGAGCAGGAGGTGGCAGCCATATGGACACTGTGCTGTGAATCATTGTTAGAGAGAATGTATTAGCTCATAGCAATGTTTGTCAATTGAAAATGGCAGTTTCAGTTTTTGCACTGATGACAGACATACTTTGCTGGGAGAAGCCTCATCACCCAGCCTGATCTGCTGGTCAACAGCAGGGTCAGTATGAGTCAGTAGCGAGCCCGGGCAGCCATGAGGGAAACCACATCCTGATGTGCATCAAACAGAGCCTTTCAATAGAGGTGATCATCCCGCTGTACTCAGTACAACTTTGTCTTCAGTATTGTGTGCAGTTCTGGACCTGTCACAGTTTAACCCCAGCTGGCAACTAAGCACCAGACAGCTGCTCGCTCACTCCCCCTTCCAATGGGATGGGGGAGACAACTGGAAAAGTAAAAGTAAGAAAACTTGTGGGTTGAGATGAAGACAGTTTAATCGGTAAAGCAAAAGCTGCACACTCCAGCAAAGCAAAATAAGGAATTCATTCACTGCTTCCCGTTGGCAGGCAGGTGCTCAGCCATCTCCAGGAAAGCAGGGCTCCATCACGCATAAAGGTTACTCGGGAAGACAAAACAATGTAACTCCAAATATCCCCCCTTCCTTCTTCTTCCCCCAGCTTTACACGCTGAGCATGACATCGTAAGGTATGGAATATCTTTTTGGTCAGCTGGAGTCAGCTGTCCTGGCAGTGTCCCCTCCCACCTTCTTGTGCATCCCCAGCCTACTCACTGGTGGGGTGGGGTGAGAAGCAGAAAAGACCTTGACTCTGTGTAAGCACTGCTCAGCAATAACTAAAACATCCCTGTGTTATCAACACTGTTTTCAGCACAAATCCAAAACAGCTTCATACTAGCTACTATGAGGAAAATTATCTCTACACCAGCCAAAAGCAGACCAGGGCCCCACGATTTAAGAAGGCTGTGAAAGTCCTTGAATGCCTCCAGAGGAGGGCAACAGAGCTGGTGGAAGGGCTGGAAAGCATGGCCTGTGAGGGGTGGCCAAGGACTCTGGGTCTGTCTGATTTGCAGAAAAGGAAGCTGAGGGCAATCTCATTGCTCTCTATGGCTTCCCGACGAGGGGACATGGAGACAGAGGTGCTGAGCTCTTCGCTCTGGTATCCAGTGCCAGGATATGTGGGAATGGTTCAGAGCTGTGCCAGGGGAGGTTTAAACTGGACATCAGGAAGCATTTCTTTACTGAGAGGGTGGTCAGACACTGGATAGAGAGATGGTCAGTGTCCCAAGCCTGTCAGTGTTGAAGAGGCATTTGGACAATGCCTTTAACATGCTTTAACTTTTGGTCAGCCCTGAAATGCTCGGGCAGTTGGACTAGGTGATCATTTTATGTCCCTTCCAACTGGAACTATTCTGTTCTATTCGATTCGATTCGATTCGATTCTGTTCTAAAGCCTCTTACCCTACTTGTGTACAAAGGTACATGAAGGTCTCACTCAGTACTACTGGCCTTGCTGTGACTTGGCTACATTGTGAGTGAGAAGAAATGTGATATATTCCCATAGGAATTTTAAGGGGATGATATTTAGTGAGGATTAAGATGATATTACTAAGCACAGGACGGTGATGTATGTTTTCTTTGGGACACGGCTCTGAGTGTCTGGAAGATTCACTTTCATATCTCATGGATCCTCTTCATGAGCTTGCCTTCAAGGCAAATAATTTTTTCTGTCTATGCTTCAGTTTTAGCCAAGATAATTACTGGCTAATAAATGTTCATTAGCCCAATGAGGAAGGAATACACTCTGCATGGTTAATTACCCTCCAAATCTCTCTGTTTTGTGATGGTTGCTTTTAAAGTCCAAGGATGTTTTTACATGGTGTACTACTTATTGTCAAAATAAGCAGAGAATCTACCTTGGGGAATGTGAATTGGCTGAATAGTACCAGTATGAAATCTGAAATTTGGAAGAGTCAGTATGGAGACAAAGAACAGAACTATCATCAGATTTGCTCTTCTAATTCTCATGTATACATTGTGGAAAAATACAGAATCATAGAGTGCTTTGGGCTGGAAGGGACCTTTAGAGGCCATCTAGCCCAACTGCCCTGCAGTGAGCAGGGACATCTTCAACTAGACCAGGTTGCTCAGAGCCCCGTCCAACTCAGCTTTGAATGTTTCCAGGGATGGGGCCTCCACTACCTTCTCTGGGCAACCAGTTCTGGTGTTTCACCACCCTCATCATAAAAAATTTCTTCCTTATATCTAGTCTAAATCTACCCTCCTGTAGTTTAAAGCCATTGCTCCTTGTCCTATTGCAACAAGCCCTGCTGAAAATATTTTCACCATCTAAGAAAGGGGAAGAATAAAAACAGCAAATTGCTTAGCTTTTGTAAAATTGGAATCATAGGTTTGCTGTATGGCAGTGTATAAAGTCTATTTTTCAGTAAACACCAAGTCGTTGCCTCATCAATGGTGATTGCCATTGCCTGGCAATCACCAGGCAAATTCCCTGCCGCGCGGACACTGATGGATATGGCAGGACTAGTTTTAGAATCAATCACGTTATTTAATATCTAAGGAGCCTAGTTTTCTATACTGACCTAAGTACAGGGAGTATGTAGATAGATTGGGACTAGATAATGATTACTGAAATGCCAGTCAACAAATACATATGGTAGCCCACGTACGAAATCTATGGATTTAGTAATTAAGCAGCAGCTATTACTGTGTTACGGACTTTACTGCATTATAGTACATTGCTTTTCTGATTTAGAATAAACCGTACTAGCAAGTATTTTTTATGAAAACAGAATAAATGCCAATGCCAAATGAAACTACTTCTTCCAAAGGGAGACAATTTTCTAGTATGTAAGTATCATCTCATATTCAGGGCCATCACATCTAGAATACCCTGCTACCGGGTGGTAATTACAGAGACTTCTTCAGCAGATCTGTTCTGGTATTCTGCCTGTCACTTCCCATACTCAGAGGCCAAGACAAGCCAAGAAAACACGAGCTGAGTGAGAGGAAGCAGAGGAGGTGAAGCAGTTTCTCTGAGGGTTGATGACTCAGAAGTGCATACTGCAGTCAAACAAGGGTTTGTAGCAGCCCTCAGTCCTGACGGTGAGAGGTGCCCAGAAATTGAGAGGTGTCCAGAAATATTGTGACAGGGAGACCACTCTGGAATACTGATGTCTCTGATTAGACCAGTCTCATTTCTCTGGAGTTCCTGGGGACAGAAGGAAAGAGGAAAAAATGAAATGACATGAACTGTTTTTAAGTTGAGAGCCACAAGAATGGCATAACACTGAAAGTTTTGGATGCATTTTGTCAGTTTTCGTGCTGTCTGGATGCATAATGAGCCATCTCAGAGAAAGTCACAACATGTGTCTCCCCTCTGACAGCAGACAAGCTGTCTGAGAGAGGAGAATAAGACAGAGTTTTCATCCTTTCTCAACTGAAGAGACTTTTTTCCTTGATTTGTCTATAGCATGAGTAGGTATCAGGCTGATGCCCTGAAATGCAGACAGATAAGAAAAATCTAGGAAGCTATGTCCCATGTATGTGGATTTTCTGGCTAATCCTAACTCCTTTTGTATACATATTGTCTGAGGGACCTTCAGCACTATTTTATTGCTCATTCTGTCAAACACACCCTGCCATGGCATCACCCCCTAGACAATGTTACATTACCAAGATGCAAGAGTGTTTTATCTCTTTGGAGAAGAATTTTTATCTTTTTAAGCTCAAAGTCAAGTGGTGATTAAGCATATCTTGGACAGTTACTTGCAACTGCAGCCTAAGAGACAGGACTTCATAGTTCAGGTAATTCTCTTCAGTTCCTATAGCCACGGATAAGCTATGGATAGCTGGTGATAGCCAAGGGGTGTATGTTGGCTCTACCTCTCACCTGTGCTTTACTCTCGAAACTTCAGAACAAACTCTATTTGCCCACCCACAAATTGCTCAGAAGGGGGACTTACATTAATGGTTTTAATCATGACTACTTGGTCTGCCTCCTTGGCTACTTTCTCTGCAATTTTGACAGTCTCGTTATCCCAGTCAACAAAGTCCAAGGCCATGATTGCTTCCACTGCACTGGGGAGAGAGTAAGGGGCAATGGGGAGGTGGAGAAGACAAACAATGAGAAGATTAGGAAGCAGGAAATGTGAAAGGGAGGGGAAAAAAAGACAAAGGAGAAGAGTTTGTTAAAGTATCACAGCTCATAGTTTCCTGCAAGACAGGGAGCTCAACTTGACAGATCTAGATACATGGCCCGTTCTTCCCTATCAGCTACGTTTAATTTTCATTATCTTTTCAATTTACCATTCTTCATAGGTACATTTTGCTCTGCTACCTCCAGAAACATGTTAACTCGGGACTCACTCTGAGGCCTCCTGCTTGAGTGCATGCGCAATGTACAAAATATCAGGGTAGCCCATACAACTGGAGATGTTGTTACGAGGGTAGTAGAAAAGGAATGTGAGACACATCTCATTCATGGTGCTTGGCCCACCCTGCAAAGACACAAGGATGACTTAGAGGTCTGCTGAGACACAAGGAGGAGACTATTTCTCCTCAGCAAAGCACTCATGTTCACAGCTCATGCAGATCCTGTCTTGTAGAAAAAAAGAAAAAGAACTAATTGTTTTTTCTGAGAGTTAGAAACAGAGAATCAAAGTATCCTCACAAGAGTCTGATAAATAGGCTGCTCTTTGGTTTTATAACTTATATCTGCTTATTCTCTCCTTCAGGAAGACTACCATATCTGTATTTCAGTCTACAAGATCCCAAAATCTGAAACTTTGGAAAGTTCAGCTAAAACATTCAGGGAATTAACTGTGTGACATCTAGCTCAGAATTTTTCAGCTGATCCCTACTTTCAGAATGGGCCCAACCAAATCAAACAGTGTTGCTCTCTGTGAATGTAAACTCTGTAATCCTCTTTAGGTCGAATCTCAGCTCCTTGTGCACATTTCTAAGTGCAATAATGTCATTAACTCCTCTGCATGGCATATGCTCTAAAATAAGTTATGAATCTTGAGTATGAGAGTAAATGTTTACCAGCTAAATTCTGCAAAACTGATGCATGGTCTGAATAAGAAGAACTAAAAAGGATGTCTTCATATTTTGAGAAGTTCAAATCAGATCCAGCTGCCAGATTACATCAGCTTCTGTGTTTGACTTCTGCCTGTCCACTAAATCCAAATGTTCAACAATTGAAAAGCAACCCAGCTGCAAGTTTCACTACTTGCACTTGATGTTTTGGACAAGTTATCTTGTATGGTATTAGGTGCAAGATAGCTTTGGGATCTGTGCATAAGCCTATAGTAGGACAGTCTTGCTGGACAACTACTCTGTGGCCATGGAGCAACTATGCAAGGCACGCCTCAGTATGTCTACGATATTATATCTAACACAAGAAGTTTTTGCCAGGGCTGTATTTGCTTGAGGAAGAACTATATGTCTGCCCAAAAGATTTTAATTGTGATAAACTAACTTTAAAAGCAATGGAAGATTTGTAGGTAGAAAAACCAACTTACATAAGTAATCCCTGACCGATCCAGTGTCTGAAAGTTGCATTCAACCAGGATCTCGTCCCCCTAGGAAACACAGTAGGTCACACCGTCAGAGCAGTACAGGCAAAACACACAAAACAACCACTCACAACATGGGGAATCGGGAAACTGCTTGAAAACAGCGGGCCGTGGCCTGGGGTGGAATGAAGGACAGAATATGTCGACGTGCTCTGACACCTCTGGTGCTCACCAGCTCCCCAGCCTGCCCGCCCATAGCTACATCCCAGGGGAGTCACCTACCGGTCTGACTGTGAGGGTTTCCTTCATGTCCCGAACCTCCTGCAGGCTGAAGTCGTACTTATTGTCCTCGCAGATGATCCCCAGCTGCTCACCATTCCTGGGGAAGACAAAGAAGGTGAGAAAGTTATAATGTTTTCAGGGACAGGTGTGGAATAATTGATTCCTAGATGAAATCCAGGAAAAATCCCCTCCAGAAATCATGCCTGATCTCTTTCGTACCTTAACTCACAGTATGTATTTTCAGACGCAGTCAGTCCGAAACATGCACTCACAATTTCTCACCCAATCCTCTTTGACCTGGAGTCCAAATACAGACTTTTTACGTGTCAGTAATCACAGTACCTTGAAACTTTTGCCTTTCAGATAACAGTCTGGGTTCCCAGAATTAAGAACTCCAATACTTGCATTACAAAATGCTGTCCTGAAACAAAAAGTCTCGCTGGTCCTAGCAGAGTAGAGTTGGCAGGTTGTTCAGGACCCCTCTTGCAGGTGCAGATGTATCAAATGTGTATTCTTCCTTGCTGTTTCTACAGTGCTTTGTGGAATTGCTTCTGCTCTGCTCGAGCACTGCTTCTCCATCCATGTTACAGGTCCTTTAGATCTTGCTGAGCACACCCACAATGCACACAGAAAACTGCATAAAGGCACCCAGCCCACAAATCCTCTCGGCGCTGGTGGCCAGGCCATCCCAGCAGCTGTTGCACACCCTGCTTGCCTGCTGTCGGCCTGCTTTGTGACGGCTGGCAGCTCTCAGCAGGGCAGCTGGTAGGGTCACACCATTGTCCAGTTAGACCTTAGAGCAAATTGGGTTGAGGAGGAAGGAACCTGGCTGGGAGACCAAGCTTCACAAAAGTTCAAGTCAAGAAAGAACATGCTCTGTTACATGACACATGGCTTATGTATACCATGTCACCTGCACAAAGAGCAGAGGTCAAAAACTACTGCTATTGTCTGGAACAAAATAGCTCTGGCTAAGCCACTCATACTGCCTGTGTGTGACTTTTGGCCTATGCTGGGGTATTCTGGAATTAACATCTGAAAAGGAGACAGGCCTACTCCTAATTGCTATCAGAGAACATCACAGTCTGCTATATTCTGCAAAGGTCAACCTCCAGAGAGTCTGAGGTCTCCACTAATTGGACTAAGTAACTAAAAAAAGCATAGTTATCCTATGCGTTACAAGGGAAATCCCAGACAAAAAATATTCATCCCAACTGCTCACTGTGCCTGAACCATCTCTCTTCAGAAGGTATTTCAAACATTTGATCTTCTGCTGTGGCGCCTGTGCTTGAGATGACTTCAGGACATGGTCCTAGCATGGTTAAGCCTGTAAAGGTCCTTTCTCAGATACATGATCATCCTAAGTAAATTGAACTGTTGCCTCAGTCCTCCCTAGACTGACCTCAGGTGATTCCTAGCAAGGAGACAGAACCTTCCATTTTCTTCTGAAGCCTAAAGAAAACTCTCCTGATTATATCACTCCCTGCTACTTGGAGCATGCATTTGGAAGGTGCTAGCTAGTGAGATGGAGGGAGGCTCGCTCCTCTTGCCTTGCTGTCTAGCATAGGAATCCAAGTGTCAGGCCAATCTGGGCTGGAGATCATTAGCATTAAAACTGAGGGATGGCTTTGAAGTCAATGGGTTTTATTGATGTCTACTTCTCTCTTCTTCCAAGAGACAACCATATTTTCTAGTTATAATATGCTACTCATGAGAGATACAGATAGGCATAACTGGGGAGCAGGCATATTCACAACGCACTTTGCAAGTTACAAAATTCCCACGTATTTAGCCTAATCATAGCAGGCACAGTTGGTTTCCTAAGGTTCTTAATAAGTTTTCTGCTGCCTTTGCCATGTCACTGTTAGCCTGCAGAGGCTGCTAGGTCAGTATTTTGCACCTACTACTGGCCAGGGAGGGGAAAATACCTGTCAGACAATTGTGTTGGTCCCACTTTCCTAAGGCTGCCTTTGAAGGAGCTGCTAGTCACTTAGCCCCATTCCTTGGCGTGCTGAAGAGCGGGTAGAGAGGAACACGGCCAGGGTGTTTAAACCATGTCTGATTGTAGAGTGCACAGAAGTGCTTAAGGACAACTGAGGAAGGCCATCTTCAAAATGGCAAGATGTGCCATTTTGGAGCAACCTAGAGTCTTTCTAATGATATTTCATTTGTGTGCTCAGAAGCCAAACGAGACAACATCTGTCTTGCTCATAACTCAGCTTTGCATTGGTAATGGGGGCAATCTCCTGTCCCCCACGTTGCCTACTGTGCAGTTCAGGCTCCCTGCGTAGGTAGATGATCAACTCAGTATGCATGAGTTTCTGCAGTCAATCAGCATGTGAGGGAGTATGTGAGACAGTGCAGGGTCTGGGCATTTGGCGTTGGAGCACAATCATCTAAGGCACTGTCAAAGCTTCCCTTTGCCATTCCAGGTGGAACTCATATTACACCCCAGAGGGTGTATCAGCAATGCCACGTAGACAGGCAGGTAACTTGATCTTCAAGGTGTCACAGTGAGCACTCTAAGATTAGAGTGCTGCTTCAACATCTCGTGCTACATCCATATTGCTAAATATCATAGCATCATGGATTTTTCTCTGGCTCACTGACATGGACCTAGTGTCTGCCTCCATGTAACTGTCTGCAGTGTGGTGCTTGGCTCATGTCAGGTTATTCTGAAATTAGAAACCTAAGGAGGACATCATAGGCGCTATACCTGTACTACCAATCACTTGGACCTCTGTGATGCCTCTTTGGCTTAAAGCACAATTCTTTTTTAGTTCTGGGTTTTGTTTTGTTTTCAAATTCTGAGTGACTGAAGTAGCATTCAAGTGCCATGCTGCAGACCACGATTTGCTATTTTTCACAGCTTGAAACTGAGAATTCACGCTTCATGGGCTGGGGTGTGATCAGAGAGCACATAGGGTGCTGAAGTTTTTAGTGTGGGAGGGTGGTGGAAGAAACCAAACCCAGTGTAGTTTTGCCCATGCAGCCCAGGGGAACTGGTGCACGCAAACCCCAGAACTGCTCCCATGCAAACTTGGGGTGAGTCTGGTTGAGCTGAGCAGGACCAAGTTATGCAAGGGCACTGCCTAGCAGCTGACTAGTGTGGACATGCAGCAGTCCAGTGCTTGAGCTCACTGCATTGACCTCTTTTGTTTAACAGGACGCACAGTCCTGATCTCTTGCTCTCTGCTGAGCTGATACTTCTTTGCCTAGGAGGTAGCTCTTTGTACTACAGTTCAGACACTGTAGAGTCTCTTGCACTGGCAGACAGACAAAGACTAACCTGGGAACATCGTTCTCATCCAATCCTGCCCAAGAGGCAGGGACTTATCCCGTGGTACAGGCAGCAACACTGTGAATTTACATCTCTTACCGGTATTGAGCAGCTTTCACTCCTCTGCCAGATAGGTGGGTGTGAAGCAAGTAGGCAAAGACATGCAGATCTGGAACCAGCATCCCATTCATCTGCAGTTCAAAATTAAGTAGGTCAGAGCCTGGCAGTCAGAGCTCAGCACTATGTTCCAAGCCTGCCCGTCAAGTCAAAAGCTTGATGGAGCTTGGCTAATTGTTAGCTTAACATTTTTTTTTCAAAAAAGAGGTTTAAGCCCACTTCCTTAAGTAGGTTGCTACTGATTGAAAGGTTGCTCTGGTGAGCCTTTCTGAAAATTGCTCTTCTGGCTTTAGGTATTCTGGCATAGTAGTCTGAGTTTGTGATATCTCATGCCGGGTGCTGTAAGCCTATCTTGCTACCAGATATGTAAAAGACAAAGACAAGGTAGAGGAGAGGTAGTAAGTTAAACATGCAGATAAATGAACTCTAAGAAAGAGCAAATAACAGAAAGAGTAAAAGCAGAAAGTTTTACCAGCCCAGTACCCGCCTTCCTAGCCCGGTACCAGAGACTTATGGTAGGACAAAGGCCTCTTGCATATGGTGGAGCACACTCCCTTGGGGCTCTTGGGAAGTCACCATATCTTTGTGTTTTGTTTCCCTCTCACTTAGGTGGGGTGAATGGGTATTCGAGCCATGGTTCTGACATGCTTACACAGCTGTGCTAATGCTCTTGGGCCAAATCTTGGGTCTCTGCTGGCTGAGCAGTGTTATTGGAGAAGATACTCATTTTGCAACGTGCAGACATGGAGGCTAAGATAGCAGCCTGCACCAAATGGCTTTTGGACGTGTCTAGAGCAAGATGAAAGCCCAAAGTGTGAAAGATCAAGAAAGACTTTGTATGGCTTTCCCCACACTCACTTCATCAAACTGGCTGGAGTTGCAAAGGCCGTAAGATCTGTAGGATTCTGCACCAGGAGGAATGAAATGCACAGGGAAAGTGAAGATGCCTGTTTGCAGAACACCCACATCATATTTCCGCAGCTCTGGCGTATAGTAGAGTCGTATCCCTGAGCTGTCGATCAAGCCTGTAAAAGAAAAATGAACACTCCTTTAGCAGTGGCTCCAGAAACATCAGAAGCAGGGCCTGAAGCAACAACACATCTTGCGTTTCTTTCCCAACCACAGGTTGGGAGCAGGCACTGATTAACAGGAAGGACTAAGCCCTCTCATCCTACTCCCAGTGGTATGGCCCACTGTAACGTACAGCCTTGAAGTCACACGAGGTGCAGGGTTGCACAGAACTTCACTCGTGATACACCCGGATCCAGCCCTATTTACAGTCTCAGATGGTTCCCATAAAATCACTCCACACTTTTGTTTCCCTTTCTGTGAAATGATAGCAAACATCATGGTGTCATTATTCATCACCTGTCATAGGGACTGAGTGCTGGAGCTCACGGTGGAAGCCTGAGGTCGTATCATTAGGCTCTCAGGACTTCATCCTGACTCTTGGTACACCTATATCTCCCATAGCCACTCTGTCCCTTCCCGCTCTGCTCCTTTTTCCCATGATGCCCACATTTCCCTGGCGTTCTCCCTAACACTCCCTCTAGCATCATAACAGGAAGACGTGCTCAGCTGTTTTAATGGTAAGACTTGTCTAATCTAAGCAGATATAACTATCTGTGTTTCTAAAGTTAGTTAAATTTCTTCCTGAATGGAAGCCCGGTCCATTTTTTTCTTACTGTCCTGAAGGTTGTACTGAGCAACATACAGAAGAGTTTCCATCCAGACACTCATTTCTAATAGGCTTGTAGACGAGGTCTGAGGCTTCCATTGCTCAGCATTACCTACCTGGTAACAAGTCAAAATTGCTGTAGTGGATTTCTAGTCGGACATACTGAGGGTCCCAAGGTGTCCCTATGGAAACTGCAGCTTCCTCTGGATATTGATAAGACTTGTGGAAAGAGGAAGAGAAGGAATAAGTTTATATAAAGTAGGTAGTTTTTGTCTCTTCTTTCTTGCTACTTGATTTAAAACTTACTTACAAAAAGAAAGCTTTTATTTTCTTGCATCTCTGAGCATTTATTTAGACATTGCTAGAAATAAAAATGTTGTGGGAAATTCTGCCAGTTTCACTTCTTTTACTTCTGAATTGGAACAAGGAAGAATTTTCAAAATTTATTTTTCATTTATCCTTTTGATTGGTTTAATTTTTATTTTTGTACTGTATTTCATAGGAAATTATTATAGTATGTGATTTAATAGGAAATATTTATATTATGTGTAAAGTCTTGCAGCAATTTTCATATCAGTATTGGCACTACATAAAATAAAAACTGAATAAAATTAGTATAAGGGTTTTCTCTAAAACTTATCTCCTTCCTCTCTCTGGCACCATGTACATGCATGCTATAGAAATACAAAATGCATTTTGCTTTGAAAGGCACAAGACAGATGCTAAAATTTGTGC